>NC_053493.1:368590841-368946466 GCF_905171775.1 Rana temporaria | reverse complement strand
TTAGACTTTAGTAAACTCTTCAGGTTCGATCTGAGATTGGCATGCAAAAAAAACGATAATTCGTCCAATAATCTCAATGTGTGTACCAGGCATTACTTTCGATCTTTTTCTATAATTCCAATCAAGAATCTTCTCTACATAGCTAGCCATCGAAGTGCTACAACTGGACCCTGTAGGACTAAGGCCCCATTCACACCTAGGCGTTTTTACGCCTGAAGCGCACTGCTCACAAACGCCAGAGGGGAGAATTAACATTATTCCCTATGGTGACTGTTCACACCTGAACGCCTGAACGCCCAAACGCCTGTCGCGCGAAGCTCAAACAAGTCCCGGACCTTTTTTTGTCGCGCGAATCGCGCGACAGAGGCGTTTGAGCGTTTTTTTTTCCCCATAGAAAGTAATGGGAAACGCGCGTATTGAGCGTATCGCGCGACAACGGGCGTTTGCTATGGGCGTTTCGTCGCTTTAATCAATAGAACTTGTCGCCCATGCAGAAGATTAAAAAAAATCTACCAACATAGCAACAAGTGATGAAAAGATGATAATTTTTCCTATTGGCTAAAATAAGAAACGCCCGAAGTACAAAAACGTCGCACGACGCTGTATGCAAACGCGCAAATAAGCATGAATACGCGCGAAAAAAAACGCCCGAAAAAACGACCGAACGCCCTACGCTCAGGTGTGAATGCAGCCTTAGTGTTGCAGTGATGGATTAGAAGAGACCTTCAGTCACTGGGTTTAGCTTGGCATAGAGAAGTTGGCTGCAGGGCACATTCCAGATTCAATTCACCCCATACCCTTTGATCCAGTTGCTGTCATTTTGGCTTCCAGAGCTGTGTCCTATCCAGGCCACCATTCTATTCCTCAAAGATTTCCTGCCCTTGGTGTGTCTTGGCTTATCCTGACTCCAGATGGGCCCTCTGGCCTAATGGGTCAGCTGGGACCAGCTTTACTTGTCGGTCATCCTTGTAGGGTTCTGTACTTGTTGTCCTCCATACACAGGTCTACTTCTCAGGCCTGACGCCCCCATTGTGAGATACTGGACAACCACGAGTGAAGCGGGTGGCATTGTGGATTCTAATGGCCAAGATCTCCCTGAAGGGCTTGACACCTTCAAGATTTGGCTAGATCTGACTTGGGGTTTCAGTGTTGGTAATTGGCGGTCAACGGCAGATTCAACCTAGTTCCTCCCTTCATGCCCTGTGTTATTATGAAGGGTGTTGCCCTTTTCCTGCCTACCATGCACCTTTTAATATCCCCTTGGTCTACTTTAGACCCTTGTCTGCTGTTGGACTCCTTGTGGATCTAGACTGTTAACATATCTGCCTCTCTGGACAGGGTAGTCTCTGGTGTGATCACTCGGTTTCCTCATCAGCTGGATGTTAATTATTCTCTGCATATCCAGGTGGTTTCTCTCATTGGAGATTTTTCTTCAGGGATGCTTACTAGACTTTCAAAGCAAAGTGGTTCCTTGGCCCCTTGGATCCTGACTCGTGTAGGTCTCCTACTACTGTCTCTGTTGGTCACCATCTATGTGCTGCTGTGTCTTCAACACTGAGGTTCAGGTTGATCAGCTTCTCACTTGCTCCAGGTTTCATTGTTCCCTTCTGTTTGGAGTCATTCTCTAGTGGTGACCTATTCTATTTGGTCCTGAGCATCAAGCTGACTGTCGTCCTGTTGCTGTTTCCCCTAATTCGTAGGGAGCTTTGCCAAATTTGGTATCACTTTCCAGGGCTGGTCCTTAACCACTTCCTTATCGTAGGACGTCATATGACGTCCTGTACTTCAGTGGGGGAGGGGGATATCCTCCCGCTGCCATCCGGTGCTTCTCCGCGCTCTCCCGTGCCATCGGAGGCCCGGAGAATGAATCGGCCGCCGCTGAATGACGAGCATAGAGATTTCCGGTCATCTCTATGACTGTCGGAGGCTCAGGTGCGACGTTATGACGTCACACCCGGGCACTCGGAAGTAAAAGCCACTAACGCGGCTAAAAGCATGAGATCGGGAAATAAAATTCACTGATCTCCTGCTTTCCAGCCTGGAGGAGAGATGTGGTGTCTTATTGACTCCGCATCTCGATAAAGAGGACCTGTCACACACTATTCTTATTACAAGGGATGCAATATGGAGATTTTTAAGTATCGAAGCTTGGCGCCATTCCATGAGTGTGCGCAATTTTAAAGTGTGCCAAGTTGTGTATCTATTTACTCGGCGTAACATCTTTCACATTATACAAAAAAAAAATGGGCTAACTTTTACTGTTTTGTTTAATTCATGAAACCATTTTTTTTTTTTTCCTCAAAAAAAGGCGTTTGAAAAATTATGACGCAAATACTGTGCGAGATAAAGTTGCAATGACCGCTACTTTATTCCCTAGGGTTTCCCTATTCCCTATTTTTTTAGCAAAACAATTATGATTTGTACATGAAGGGAAGAAGTGCCAGAATAGGCCCGGTATGGAAGTAGTTAAGGCATTTCTTGGGCTATAAACGGTTTTGTTGGGCCTGCTAGTGGCGGTTTCTTTAGAGTTGCTTCCTAGCTGGCCAGACAAATAGTGTCACTCTGTTGCTGCTTTCTTGCTAACAATGGGGAGTTTTTGGGACTTTAGATGAGATGCGTTTTAAAGCAAACAGTAAGTATAAATAAAGTTGTAAACGTTTATAACCAGGCTCACACTTACCACCAAAACAGCAAGCCAAATTCAACTGTCTAACTGTACATTAAAAGAATTAGTTGCACGCATTTGCAAGTACATGATTAAGCTGCAGGCCTGCAGAATGCAGAGAGCCTTGGCCTGCAGCTTAATCATGTACTTGCAAATGCGTGAAACTAATCCTCTGCTTTTAATGTACAGTTGGACAGTTGAATTTGGCTTGCTGTTTGGGTGGGAAGTGTGAGCCTGGTTATAAACGTTTACAACTTTATTTATACTTACTGGTTGCTTTAAAACGTATCATCTAAAGTCCCAAAAACTCCCCTCTTTTTTGTATCCAACAGGGATGGAGGCGTATATTTTTCATATGCCTCATTTAAAGTCCCAATGCTAGTTTTCTTCTTGCTAACAATGAGTTTCTACAGCGTTTCAGCCAGAGAGGGAATGATGGCATAGGAACAGGCGAATGTCCACCACCAACAGGAGCACTAATGTGAAATTGCCCTATATGTGACGAAGCATACATTTATTTGCAGTTTGGTTTGCTAGCTTCCTATATTGGGGAGAAGTGTTATATTGTCAGTCTTCATTCAGTGTCGTACGATAAAGTATGGGCCTCTAATGAATGGGGTCAGTAAGGGGTTATAGGGGTGTAATCATCCATGCAAAATAGCATTTATAAATAACTGGAGACACTCCCCATTGGGTCCCCAGGAACACAAAGAAAATGGTACCCAAACATTTACAATGACATCATAAAAACATGTATTTTTGAAAAAAAAAGTTAAAAGAAACCGAAATCCACATGAATAAAAGCAATAACCATGTTGTATGGTGCCTAAATGTTGATGGAAATTACGAATGTGTTGTCTTTTATCATTGTGTAGGTGAACTGGCATGATTTTGCTTTTTTTGATCACGTGATGTATGAAAGTCTGCGACAGCTCATCCTCGCCTCACAGAGTCCAGATGCAGATGCAGTGTTTGCATCAATGGACTTGGCGTTCGCTATAGACCTGTGCAAGGAGGAGAGTGGAGGACAGGTATGAACAATAGTAATTATGCATGTTGACCATTTAAACTGTATTGTATAATGGCAAATCATTTATTCCCCTGAAACTTTCTGCTTTGCGGAAACGGCCAAGATTTGTCATTTAATGCAAGGTTTACCGTCTTCTTCGTCGGCTTCTCCTCCTCCTTCTCCTCCTTCTCCTCCTCCTTCTCCTTCTTCTCCTTCTTCTCCTTCTCCTTCTTCTCCTTCTTCTTCTCCTTCTTCTCCTTCTCCTTCTTCTCCTTCTTCTTCTCCTTCTCCTCCTCCTCCTCCCAACAGGCGAACTTTAATATGTCTGATTGTGTATGCATATTCAGATTACCTTTGACTAAAGGTAATTGTTTTTTCTTCAGGTGGAGCTCATTCCCAATGGTGTAAATATCCCTGTAACCCCTCAAAATGTATATGAATATGTAAGAAAATATGCTGAACATAGGATGCTGGTAGTAGCAGAACAGCCTCTACATGTAAGTTTACTTTGAGAATGCGTGGAACGTTTCACTCTTATGTTTAATTTTGTTTTACTGTAAAGGGTCTGTTCTTGAATTTGTATGTAGGTTGCAATTGGCATATTGTTTTTTTTTATTTTTTACTTTTTTGGGGGGGATAGCATAGGGAAGAGTTAACATCACTGCAATGTTTTGCTGTCTGTGTCCATGTTCAGAAGATTTCACCTCACTTTCTGTCTGTGACAATTGTATTTTGAAATAAAAATTATTTTGAAAATATTGTTTTGACATAGAGGGTTTGGTGATAAATCTTCAGTGAAAACGCCTTTCCTCATAACACTTATAGGAGTGAATTTTCCTTCCTAGGGATGGATTTCCTCTCACTTCCTGTTGTCTCCCTCTGTAAGATGTATGCAAGTCAGATGTATGTGTAACTAGGGGACTGCCTGTATTGGAAAGTGAAATCTCGGGCACACTATAAAAATGAGCTATATATACTGGTAAAAATCAAAATATTACTGTTAATATTACGCACAAATGCAGAATGTGTAAATAATAAATGACATAAACGTGTCCAAGTAAAAAAAGATGCTGCTAACGCAATCTGCAATATAAAGTGTTCAAAGTCAACAGTCTTGTATTCATAACGTCACACAAGTGTTCATATATAAACCATAAAAACAAATACTGCAATATCCAAATTTCTTAATTCTTTGATGGAAACCACCACCTCCCCTATGGGTACTCGCTTACATATGCCTTTTAGAGGCAGAATGGGTCTGTCACTCAAACTGAGGTTGTGAACATAATCGGACATTAACCTAAACACCGACACCTCCTGGCCCTTTGAGGTTTAACGCGGGGGGTAGGGCTTAAGAGCATGTGACCGCTGTTGCATAATCCGAAAACTCCCAATCGCAAGCAGTGATCAGGAGCTTTTGGTTAGGTGCCGGTAACTGTCGGGAGCGCGCTCTATCAGCACAACTGTATGGATAGCAATTCGTGCAAATATGCGAACCCTCTGCGCCAAGGACCAGGTGCCGAGAGGCCACATATTTGTGCGTGTGCGGCACCATGGTGTTAAGGCTCAATCCATATACAAGGCCCAGAAAGAAAAAAAAATTAAGGGAACTTGGTGCTTTCCATAATATAAACATGTTGACAAAATTGCATTTACATAAAAATCACTCTCACCTTAAGCTGCAGGGCTGTGAGCCTGTCACCACTACACAGACATCTAACCTGCTGGTCTCTCCTCCGGCTCAGGGCAGTCAATCCTTTCTACAGTGTCCTGCCATACGTGTTTCTTCATTGGAGGCATCGTGTAGGGCAGAGCAAAAGGAGGACGCTGGAGAGAGGACTGACTGCAAAGACTAACATGGTCGGATGTCTGTGTGTATCAGTGACAGGTGGACAACCTCCCAAGTACTGTAGCTTAAAGTGATGCTAAAGTCTGTTATTAAAAGAGAAAAAAATACTTGTTATACTTTCCTGCTCTGTGCAGTAGTTTTGCACAGAGCACCCTAGATCCTCCTCTTCCGGGACCCTCCCTGGCATTGCTGGCCCCCTCCCTCCTGCTTGGTGCCCCCACAGAGTGGCTTTCTCTGGAGGCAGCTGAGCCGCTGCTCTGTGTCCCCTTTCAGACACAGAGCTGTGGTTTGGCCCTGCCCCTTCTCCCTTTTCATTGGCTCACTGACTTTGACAGCAGCAGGAGTCGGTGGCACCACACTGTCGTCTTAGCCAATGAAGGAAAGTCCCGGGCACGAGACTGTCTTGCAACATTGCTGGATCGAATTGGACTCAAGTATTAGGGGGGCTGCTGCACACAGATTTTTTTTATCTTGATGCATAGCTTGCATTCAGGCCCCTTTCACATTTGTGCGACTTGTCCTGTTACTTGGGACTTCAAAGTCTCATGACAAGTCATACCCCATGATTTACAATGAGTACCGCTCATATCAGTGCGACATTAAAGTAGTCCCTGCACTACTTTGGCCCAATTTTTATGCAACTTCAGGGTCATAGCCCTCAGGATTACACAGCCATTGCTTCAAGTCGTGGCAAAATCGTGCAACTTTCAGGTTACACAAGTGTAAAATGGGCCCAAGATAAAACCAGTTTATATGAGAGTTGCTTCCTTTTGGGTCTTTAATATATGGATTGATCCTTAATATCTAATTACGCTCACAACCACAAGTGCTGTAAACTACATTGCCTTTAAGGAAGACTTAACCCAAGAACAAAAGCTTAAAGCGGAACTTCACCCAAAAGGAAAAGTTCTGCTTGTTTGGCGTCGGTGGGAGGACTAGTGTTTTGTAGCCGTGGGAGGAAAAATGCCCCCGGGGCAAGAAAAAGCATATCATACTTTTTTTGTTTATTTTTTATGATGCAATCTATGGCCAGCATTTATTGTGCTTTCTGTTACGTTATTGCTATTGTGTATGTTTTAGGCAATGAGGAAAGGACTGCTAGATGTAATTCCAAAGAGTGCACTAGAAGATTTAACGGCAGAAGATTTCAGACTTCTGGTGAATGGCTGCGGTGAAGTTAATGTTCAGATGTTGATTAGTTTTACATCTTTCAACGATGAGTCAGGTAAGAAATTGCATACATTGCTGTTCAAGGAAAAACCTTTAGGCGCACAGTACAGTTGTTGAATAAAGTGAACACAGAATAATACAACTATAATTTGATCCACTATGATAAAACCCACTAAAAGCAGCAAAATTGGTGCCCCAGTAATACTTTATAGTTTTTAGGAAGAACATTTCTGTGATATTCCCTACAACCAAAGGAAGTACACTATACACAACCATTGCCCTAAGCTTTGGCACTCCCCCACCCCCTGACTTCTCACGGTGCAAAGGGGCCATTCTAAAATATTTGATCAAATCGACTGCATTTTTTTTTTTTTGCCAGATTCCTTTTAAACGGCACCTGTTCACAGTGGTGCTCTGTCACCAGAACATGAGGCGAGGAGAAATCTCCCAGTGTTTTGGTGACAATTGAGTAAAATTCTCGCATCTGCAGTGGGGGGGACACACTGCTAATAATCTGACATTTACCACTCTATCCACTATTTGAATAAGTTTGGACTTCGCATCCCCTTTAGGCCCCGTTCACACCTGAGCGATTTTCTGCTTGAAGTTTGTAGCTCCTAAAATGCTTAACAGTCCAAATAGCATTAATTTCAATGGCCCCTGTTCACATCTGAGCGTTCTGTCACCTGAAGCAAAACTCCTGTCGCTCAAAGTACATGAGCTTCTTTTTGGCAGATTACAAGTGTTTTTGACCCCATAGACTTCAACAGAAATGCCTGATTTGAGCTTTATCGTGTTTTCTCCCTAAACAGCAGCTCTCCACACCTAATTTTCTCTCCCTCTCCTTCCTTTAGTGCTTTCTATTGGCTAAATAAAAACACTTGAAGCTGTAAAACGCTTGTAATACTCTTCTAAATGCGCTCAAGTGTGAATGCAGTTTTAGTTTGTTTCCTGGGTTCTTAATGAAGTATGGGTTTACTTTTTTGGCTTCATCCTATTCCTTGTGGAGCTGACTGTTACTTGGTCCTTACGGACATGAAGTGCCCCCTCCTGTAGCAACAAAAGGAGGAAAATTACAAAAGCTGGCTGTTCTAAAGGCTCAAGGTGTAGTCCCAAGCGCCCCCCCACACTCCAAGCTCCACCTTATACTTGAGCCCCATCTCTATCCAGCAATGTGCATGAGCGCAGCAGCTCTCCTAGGTATTCCTCTCCTTATTGGCTCACACTGTAGTGGGAGCCATTTGTTCCAGCTGCTATCCATCACAGCTAGTGAGCCAATGATGGAGCAGGGTCGAGACACACACTGTAAGAGAATGGACACACACACACAGCGTGTGGCTTGGGGGCACTTGAAAGCTGGAGGAGCCTGGGTGGCAGTGGGGGGGGGGGGGTCCAAAAAGAGGAGGATCAAGGCTGCTCTGTGTAAAATCATTGTACAGAGCAGGTAAGTATTTATATTTTTTTCTGTCAATTTTTTATTATTTTCCTTAGACCTACTTTAAGGATTCTGGTAATGTGTTATTTATTTGGTCTATCTTTTTAAAGCCGTCAATTTTTAAGACATATTTTAAGGTGGAGTTGATGACCTTTTTATAGTCTTCATACTAATTGAGTAAATTGGTACATTTCCACTAGTTTTACGTGCAAGTTCCCTTATCCTGTAAATAATGGGCCTTTATCATTAGATTTGCATGAAGTAAAAAAAATAATATAATTTTTTGAAGATGCTTACTACAGAATATTTTATATTTATGAATGTATGTTTTCAGGAGAAAATGCAGAAAAGCTTTTGCAATTCAAGCGTTGGTTCTGGTCAATTGTTGAAAAGATGAGCATGACTGAGCGGCAAGATTTAGTAAGTTCTTGTCACGTTGCACTATTTTGTGTTGCTAATGGATATTGTAACTTTGCATCCTAATCATAGAGTACAGAACACGGGCTGAGTATTCGCAGACCCTGGTTTATAGGCTGGTACCTTGAGTGATTGGACACCTCCTTTTATATCCCAACCCCACTCTTGTTTTTTGTGCTCAAAGGTGATGGACTTCTTCCTTAGTTGAGGATTCACACACCCACAGTGTGGGAAACAATGCAATCCCTGCACGTATCCCACACCATATTGCAATCACCATGTTTGTGATGATAATAAAAGTGCCAATGCAAACAGGTCAACGGTGTTCACACCACATGTGCGGTATCGCCGTGAATGTTGTAGTGAGGTCCAGCACCTCTTGTGCAGGGAAAGAAAATCCATCACATCCTCCCTGACAGAACAGAGATCTGCCTTGTTTAATTAGGCAGGGCTCTGTTCTGTGTGTCTTCTCTCCGATCAGCGGGTGCTGGCGGACATCCAGTGGCCGACACCTGCTGATCAGCTTGTGTTGTGTCCAATCACAGCACTAGGTACGGGATCTGGAACAGGAGAGCCGTTGTGCTGCCGGCAAGTGTTTATATGAAATCTATAATGTGAACAAAATTCACACTTGCACAAATAATACTTTGTCTGTTTTTATATTTGTAGGTTTATTTCTGGACATCAAGCCCATCTTTGCCCGCAAGTGAAGAAGGTTTTCAGCCCATGCCTTCCATTACCATACGACCGCCAGATGACCAACATCTCCCTACTGCCAACACCTGTATCTCTCGCCTGTATGTCCCCCTCTACTCTTCCAAACAGATTCTCAAACAGAAGTTATTACTGGCTATTAAAACCAAGAACTTTGGGTTTGTGTAGATTAAATAAAGCGTTTTCCCCATGTAATATATCTAGCAAACATGTTTTTCTTAGATCTTTTTCCATTTGTCGAAAAGGTTTATGAATTTTAACAGTTTTGCCCAACCATGATGTCGCGTTGAGGACTTTCTGGCGCTTTGATTGCAGTGGCGTCTAACGCCAATTGGTCACGCAAAACCCAACTGAGTACAATTATTGGGGGGCCAGTCTATCGGGTCTTCTGACAAACGGTTTGGCTTGTTACCGTTCCTTTTAAATCGAAAGAAAAGGAGGAAGATGAAGCAACACTGTGATAGTCTCTTCCCAGACAGGAAAAGGTTCTAAACATGTCTGACTTTTCACTGCTGCCTTTGTGAAAATTGCTTTATCATTGACTCTTGGAAGGAGGGAATAATATCAAAATCAAAAATGTATTCTGCCACACCCTTTTATTTCCTTTTTATTTTTTGTGGGATTTTTGGGGGTACTTTTTTCCTCCTCCCATGCTATTTAATTTGTAGTTTGGCTACTGTGTTGTACATGATGTATATTAAACTTGTAAAAGTGATATCCTGAAAAAAAAAATAATGAGCTTATGTTGCACTATTTTTATTTTTCACGTGTCATGTCAATCTCTAATCACAATCTTTTCCATAGACTGGAGCGTTTGAGAATAGGTCATGACAAAATTGCATGTACAAATACATGTATGTAATTTTATGTTAAATGCATAAAAATTCAGTTGGATATTTTTTTTCTTCCAAACCATTTCTTCACTTTAATATGATTTGTCAATTAAGCCATTGGGAAAATAACTCAAGCAGATCTGTTTTTTATTTTTATTTTAAATGGACGCTTTTAGGTAAAAAAACAAATTGTGTGGAGTTTTTTTCTGACATTTATTGATATATTGCAATGTGCTTAATTTTTAAACATTCCAATTAAAGGAGTTGTAAGGCAGAAGGTTTTTTATTTTAATGCATTATATGCATTAAGATAAAAAAAAACTTGTGTAGCACCCCCAAATTATCTACCTGAGCTCCTTCTTTCTCCAGCGATGTCCACGATCCCCTCAGCCATCCAGTACACTCCTCCTCCTGATTGGCTGAGACAGAGCAGCGGTGCTATTGGCTCCCGCAGCTGTCAATCAGGAGAGGGGTCGGGGCTCCGTCTGAATGGATACACGGAGCTCTGACTCAGCTTGGCTGACCCCTGTAGCAAGCTGCTGACTGAGGGGCACTCGAGGGAGGGACCCGAGAAGAGGAGGATCAGGGCAGCTCTGTGCAAAACCAACAAGTGACCCCACAGGGAAGTTGCTTACCCTGGGGGCACTTGTGCAGGCATGCTCCCGTGTCCTGCTGCTGTGTCATTGACACAGACAGCAGGACTCGGCCCTGTCTTCCACATCATTGGATTTGATTGACAACAGCAGGAGCCAAGGGCTCCAGTGCTATCAATCTATCCAATCAGGACCCGAGACACAGGCTGGAGCTGGTGTGCTTGTCCCTGTTGCTGAAAAGACTGGGTTCAGGTAAGTAAAAGGGAGGTCTCTGGGGGGGGACTGCTGCATCACAGGAGGTTTTTCACCTTAATGCATAGAATGCAAGTGTAACATATTTAAAAAAATAAATAAAAAAAACCCTTTAAGATAAAAAGCCTCAGTGTGCATCAGCCCCCCCCCTAATACTTGAGCGCCATCTAGATGCAGCGATGTTGCAGGCGTGTCTCAGCTGCCTGGAACTCCCCTCATTGGCTGAGACAGAAGTGCAGCACCATTGACTGACAGCAGTGGGAGCCAATGAGGAGAGAAAGGGGGTGGAGCTGTGGCTCAGTGTCTGAGGCACACAGGGAACTTTGACTCGGGTGCCTCTGTTGCAAGCTGCTTGCTATGGGTGGCACTCAACTGAGGCCTGAGAATAGGATCTCGGCTGCACTGTAACATGTTTTACTTACCCACTATGTGCAGTGGTTTTAAAGTCTGTTATTTGTTGCAAAAAATATCACTTTAAATGTCATTACACACGAAATAAACAGGAATTGGGCACAGGAAGTGCACTGATGTAGCCTAATCATACAGTAGAGGACACAGGTGCAATCATTTCGTAGACCATGGGTTATAGGCTGGTACCTTCAGGGGATTGGATACTGGCAGGCTTTTGAGTTCAAGTCCCCTGAGCATCCTCCTAATAATGTCCCAAAGGACCTCCTTTTTAAAATCACTCTTGGCTTACTACATAAGTTTCTCTTCTAATTCTTCAATCATCTTAAAGGGGTTGTAAAGGTTCATCTTTTATTTTTCTAAATAGGTTCCTTTAAGCTTGTGCATTGTTGGTTCACTTACCTTTTCTTTCCATTTCCCTTCTAAATGTTTTTTTCTTTGTTTGAATTTCTCACTTCCTGTTTGTCCTCAGTAAGCTTTCCACCATCACCTGAGTGGTGGAAAGTCATTTAGAACAGCTTACTGAACGCCTTACTGAGGACAAACAGGAAGTGAGAAATTCAGACAAAGAAAAAAAAACATTTAGAAGGGAAATTGAAGGAAAAGGTAAGTGAACCAACAATGCACTAGCTCAAAGGAACCTATTTAGAAAATAAATACAAACCTTTACAACCCCTTTAATGGCTTTAATACAGCCATCACTTGCCAGGCCTCTCTGCCTCCTGACTGGCTGTGATTGACAGCATTAGTATCTTATGGAAACACAGAGCGGGGCTTCAGTTATAAGCAATCAGTGTCCCTGATCACTGCCACACAAGTTATATAATGACGCTAAAAAAGGTAGTGGCTTTTGTTTGTTTTTTGATTTTTTTCACAATTTTGACATGCCTCCTATTTAAATACTATGGACTGTATTCTTTCCAAAAAGGGGTAATTTGGGGTTGTTTACTGTCTTGGCATTTTCAGGCCTTAAGAAATGAGAGGTTGTCAAAACATCACAATTTATCTATTTTCAGAGACGAAAGATAAATGGTTTCTCCCACCACCCCAATCTCAATCCGAGGGCAGAGGGTTTCTCTACCCCTCTTCACAGGGCAGATTAATAGCAACAGGAACCAATAGTTACTCTGCTGTCAGTCAAATTCTGTGATTGGATGGTGGGAGAAAGTTTACCATTATAAGCTTTTATTTATAAAAAAACTTTTATTAAGGCCATTGTTTAATATTTAGGGACTTGTTAATGACTGAAATGGTACCACTGGATTGGCCCAGGCCAATGTGGTGCCTATATTTAAAAAGAGTTGTTAGTTTAACTTCTGTAGTCGGAAAGATACTGGAGAGTTTAAGAAACAAAAAAACATATAGATGAGTTCTTGCTGGGGGAAAAAAAATATAATTTAAGCAACAGACATTGCATGGATTCATCAAAGACAGAAGTCAATTAAACCTGATTTTCGTTTTATGAGGAGGTAAGTAAAACCTTGGACAGAGGGGTGGCTGTGGACGTGGTGTAGCTGGGTTTTGCAAAAGCGTTTGACACAGTTCCACACACAGGGCTCATGTGTAAGGAAAAGTCTACAGGCTTGGAAAGATCAGTTTGTAAATGGATAGAAAACTGGCTAAAAAACAGAACTCGGACAGTAGTGGTTAATGACTTTTAAGCCTTGTACACACGATCGGATTTCTATCGGACAAATCCATGGAATTTTGTGTGAAGGGCGTTGCCCATGAAGTTGAAGCAGAACTTTTTCAGCCAACATACGCAAAACTACATGGTTTTTCAGCTCTTTAGCGCCACCCTTTGGGCAACTTCTGCTAATGTTGTCTGATGGTTAGCATTGGTTCGGAGCATACATGTTTTGTACTTTGGATTTTATTCCGACGGACTTGTGTACAGAAGATTGGATAATCCGACGGCACACATTTGTTGTTGAAAAATTTGAGAGCATACTATCCCACATTTGTTGTCGGAACAATTGTCCCATGGAGTGTACAAACGGTCGAGTTATCCGACAACAACCTTGCCATCACACAGTTGTTGACGAAAAATCCGATCGTGTGTACAGGCCTTAACTCTGAATGGTCTAAGGTTCAGTGAAGGGACCCTTACTTTTTAATATATTTATAAATGATATAGGGTCTGGGATTAAAAGTACCATGTCAGTCTTTGTAGATGACACCAAGCTATGCAGTGGAATGATGGCCTTACAGGATGTCGCCAACTTGCAAGCCGACATCCCTGCACTGTCTAATTGTGCAACTAAGTGGCAAATTGGGTTTAATGTTGATAAATGTAAAGTTTTGCACTAGAGGGCTAAGAATATGCATGCATCATACATACTTGGAGCAATCAATAGTGGAGAAGCATCTGGAGCTTTTGGTAGATCATAAGCTTAATAGCATGCAGTGCTCAGCTGTGGTCTCCAAAGTGAGCAAAGTCCTTTCTTTGGACTTTGGTATGGACTCCAGAGACAGAGATATAATTTTGTCCCCCTGTACAAATCATTAGCAAGACCTCCTCTAGAATATGCAGTTCAGTTTTGGGCACTAGTTATCAAAAAAGGATATTGGGGAACTGGAGAAAGTGCAGAGAAGGGCAACCAAACTGATAAGAGGCATGGAGGAGCTCAGCTATGAGGAAAGATTAGAGCAGCTGAATCAAACCAAATCATGCAGAGCTCATTTCTAATGTTCAGATAAAGCATGGATATGCAATTAGCGGACCTCCAGCTGTTTCAGAACTACAAGTCCCATGAGGCACAGCAAGATTCTGACAGCCACAAGCATGACTACCAAAGGCAGAAGCATGATGGGACTTGTAGTTTTGCAACAGCTGGAGGTCCGCTCATTGCATATCCCTGCGATAAAGGAACACCAGGGTAGCAGTGACCATAACATGATTTCATTTGATGTTGGCTATAAGCAAAAATCACATACGGGAAAGATAAAAACACTTAAAACAGAGGTTTACCTAAAAAAAAAAAATTAAAAGCCACAGCTACAAATACTGCAGCTGCTGACTTATGATACATGGACGCTTATCTGTCCAGGGCACCTGTGATGTCTACAGCCGAAGCCGAGCTTTTGCTTTGCTCTCAGCTGCCGCTACCATCCTCAGTAAGGGAATCGGGAAGTGAAGCCTTGTGTCTTCACTACCTGGTTCCCTACTGCGCAGGGGAGGACAGAGTAGGTGCTGGAAGTGGCGTAGGTCACCTCGATCAAGAAGGTGATCTATGCCCAGAAGTGGGAGCAAATACCTGTATTACACTGGTGTCTGCTCCGCCCTGAAAGGTGGCAAATGCGACACCGGAGTGGGGGGGGGGGGGGGGGGGGGAGAGAGGAGGTTGTGTGGTTGGAGAGTTTTCCAAAAAAGTGGATGTTCTATTTTTGGGTGGAACTCCACTTTAACTTCAAGAGAGCAAATTTTCCTAGGATGAGGGCTGCTCTCCAGGATTTAGACAGAGAGAGTATTGGCATCGATAAACACAGAACCGAAATGGCAATTCTTCAAAAAGACTGTTTGTGAACTCACTGCAAAGTACATGCCCATGGGCAATACGTTTAAAAGGCTAAAAATAAAACCAATGTGGCTCACGGCCAAAGTAAAAAAGCTATAAACAAGAAAAGAGCTTTTTAAAAAAAATGAAAATGAAGGAACAATAGTGTAATTTTAAATGTTCCAAAGAATATGTAAAAATCAAGGATGCAAAAAACAAATGTCAGATTGCAAAAGAGAGTAGGACAAACACCCAAAACTTTAGTGCTTATTCATAGCTATGAATAAGCACTAAAGTTTGGTGTGAAACGAGTCGGCTTTTTACCCCGTATGCTGTGGCATACTTTTTGTATGTGTATTATTTTTTTTACGATAAAAGCAATTTCTGAGTGCGGTTGTCCAGAAAGTTTTTCCTTCATTATGCACCTTTTTGTGCCTGATCTCCTGAAATTTTGGGGACCTGGTGCCGGCTGTAGGTCTCCTGAACCCCCATGTAGCCCCACTGTTCCTCTACAAGTGTGCAAAGTTTGTTGTCTGAAGGATCTACGGCCGGGAGGCACTGATTTTTTGTCAAAGCCGGGCACCCCTTCCATAGACTGCCATGTTAAATGGTAATTCCTCCTGTGATTTTGGGGACCCTGTATCGGCTGGTAGTAGGTCCCCTAGACCTGGAACTTGGCACATATGTAGCCCCACTCTTCCTCTACAAGTGTGCAAAGTTTGTTGTCCAGGGGACTGCAGATTTTTCAAAGCCGGCTACCTCTTCCATAGACTCCCATGTTAAACAGTCATTTCCCCGGTGAAGTTGGGGACCCAGTACCGGCTGATAGTAGGTCCCCTAAACCTGGAGCTTGGCACACATGTAGCTCAATTTCTCTTCTACAGTTGTGCAGTTTGTTGTCTGGGAGACCTACGGCTAGGGAGTACCGATTTTTTTTTTTTTTTAAAAACCCGGCACCCCTTCCATAGACGCCTGTGTTAAATGTCAGTCTAGTCATGGACACAGTGAGGCATGCAGATGCATACCCTAGGCTTATACTTGAGTGAATACGATTTCCCCTCTTTTTTTTGTGGTAAAAGTAGGTGCCTTGGCTTATACTCGAGTATATACGGCAGGAATCCTAAAACTATGGCCCTCCAGCTGTTGTAAAACTACACATCCCATGAGACATTGTAACACACGGACATTCACAGACATGACTAGGCATGATGGGAATTGTAGTTCCTGAACTGGAGGGCCGTAGTTTGAAGACCCATGATATACGGTAATAGTAAAAAGGTCAGGTCTGAGCATGTAGGCACTTTACAAAATAATCTTGAGTGGGTGACTGGGGACAAAGAGAAGGCTTATTTATTAAATACTGTCTTCAGCTCTGTGTATACAAAGGAGCATGGGGGAGCGCATGTCCATAATGAGGGTGGTAGTGACACATCCCCAAATGATCCGCAATGGCTCAAAAGTGATATGGTCCAGAAATATTTGGACAGAATAAAGGTGGATAAAGCACCAGGACCAGATGGCATCCACCCATGGATCCTAAAAGAATTGAGCTCTCTAATTTCAAAGCCATTGTATCTAATTTTTAGGGACTCATTTATGACAGGAATTAGTACCACTGGATTGGTGCAGGGCCAATGTGGTGCCTATATTTAAAAGGGAAAAAGAGGTTTGATCACCATGTCACTGAACCCGGTGTAATGGCCACATCCCTATGATATAGAACAAACCGTTGTTCCCCTTGGGGTGTGACTTTAGAAGTCACTGAGATATATCTATCTATTAATTATACACCATGTTTATTTAAATACAAAAGTTTAAAAACATGAACCGAGATGAACATTGTTCATGTGTGTGTAACAATACAGGCATCAACGAACCATATAAAAAATAAAATGACACAAACTCTCCTATGATTCATGATCCCTGGTACCTGATGCGTTTCCAGTATACAACCTTCATCAGGGGTAACAAGCAGGGATGAGTGCGGTCAAAATAATTTTTTACGCAATACAAGTGGCACCAAGAGGAGGGGAAATGCCAACTACACAGACTTATTGTGGTACAGGGACATATAGGGGCCGTTACAGCGGTATACAGGAACTACCTTGGAGCCATACACTGATTTGGGGTTTGCCTTATTGAAGGTCCTGACTGCTGAGCTCATTTTACCCCATATTGGAATTTGGACACCGTTGCATATGGGTTATTCTTAGGACCTGAATCTACCAGTTTCAAATTCATGTTGGGGGATTGGATTGATGCCTTTTTGTATCCCCACAATTTGTTTCTATTTTTTTTTTTTCGTATGGAACCACTTGTATTGATTAAAAAATAATTTTGACTGCACTCACCCCTGCTAGTTACCCCCTAGTGAAGGTTGTATACCGGAAACACGTTGGCTACAAGGGATCATCACTCATAGGAGAGTTTCAGTGTAATTCTTTTGTTGTATGTTTTGGTGATGCCTGTATTGTTACACACATGAACAATATTCATCTCAGTTCATGTTTTTAAACTTTTATACGTATGTCTGTCGACATTTTCTATTTAAATAAACATTGTTTATATATATATATATATATATATATAATCACAGTGTCTGGCTTCTAAAGTCCCACCCCAGGGGTGGGTGTTCTATATTTTTTTTTCTCAAAAAGAATGTTTATTGACACATATGGTAACAATCACAGGTACAGGTAAATATACAAAACTGGATCAGCCATTCCATAAAATATTAGTACCGTACATAATAAACCATGAAGTCTCTCCCGCATTCAATACAGTTGGCATCATTAAACACATTTCCCACCAGGTCTTAGCTGAGCTCCATCCACCACACCAGTACAGCCCTTCCGCTGCACACGCCTGTGTCTAAACTAGTAGTCTTTCCAAAACCAGTTCAAGAGGGGCCAACCCAGGGGTATCCAACCATGGAGCCCACAGGAGATCAAACTTCCCCCGCCGGCCCCTGTGCTGGTAAATGTATTTCTCCATGTGCAGCGTATCTCCCATCTGCGTTATCCATTCGCTGATCTTGGGAGGCTCAGTCGCCTTCCAATGATGGAGAATGAGTTTACGGGCCTGAAAGAGGGCCCTACCAATGGCCTGTTTAGGATTGTCCTCAAGCGGTATATCGTCCAGGACACAGACCTTTGGGTCCTGGGGGATCGTGCCCGAAAACACCGTGGTCAGAGTGTTAAGAACCCCACTCCAGTAGAGGTGTAACTTGGGGCACCTCCACATCAAATGAATGAGGTCCCCACGGTCTCGTGCACACCTGGGGCAAATATCATCCTCCCCTAGGCCCATCCTAAACAATCTTGCAGGCGTGTAATGTACCCTCATTAGAATAAACAATTGTGACAGACGTTGTGCAGTGTTAAGTGAATACCCCTGTACTGCCTGTAAAGCTCCCTCCCACTGATCCTCCTCAAAGGTCCCCACGTCCCTCTCCCAGGAAGACAGTACTTTTGCAGGAAACCCCGGTAGGAATGAGGAGAGCAACATGGAGTACGAACTTGAAATAAAGCCCTTAAAACAGGTCACTTCCGTCATGTATTGGAAAATCGGGGCAGAGGAGAGAGTCCACGGGTTATCTCCCGCTTGGGCCCTGACAGCATGACTCAGCTGTAAATAATAAAAGTACATGGACTGAGGCAGTCCAAACCTCTCTTGTAGTTCTGTGAAGGGGAGCAGCCTGCCGCCCGAAAAAATGTGAACCAAATGCGTCACCCCAAACCTTCTCCATCTCTCCTCACACGTCAACTGAGCCAATTCCCCATAATACTGTTTTTTTCCATATTGGGCTGTGTCTTGTGAAACCCTCAACATCCTGGAGCTGACGCGCCTTGTTCCAAATTTTTTGAATCAAAGCATAGGTGGGAAAGCGCTTGTTGGATTTGGCAAATTGTAACGCCTCGAGGCCCATAACTACTGTGTCTGCGCCTGAGGTGTATCTTAACAAAGCATTCATAGGATCCCCTCTAAGTCCTCCTGACACCCACCGGGCAATATGTTGTAGTTGAGCGGCTAGATAGTAAAGCCACGGATTAGGCTTTTGGAACTGTTCTGTTTGTTCTATATTTAAAAAGGGAACAAAGACTTTACCAAGTAACTATAGAGCCGTTAGTTTAACTTTTATAGTTGGGAAGATACTGGAGAGTTTTATAAAAGACCACATAGATGAGTTCTTGGTGGAAAAAAATATTTTATTAGATATTAGACAGCATGGGTTCATGAAAGATAGAAGTTGTCAGACAAAACTGATTTCTTTTTATGAAGAGGTAAGTAAAACCTTGGACAGAGGGGTGGCAATGGACATGATATACTTGGATTTTGCAAAAGCGTTCAATACAGTTCCGCACACACGGCTCATGTGTAAGGTAAAGTCTACAGGATTGGAAATATCCATTTGTAAATGGATAGTGGTTAATGATTCTTACTCTGAATGGTCTAAGGTTATCAGTGGTGTACCCCAAGGTTTAGTGTTGGGACCCCTACTTTTTAATATCTTTATAAATTATATTGGGTCTGGGATCAAAAGTAACATGTCTGTGTTTGCAGATGACACCAAGCTATGCAGTGGAATAACGTCCTTACAGGATGTCTCCAATTTACAAGCCGACCTCAATGCTCTGTCTAATTGGGCAACTATGTGGCAGATGAGGTTTAATAATGATAAATGTGAAGTTATACACTTGGGGGGGGGTAAGAATATGCATGCATCATACATACTAGGGGGAGTACAACTGGGGGATCCATAGTGGAGAAGGATCTGGGGGTTTTGGTAGATTATAAGCTCAATAATAGCATGCAATGCCACGCTGCGGTTTCCAAAGTGAACAAAATCCTTTCTGGTATTAAGAGTTATGTTCAGGAAGGATTTTTTTTTCACCTGCTGTAGCAAATTGGATCATGCTCTGCTGGTTTTTTTGCCTTCCTCTGGATCAACTGTGGGTATAGAATTGGGTATATGGGATTGTATGATATTATTTATATTTGTTTTTATGGTTGAACTAGATGGATTTGTCTTTTTTCAACCTGACTAACTACTGTATGTAACTATATTCCCTCTTGAGAAGAGGAGATTAATGGGGATATGATCAACATGTTCAAATATGTAAGGGGTCCATATAGTGAACTTGGTGTCGAGTTATTCACTTTAAGGTCATCACAGGGGGCACTCTTTACGTCTAGAGGAAAAAAGATTTAATCTCTAAATATGGAAAGGTTTCTTCACAGTAAGAGCTGTGAAAATGTGGACTAGACTCCCAGAGGTGGTTCTGACAAGTAGGGATGAGCCGAACACCAAACAACCGCCCCCCCCCCCCCCCCCCCGTTTGGTTCACACCAGATCCTTCGAACAGACCGAACGTTCGCGCAAACATTTAGAACACCATTGAAGTCTATGGGACTCGAACGTTCGAATTCAAAAGTGCTCATTTTAAAGCCTAATATGCAAGTTATTGTTGTAGAACGGGTTGGAGAACCCGGGTCTTGCCCCAGGGAACATGTATCACTGGAGCAGTGATTTTAATGATGCTTAAAATGAAAAAAAAAATTGAAAAATTCCTTTAAATATCGTACCTGCTGGGTGTCTATAGTATGCCTGTGAAGTGGCACGTGTTTAGAACTGTCCCTGCACAAAATGAGATTACTTTAAGATAAAAGTAATTTAAAACTGCTTATGGCTTTAATGTAATGTCTGGTCCCTGCAATATGGATGAAAATCATTGAGAAAAATAGCATGGGTTTCCCCCCCCCTCTCCCCAGGTCATTACCAGCCCCTTTGGCCCTATATACTTTGAACAGCAGTATACAGGCGGTGCAAACAAGACAGGGACTGTAGGTTTGTTGTTAAGTAGAATCTGTTTGTAATTTTGAACTGGTACTTTTTTAAAGTGTAGCTCCAGCCATAAAATCTATTTTTAAGCTTTTCTGAAAACATATCACCCCTGTAACATGTGTTTTGCTGTCTGTGTGCATCTGTTTAGAAGTTGCAATTCACTTTCTGTCGCAATAACAAATGATTTTTTGAAAATTCGTTTTTTTTTATGAAACGGATTTGTGATAAAGCATCAGTGGACAGGAGACATCTCTTACAGAAGAGAATTTCCCTTCCTAGGGGTAGATTTTTGGGCCCTAGGTGTTGGTGTTGCCACAACATTGTAAGCCCTCACAGTTAGTCTTGGTGGGCGCTGGAACTCCCTGCTGTGAACTATTATATCAAGAATTGTCATTACATGCCATTGTTGAACAGTGGTAGAAAAATTGGGCCTTTGGTGCTAGCGCCACAACACTGTAAGTCCTCACAGTTACTCTTGGTGGAGTGCAGGAATGGACCTTGCTGTGAAATATTAGATCAAGAATTGTAATTACATTCCCCCTTTTAAACAGGGGCAGACAAATTGGGCCTTTGTTGGTGGTGCTGGTGCCACAACTCTGTAAGCCCTCACAGTTACTCTTGGTGGGCACAGGAATGGGCCCTGCTGTGAAATATTAGATCAAGAATTGTAATTACATGCCCCTGTTGAACAGGGGAAGAAAAATTGGGCCTTTGTTGTTGGTGGTGGTAGTGCTGGTGCCACAACACTGCAACCCCTCACAGATACTCTAGTTGGAGTGCAGGAATGAGCCCGCTGCAAAGTATTGCATCAAAAATTTTAATTACACGCCCCTGTTAAACAGGGGCAGAAAATTTGGGCCTTAGGCACTGGTGGTGGTGCCACAACACTGCAACCCCTCACAGATACTCTAGTTGGAGCGCAGGTATAAGCCCGCTGCAAAGTATTGCATCAAAAATTTTAATTACACGTCCCTGTTAAACAGGGGCAGAAAAATTGGGCCTTAGGCACTGGTGGCGGTGCCCAGAACCAAAAATGTTCTTACAAGCTATCAGCATGATCATGGAGGAGGAAAAGCATAGTCTTTGCAGGATCAGAGAGGCCATACAACATAGGTTTGCTGAGGCATTTAGTGCAGAGTCCTCTGGGTCACTTAGGACGACAGGATCCGCAGCCACATCGTCCCGGCCACGTACAAGTCCATTGTTTTTTTGGGGCAGTAATTGATCCCTTGAAGACTGATGCTGAGTGCTAGGCTCCACCTCCATGCTGACACAATCCTCCTCCTCCTCATCCTCTTCCTGTGTGATAGTAGAAATATTTGCCAGCACACCATGGAACGACATAAATAGCGTCCAAAACGGTGTTTTATTGCATGATCACAACACAAAGAGAGTGCAATGTTTCGGAGCTGCGCAGGGCCCCTTCGTCAGGCATGTGATAAATGTGGTGTTACAATGTGCAAAATTTAAAGATCCATCAACCAATCAAAAGAGACAGAGAAAGAAAAAAAACACAGCAAAAACCAAGCTCCTCCCACCCCCAGACTGGTATGATGTCATAAATCCCACCAGAAAACTACATTAGTATGCTATTGAGTGTGACACAAAAACACAGTAAAAGCAGGGTTAATAAAGGGAGGCATATTTAGGGGTGCCTCAATAGTACCTGATATGTGCCATAGGTCACTGAGCAAACGTTCCAGCTGCCATGTGGGATTTGTGTGTGCTGCTCCATTGGATGGCGCCGATGCAGGTTAGAGTGTGTACGAGCGGAGTTGTTGCCTACCGCAGCGGTAATCAGGCAACCATAGGGCGTCTGACCTGGATGTGCAGGGAGGCTGTGTAAAGCGGGCCGCGCATGCGCATTGAAAAGCAGTGGAGGCGCAGGGATTGTTGCCGACGGATCAAGACTACCCATACTAAGACCTTTGGAACGACAGCTGTTCGTTCACACATTCAACCGTGAGTCTGACCACATCAAACAGGCCATGACTCCAGACTGGATTATGCAAATGCCCTTTACCTCGGACTCCCAAAGTACCAAATCGCTCGTCTGCAAGTCGTTCAAAATACGGCCGCCAGACTTGTGACTGGGAAAAAACCTTGGGAATCAATCTCACCTTCACTGAGAACCCTTCATTGGTTGACAGTAAAAGACAGAATTGCTTTTAAAGCACTCTGTCTAAAGCATAGATGTATCCATGGGAATGCTCCCCATTATCTATGCGAAAAAATAAAAGCTCATAATCCCAATCGCGTTTTGCGATCCACCAATCAAAATCTTCTTCAGATACCGAAAGCCAACTACAAATCCAAAGGAGAAAGGAGATTCGCGGTACAGGGTCCCAGACTATGGAACGCTTTACCAACCAGCATTCGGTTGGAGGAGAACCACTTAGCATTCAGGAGAAAGATCAAAAACGCATCTCTTTTGATACCAAAGGAGACAGGAACAAGTGCCCAGAGGCGATTAAGTTCGCATGTGCCGCGCTATATAAGTTTTCATTCATTCATTCATTCATGACCAAAAATATGCACATCTTACAAGCTGACAAAACATTGGCATTTGGACTGAAAACACCGCCTCTAATGGCACATAGACGCAATAAGACACTTTGTGACTTCCTCGTACAAGCCGATCCTCGACATAAATACGCTAAAACCATACCAAGAATCTCTCTCAAGACCGGCTGCTATAGATGTCACAATTACAGCATATGTAATTCTCTTATATGCGGGGACAATTTTACGCACCCGCTCAGGGGCAACCGCTACCACATCAGAGAATACCTAAACTGCAATACTGACTACTGCGTTTATATCCTTAAATGCCCATGTGCACTCGCCTATGTCGGCGAGACGACTGGCCCATTCAAAAGGAGGTTTCAGAAACATAGAAGTGACATCAGACTTGCTCTGTCAGAAGAGGACGGACAATCTGACTATAATAAACCAGTGGCTGTACATTTTTTCAAACACAAACATCAAACACATGAACTAAGAGGAATGGTCATTGAACATGTCCAACAACCCATTAGAGGTGGTGACCGTAACCACCAATTGCTACAGCGCGAGGCCTACTGGATCCACACCCTGGGCACGGTACACCCTGGAGGACTCAATACCAGCCCATCATTCACCTGCTTTCTGAACTTTTTCCTTTTTCTTTCTTTATTAATTTTTTCAATTTTGGAATTTTTGATTTTTCCTTTCCCCTTTTATTTTAGTTTTTCTTCTCTTTTAGGAATATAGGCAATGTTCTGACAATTAAACCCATGGGAACTTTAAACTGGGACAACTTTAATTACGGTGACTTGGTCACCTGCACTTATCTCCCTTTGTTTTTTTTAATTCTAATATGCCGTATTGGTTGTTTATATCTAGGTGTATGCCTCTCACTTCCGCTTTTCCCCCCCCTCTTCTCCCGCCACTCCGTCTCCTTTTCCCGTTCTGGTTCTCCCCCTCTTCTTCCTTTTTTTTCTCTTCTCCTCCTCTTCTTCCTTTTTTTCTCTTCTCCTCCTCATTATTGCTTGATTTATATTTCTGTATTCGTTATCTTTATTTCTCATCCTTATCATTATTTTCATGTCTATCACTATTTTATCCTCATTTATTTGTATATATTTTTATTTTTTATATTTATTTATATTTTTATTATTTTCATTTATTTTTTATTTTTTCTTCTTTATTATTCATTTCTATTTTTCTTTATTTATTTATTTTTATATTTTCATTCTTATTATTTCTATTTTTTTTATATATTTTTTCCCCCTCATTTATTTATTTAATTTTCCTCCTATATTTTCCCCACATTTTCTCTTGCGTCTTGCCTTCCTCCTCTTTCCTCCCACTTCCTCCTTGCTTTTACTCTCCTTCACCCGGCCCACCTCCCTTGATCGGTTGCCGCTTGATCAAGGGGCGGGATCCGCCGCCGACGTAGTTCGTTTCCATGACGACGTCTGCAACAATCCCCGCGCCGCCACTGCTTTTCAATGCGCATGCGCGGCCCGCTTTACACGGCCTCCCTGCACATCCACGTCAGATGCCCTATGGGCGTCGCTGGTTACCGAAGCGGTAGGCAACAACACCGCTCGTACACACTCTAACCTGCATCGGCGCCATCCAATGAAGCAGCACACACAAATCCCACACAGCAGCTGGAACGTTTGCTCAGTGACCTATGGCACTTACTATTGAGGCACCCCTAAATATGCCTCCCCTTATTAACCCCGCTTTTACTGTGTTTTTGTGTCAGACTTAATAGCATACTAATGTAATTTTGGCTGTTTTCTGGCAGGATTTATGATGTCATACCAGTCAGGGGGTGGGAGGAGCTTGGTTTTTGCTGTGTTTTTTTTATTTCTCTGTCTCTTTCGATTGGTTGATGGCTCTTTAAATTTTGCACATTGTAACCCCACATGCCTGACGAAGGGGCCCTGCGCGGCTCCGAAACGCTGCACTCTCTTTGTGTTGTGATCATGCAATAAAACATCCGTTTGGACGCTATTTATGTCGTTCCATGGTGTGCTGGCAAATATTTCTACTGTAACGTGTACCAGTATCCAGCTGGTTGTTGCTATGAGCACCCAAACCCAAGTGCGGATCGAGGAAAGTGTGTGATGGGAATATGAAGTATGACTTCCTGTGTGATAGGCGGGCAAGCAGGAACACTGTCTGGATAAGGGGGGCCTTGAGAGGTAAGGAAGTCTTCCTCTTCCTCCCTCTGTTCTCCCTCAAGTGCCCTGTCCATTATTTCATGCAGCGTGTGCTCCAACAGGTGAATAAGAGGGACAGTATCACTGATGCATGCACTGTCACTGCTCACCATCCTCGTGGCCTTCTCAAATGGTGACAGGACAGTGCATGCATCCCTGATCATGGACCACTGGCGTGGAAAAAAAAAAAAAAACAAGCTCCCCTGACCTTATCCTGCTGCCATATTGGCACAGATACTCATTAATGGGCCTCTGCTGCGTGTGCAGCCGCTGCAGCATGGCCAACGTAGAGTTCCACCTGGTGGGCATGTCACAGATTAGGCGGTTCTTGGGCAGGTTGTATTCCTTTTGGAGGTCTGCCACCCGAGCACTGGCATTTTTATGACCATTGGAAATGCACACAGAGTTTCCTGGCCTGCTTCAGGACATTCTGTAAGCCCGGGTACCTGCCCAAGAACCGCTGCACCACCAAGTTAAGAACATGAGCAAAACAGGGCACATGGGTCAGTTGTCCCTGTCGCAGGGCAGAGAGGAGGTTAGTGCCATTGTCGCAAACCACCATTCCTGGCTTAAGCTGGCGTGGCATCAACCACCTCTGAGCCTGCCCCTGCAGAGCTGACAGAACCTCTGCCCCAGTGTAGCTCCTGTCCCCAAGCACACCAGCTCAAGCACCGCATGGCATCTTATTGCCTGCGTACCTGCGTAGCCCCTTGAATGCCTACGGAGCACCACTGGTTCCGAGGACACATCAGCACAGGAAGAGGCCACAGAGGAAGAAGAGGAGGGGATGGAGGAGAGAGGTGTGTCACAACCAGTAGTAGCATTTTGAAAGCGTGGTGGCGGAAGAACCTCCAACACTACTGTACCTTGTCCTGCGTCCTTCCCAGCTGCCAGCAGAGTCACCCAATGCGCCGTGAAAGATAGGTAACGTCCCTGTCCATGCCTGCTGGACCATGAGTCAACGGTAATTTGCACCTTACCACTGACCGCCCTGTCCAGCGAGGCATGGACATTGCCTTCCACATGCCGGTAGAGAGTCGGAATCGCCTTCTGTGAGAAAAAGCTAGCATTCAACTGCTGGGCATGTGGATGGCTGGGAGAGAACTTCTTTCGGCGCTGCAGTAGCTGGGGCAGGGAAATTTGCCTGGTACAATCTGCCGTCGGTGTACCGATAGTAGATTGCCCGCAAGTACTTGGCTGTGACACACCTAATTCTATACCTTCAGTCCTATCAGTGCAGGCTTCAGAGAGGACTGAGGGTATAGTGGGGTTGGAGATCCCAGCTGATGAGGAGCAAGGAGAGGTCCGCTTTGTTCTTTGGTGTGGGCCTTTGAGGTACGCTTGCCAACGAACTTCATGGCAGGCCGACATATGTCTGGTCAAGCATGTGGTGCCCAAGCGGGTGATGTTTTGGCCACGCGAGATACGCTTGAGACATATGTTTCAAATAGCAGCGGTGCGATCTGATGCACTCGTCTCAAAAAAGGCCCACACTAAAGAACTTTTGGAATAACGTTGAGAGACAGCAGCGCCCTGCACATGCGTAGCTCTGCATTGTGATGCAGTCGATGTGATGCCCTTAAGCTGGCCACTGGAGGGCATCCTGCTATGTGCCTGTGCCTAGTCCGCCTCCTCTCTCCTATCAGGCACCCACGTGGAGTCAGTGACCTCATCATCCCCTCCCTCCTCATCACTGTAGAAAACCTGGCAGTATGCTGCAGCTGGGGAACATGACTTCCAGATTGTAAATAGGTGATGCGCTGTGAAACTACTAACTATAACAGGGGAATATTACAAAAACCCATCAACTGGGTGAATAGACCCTTAGGTGCACAAATATATAGGGGTGAAAGTGAATCCAAATAAAGCAAAATATATAATATATAGCAACAATGTACCAAAATATATATAGCAAACTATAACAGTAATATATACTGGTGCAATAGTGTAGGTATACAAACAAGTAAAATAAATGACTGAGTGGGCTGCAATAGAAAAGTCCACTTCCAGACACAAAAACGTGAAGGAACGCCACACGTGTGTGAATGAAGAACAATAAAGTCTATTTAGTTAGTGATACTAGAAGAAACCAAAATCCGGCGTTTAAAACGAGCAGACTTCAGTGCAGACACCTCTTGTGGTACTAAATGCTCACCTCAGAGCTATAGCACAGATAGCCCAAAGTACCACAGGTGTATCCTCAAGGATGCAGCCAGGCTGATTATAGCTGGGAAAAGACTCCTCATCAAGCAGGCATGGAACAAGGAAACAAGAAATGCAAAGGAATAATAGCGTAATCCTGTGGGGGTGCTTAGAAGAAGGATTTATATATCACATATACATGCACTCATATGGAGGCCATGGATAGTGGGCCTATCTCCACGAACGCCGAGTTCGTATCCTGATCCTGTCTGTTTACTGAAAAATCACTGGATATATGGACAGAGTCAATCCTCTAAATCTTCCACCTCCTATCTTGACCCGTGGTATCCGATAGTAATCAGAGGGTATGGGTGGAAGAAAGAAGAGGGAGACCCATAGTGCAATACCGCATAAAAATGTATTACAAGCTTATTTGCAAAGTAAAAAAACTCACATTTAAAATCAAAGGGCAGGGACCAAAACCTACGAGCGGCGAGCCCGTCTCTCCGCCGTCAATGCGTATCGGATCTGGTGCTTCTGTTCCCTACGCGTGTCGTCACACCATGTGACTTCTTCAGGGGATGAAGAAGTCACGTGATGTGACGACACGCGTAGCGAACAGGAGTACCAGATCCGACACGCATTGACGGCAGAGAGACGAGCTCGCCGCTCGTAGGTTTTGGTTCCTGCCCTTTGATTTTAAATGTGAGTTTTTTTTACTTCGCAACTAAGCTTGTAATACATTTTTATGCGGTATTGCACTATGGGTCTCCCTCTTCTTTCTTCCACCCCATACCCTCTGAGTACTATCGGATACCACGGGTGAGTGCGTGTATATGTGATATATCAATCCTTCTTCTAAGCACCCCCACAGGATTACGCTATTATTCCTTTGCATTTCTTGTTTCCTTGTTCCATGCCTGCTTGATGAGGAGTCTTTTCCCAGCTATAATCAGCCTGGCTGCATCCTTGAGGATACACCTGTGGGCCCAGATTCACGAAGCAGATACGACGGTGTATCTCGAGATACGCGGCGTAAGTGTAGATGTGCGCCGTCGTATCGATGCGCGGTACCCACAGAAGCACATACACGTGAACTTAGGCTTCACCCGTCCACCGCAACTGTCCTCCGCCGGCGAAACTTAGGCGCATATTTAGGCTAGGCGTATTCTTCGTTCCCATTGATTAGCTATTCAATTATGCAAATGAGGGCGAAATGCCGATTCACATGCGTACGATTGTCCGTCGTAGGCTACGCGCGGTGCGCGTAAGCTGCTAGCCCGATCTAAAGTTACCCTTCATAAAAGCAGGGGTAACTTTGCAACGGACTTGCACAGGTCAGCTGGAGAGCAGCAACAGCAGCAGCGTGACAGAGGAGCTGAGCAACAACACTTGCAGGACAACACATCTGTGTGCCAACATGTCAGGGGCAGCCGTGGTCATAGTACTACGGCGTCTACGAGCACGCAGGAGGAGGAGGAGGGCACAGGAGAGGGTACCCCGAGATCGCATGGACCTCTTTGGCATGGTGGAATCGGAGGTGTTTCGCTTGTTGAGATTTGACACTGAAGCCATCATGGAAATAGTACGATCCCTGCAGGATGACCTCACCAACCCAACACATCGATCACAAGCAGTGCCGCCACTGCTCAAGGTCATGGCAACCCTGCATTTTTTGGCCAGTGGATCATTTCAAAGAACCAGTGGAAATTTGGCTGGGATGTCCCAATCCACAATGAGTAGGTGCGTGCACCAAGTTGTACCCGCCATCCTGAGACGGATGTCCCACCACATTGTGAGACCCACCCAGGAGGTCCAGCAGATGAAGGCAAGAACCGATTTCTATAAAATAGCCAGATTTCCACGCACTGTGGGGGCCATTGATTGTTCTCACGTGGCACTCCAGGCCCCCCGTGACGCTGAGCATATGTACCGTAACAGGAAGAATTGGCATTCCATTAATGTACAAGTAATAACCGATGCTCAAGGCCTCATATGGCACGTATGTGCTAAACACCCTGGAGCCACCCATGACAGCTTTATCTACCGGCAAAGCGACATCCCAAGACAATTTGAAGAGAACGTGTATGGGGACAGCTGGCTGGTTGGTGAGTGACATGGGTGTCAGGCATTACTGTCCCCCCCCATGATGCTGACATCACGAGGGGCACATGCATGACTAACATCCTCCTGTCTTTTCCCTTATAGGTGACTCTGGATATGCCCTGGGACCCCATCTCATGACTCCATTCCGGAACCCACAAACACCAGGAGAAAGAAGCTACAACGAGGCTCATATACGTACCCGGGGAGTGGTGGAGCGCACGTTTGGCCTCCTGAAGTCACGTTTCCGATGCCTAGATAGGTCTGGGGGTACACTGTTGTATGCCCCAGACTTTGTGTGCCAGATAATCGGGGCATGTTGCATTTTGCACAATTTCGCAATGAGAAGGGGCCTGCAGATTGAAGTCCGTCATGACCTGACCCCCGAACCAGACATTCCCCCCCCACCCGAGGGTCCCCCGTCTGCAGAGGGAAGAGCAGTCAGGAGATGCCTCGTGGTAGGCTTATTTTCACGTGCAACACGCACATGAAACATGTCACAATGCTAATGCACGCATGCACCCCACTGTGGTCCCTAACACACCCCCCCCCCAAACACCAATAAATTGGATTAGACCGAAGTACACCGTGCGGTACTTGGGAGCAGCAACGCCACGTCAAGGCTCCAATTATGTTGCTGTATGTTTTTCAGAAAATATTTGTCAATATATATATCCCAAATAAAAATAAAATAAATACAACTCCAATCGAGTATCATAATAAACAAATATCACTCATATCATGAGTATCAATTAATAACCAAAAATCAAATAGAATATAAAAATAAAATAATATAAATGGCACTCATCTGGCCCGACGTGTACTACGCCTAGTGCCAAGGCTCCGTGCCCTCTGTTGCCTGGGGGCAGCCGCGGGTGGGGGGGGTGGGTCATTGGGAGGAGGAACATCCCCCGGTCTCTCCCTGGCTGCCTGGATACCCTCTAAAGCCAGGGCTATGCGGGTGAGGACCGCAGTGGTCTGATTCCCCACCGCCTCAATGGCTGCTGTATTGGCCTGTATGGCCACTCCCAGGCTCCTCACCTCTGCCACAAGGCCTGAATTAGTGTCATCCAGGTCCCTAACGCAGGTCACCAACGCAGTGCTGTTGGCACTGACCTCCTGCACATTTTCACTAATGGTGGCAGTGAAAGCAGCCTGGGTCTGCTGCATGGAGGCCAGGCTGGCTGCCACCCGGCGCATATCACATGCAACAGAACCCACATGTTGGGTCTGCCTGGCCAGGTCCATAGCCAAAGTGGCTTCTAAGGCATCAGGATCACCCCTCGTCTTCCTAATTGCCTTCCTGGGTGCAGGTGAGGCTTGGGGACGAATGTATGGGGAGGACCCTGAGGGAACTTCCCTTAGGGAGGATGGGCTTCCCAAAAGGTCGGAGGCCCTTAGGGGGCTTCCCAAAAGGGTGGAGGCCCTTGGGGGGGTTACAATAAAGTTGGAGTCCCTTGGGGGGGTATCCCCTATGGAGGTATGGGAGGGTCCAGCGACGGTGGTCTCATCCCCCAGATATATGCCATCATCCAGGTGCCCGTGCTCCTCCTCCACTTCCTCTAATGGAGAGGTGTGGACACTGGTATCCTGGGATGGGCTTGGTTGGCCAGCAGCCGAGGATGGGCCCGCTTCATCCTGCACATCTGTGGATGACACAAAACAGTAACATGTTGGTGGACCCACACACTTGTCACATATTCACTCCCCCCCCCCCCCCCCCACATGCTATACACCAGATAAAAGAAAAAACACACTCACCTGTCCTCAAGGGCTGATCAACTGACTCGAAGCCCTCCAGGCCCTCCACCTGCTCCTTCTCCAGGCACCTGGCAATGACCTCCTCATCAGGTGTCAGTCTTAGTTTCAGGGCTGGTCCACCTCCGGTGCCCCTACTGTGTTTTTTTATCTTGGCCACCTTCTCCTTCACAAGACGCCGCAGGTCGTTGATCTTCTTGGCGATCTTGTCTGGGGTCCGGTTGGCATAGCCAAGGGCACTCACCTCCGCAGCAATCTGTGCCAAGATTTGATCCTTACGGACCTTGCTGGTCGAGCCACTTTCCTTGCCGTGGAGGAACTTGTTATACTTCCTCATGGCATCTATAATCACCGCCTTCTCCTCAATAAGAAAGTTTTTTTCCCTCCTATCTTTCGTGCCAGCCTCAGACATCTTTTTTGATCTGAACAAAGCAAAAGTAGCCACACCAAACGACCAAAACCAGCAGGTGTACTTTTGCACTTGACTGGCGCATGTCCGGGCGGATTTATGCCCTGGGCGGAAACGGTGGGCTGGGTTATCGTGGGGGGGGAATACGATCGGCGAATTGGGGCGCATGCGCAGTGGGACGCGGGGGATGCGATCACGTGACGGCGCATGCGCCGTTCGTTCGGACCTTAATTTGCATGGGGTCACGATTCATTTAAATGGATCACGCCCACCTCCTTCCCAATTTGAATTACGTCGGGTTACGCCATCAAAATTACATTACGATGGCGCATCGCAGCGCGCATTTGCTTGCTGAATAGGCTGCTTGCCTCTCTAAGTTTCGACGGTCTAGTGTATCTGCATTGCGATACGCCCGCCTATTGATGCGCTGAGCTTCGTGAATCTGGGCCGTGGTGCTTTGGGCTATCCGTGCTATAGCTCTGAGGTGAGCATTTAGTACCACAAGAGGTGTCTGCACTGAAGTCTGCCCGTTTTAAACACCGGATTTTGGTTTCTTCTAGTATCACTAACTAAATAGACTTTATTGTTTTTTCATTCACATGTGTGGCGTTCCTTCACATTTTTGTGTCTGGAAGTGGACTTTTCTATTGCAGCCCACTCAGTCATTTATTTTACTTGTTTGTATACCTACACTATTGCACCAGTATATATTACTGTTATAGTTTGCTATATATATTTTGGTACATTGTTGCTATATATTATATATTTTGCTTTATTTGGATTCACTTTCACCCCTACATATTTATTTGTGCACCTAAGGGTCTATTCACCCAGTTGATGGGTTTTTGTAATATTCCCCTGTTGTAGTTAGTAGTTTCACAAAGCGTCACCATCACCTATTTACATTCCTCTTTTTTCTGTTAAGGACAGACTATCAGGTGATTGCAGCAGTGCCCCCTAGTGTTTAGTATCGATAGCGCAAGAGTCTCACCATTTTCATGACTTCCAGATTGCTGTCCTTTTTGGGCACCCCCTCTCTCTGGGCTCACGTTACTGCCTTCCTCTAGCTGTGTACCATAATCGGAGCCTTCAAAATGCTGCGCATCCTCCTGCAGCATGTACCCAACACTGTGGTCAAACAGTTCGGGGGACTCCTCAGGAGGACATGGTGGGGCTAGGGAAGGAGTGACTGATGCCATTGAGCAGAGGGAAGAGGCCGAGTTGGCAGCTGCTTTGCCAGACAAAGTATCCTGAGCCTGGGTGAGAGAGGATGAGGACGGCTTGGTCATCCACTCTACCAAGTGTTCGGCATGTTGCGGCTCAACACAGCCAGCTGCCGAAAAAAAAGGACGAGCGTGTCCCACGGTGTCACGTACCTTAAGGGTGAGCCCGACGTGGCTGCTGTTGCTCCTCTGATCCCGGACCCCTGGTAGAGTAGACAGGGGGAGCGGGAATGCAGAGTCGCACAAGCGCCAGGGATGACGCTGGTGCAGGGGCCAGATGGAGCTTCTGCGGAGTCCGAGGAAGTCTCTGAAAGGCAGGTGCAGGCCGGTAGATAGCAGCCTGGGTGCAGGAACACTGGAACAGCAGGTAAGCCGGAAAGGAAGGTATTCGGAGAGTCTGGCCGCAGCAGGTCCCAGAAGACTGAACAGGGTCCCAGAAGACCGGAGAAGCAGGAGCAGCCGGACTGGTAAACAGGAGAGGCCCAGGTAACAGAGAGGTCAACTAGCCGGGTCGGCAACAGGCGGTCAGCGGAGTACCAGGGATCAGGCAGAAGGATGGTCAGAACAAGCCGAGCTCAGGGCAGGCGGAAGACAGGAACAACGAAGACAAGCCGGGTATCAGGATCTGGATCAAGCAGGAGTAGTTGGTACAGGTACAGGTACAGGTGGTCTCAGGAAACGCTGCAGACCGGACAGCAAGGGGCCAGGCTCCCAGGACACTTTAAATAGGTTTGTTTTGGCGCCAGATGGACGCCTGCACGTGCCCGCGCACCGTTACCGCCGGTGCGCGTGCACGAGCGCGATGCCGCGATTGCGCGCGCATTGCGCGTGCCGATGCGCCGCTAGCGCCCTCTGGTGGCCGAGGTAATTCATGACATTGCCCCCCCCCAAGGGGCAGCCTCCGGATGCCCAACTGAGTCATCTTCAGCGGGTGAGAGTCTTTAAACAACTGAATTAGTCTTTCGGCGTGTATGTTGTCCTCCGGTTCCCATGAATTTTCCTCCGGCCCATACCCCTTCCATTTAACGAGGAACTGAATTTGGTTGCGTCTCTTCCTGCAATCCAGGATAGATTCCACCTCAAATTCCTCCTCACCATCGACTAATACTGGTTCTGGGGGATCGGTATCCGGTCCAGGGAAGGAGTTGGGAACGTCCGGTTTGAGCAGGGCAACATGAAACACCGGGTGGATTCGAAAGGACTCTGGTAAGTCAAGTTCGTAGGCCACCTCATTTATCCTTCTCTTGACAGCAAAGGGACCCACGAACTTAGGACCTAGTTTCTTCGTAGGGCATGCAAGCCTTAAGTTCAAGGTGGACAAGTAAACTTTAGTTCCGGGTACTAAGTTGAGTTCCCCCCTTCTTCTCCTGTCAAAGATTTCCTTATTGCGTTCCTGTGTTTGGGTCATTGTTTCCTGCAGGATCCTGTTATTTGAGTTAAAGAAATCCAAGGTGTCTTGAACGGCGGGTACCGTACTTTCTGGAACAGAATTGGAGAGGAACAGTGGATGGAACCCATAGTTGGCAAAGAAAGGGGACTGTTTGGTGGCCGAATGGATAGAATTATTATAAGCGAACTCCGCCAAGGGCAGCAGAGAAACCCAGTCTTCTTGCCAAAAGGACGAGAAGCAGCGGAGGTACTGTTCAAGGGTCTGATTCGTTCTCTCCGTCTGCCCATTTGACTGAGGATGGTATGCTGAGGAAAACGATAGGCCGATCTAGAGACTACTGCAAAGTGCCCTCCAAAACCTAGAGGTGAACTGTACTCCACGATTTTTCCACGATCGGACACAATATCCGCAGGAATGCCGTGGAGTCTGACAATTTCTCTGATGAAGACTTTAGCCGTCTCTGGAGCCGAGGGTGTGCCCTTTAAGGGGACAAAGTGTGCCATCTTAGACAGCCTGTCCACTACCACAAAGATAGTGGTGAAGCCCTCTGATGGGGGAAGTTCCACGATGAAGTCCATGGAGATCCTTCTCCAAGGTCTTTCCGGTACGGGTAATGGCTTAAGGAGCCCCCAGGCTCTGAGTTTACTACCTTTGTTTCGAATGCACGTAGTGCACGATTCCACATAATCTTTGCAGTCCTTCAGGAGTTGGGGCCACCAAAAGGTGCGTTGCAGAAGTTCAGCGGTCTTTTGTATCCCAAAGTGCCCAGCCAGCTTGTGGTCATGGCAGGAGCCCAGAACACTAACTCGCAGCCCCTCGGGTACGAAGATCTTATCCCGGTACCATAGCAAACCGTCCCTGGATTGTAGCTCCGGATCAGGTGGAGAAGAAATGCCAGCGGATGCCTGCCTGATCTGGGGTACCAAGTCTCTTTGTAGTAACAAAAAGTTCCCTGATGACAGAATAGTATCCGGAGGATTGGGAGGCTCCGAACTGGCGTACATGCGGGAAAGAGCATCCGGCTTGACATTTTTTGACCCTGGCCTGTACGTGATGTGGAAAGAAAATCTCGTAAAAAAAAGTGCCCACCTGGCCTGGCGTGGTCTAAGTCTCTTGGCCACCTTCAGGTACTCCAGGTTTTTGTGATCTGTAAAAATCAAAATCGGGTGCGCTGCGCCCTCCAGGAGATACCGCCACTCCTCCAAGGCGGCTTTTATCGCCAGCAGCTCCCGATCCCCAACGTCGTAATTTTTCTCTGCTTCAGATAGTTTACGGGAAAAGTATGCGACAGGATATAGCAGTGCCTTGGGACCCTGCCTCTGAGAGAGGACTGCTCCAATCGCGGTTTCAGATGCATCCACTTCAAGAATGTAGGGCAGGCTTGCGTCGGGATGTCTCAGAATGGATGCCGAGGTGAACAAGCCTTTCAGGGTTTCGAAGGCTGTTTGGGCCTCTGGTGTCCAGCGAAACCGAGCAGACAGTTTAGTCAAGTCCGTTATAGGAGAAATGATGTTGGAAAAGGCTTTGATGAACTTCCTATAAAAATTCGCAAACCCGACGAATCGCTGAACACTTTTTCTGTCAGTCGGAGCTGGCCAGTCAAGTATTGCGGAAACTTTCTGAGGATCCATCTCTACGCCCCTTACAGAGATGATAAGTCCCAGAAACTGTATACTGGGGCGCTCGAACTCGCATTTGCTGGGTTTTGCGTACAGTCCGTGGATACGGAAACGTTCAAGCACCTTCCTCACATGTACCCGGTGTTTCTCTAGGGAAGGGGAGATTAGGATATCATCCAGATAGACGATCACAAAGAGGTCCAGATAATCTCTAAAAATGTCATTGACAAAGTGTTGGAATGTTGCCGGAGCATTGCAGAGCCCAAAGGGCATGACTAGATATTCAAAGTGCCCGAAACGGGTACGGAAGGCGGTCTTCCACTCATCCCCTTCGCGTATGCGGACAAGGTTGTAGGCCCCTCGGAGGTCCAATTTAGTAAAGATGACCGCGGACCCCAGACGCTGAAATAGTTTGGGTACCAAGGGAAGAGGGTATCTGTTTTTAATAGTTATTTTGTTGAGTTCCCGGTAGTCCACACAGGGGCGAAGGGAATGGTCTTTCTTTTCAACAAAAAAGATGCCTGCAGCCGCGGGTGACGTGGAGGCACGGATGAACCCCCTCCTCAAGCTGTCATCGATATAGGTTTTCAGAGTCTCAAGTTCAAGTCCGGTTAAGGGAAAGATCCTTCCGAAGGGGACTTCGGCACCAGGAAGGAGTTCGATGGGGCAGTCATAGGCCCTGTGAGGTGGGAGGGTCTCGGCCCCCTTTTTGCTGAAGACATCCAGATAGTCATGATAAATTTCTGGGACGGATTGACGAGTCTCAATGTCAGAGTCCGAACAGAGTAATGGCAGAGGTGGAGACGGTAGTTGCAGGCAATGCTGTCGGCAGAATGGAGAGTTAAAGTCAATTTTACCAGTGGCCCAGTCAATCTGGGGGTTGTGGACTTGGAGCCATGGTACTCCCAGTATGACAGGGAACAGGGGGGAGTTGATCACATCCAAGCATAAGAGTTCGTGATGGTTATCAGCAATGGTGGTGGCAAGAGGCTGGGTCTCCTGGGTGACGGGACCAGATTTTAACACCGAGCCGTCTGCTAAGTACACAGAGAGTCCAGTAGACCTGGGGCGGAGAGGAATCTGATATCTGAAGGCGAATGATTGATCCAAAAAGCAGCTACAGGCTCCTGAATCAATAATGGCGCTGGTTTGTATAGTTCTTCCTGGAAGCTGGAATAAAACAAGGATAGCCAGATGAGTGGAATTGCTTGGAAGGACAGGTAGGGATACAGACGACAAGGATTGACACTTACGCAGCTTGGCAGGACAGGTCCTCACGTAGTGTCCGGACTCCCCGCAATACAGGCACAGGTTGTTGGCCCTACGGCGTTGTCGTTCCTCCGGCGTAAGTGAAGGGCGAAGGAGGCCTAGCTGCATGGGCTCTGAAGTATCAGGGATAGAAGAGACTGTGGGAGCTGGTGGAGGTGGATTGACCGTGGAAGGTACCCGTGGCATCATCCAGACCGGGCGGGATGGGGCAGTGGTCCTTTCAGTCCTGCGCTCCCTCAGGCGCCGATCGATCTGGATGGTCAAGTTGATTAAAGCATCCAGGGTCCCAGGAACTCCTACCCGGGCCAGCTCATCTTTTATCGGTTCGGACAGGCCAAGGCGAAACTGGTAGCAGAGAGCAGAGTCATTCCAGGTTGTGTCAGAACACCATTTGCGGAATTCGGACACATAGTCCTCTGCGGGTCTGCGACCCTGTTGTAGAGCATGTAATGCAGCTTCTGCAGTGGCGGTCTGATGCGGGTCCTCATAAAGAAGAGACATAGCCTGGAAGAAGGCTGTTAAGCTGTCAAGTGATTCATCCTTGTTCTCCATGAGGCGATGAGCCCAGGTTTGCGGTTCGCCAGACAGTAGCGAAACGACGAAGCCCACCTTAGTAGCTTCCAGGGAGAAAGTCCGGGGTTGGAGAGCGAAGTATAATTCGCAAGCGTTGCGGAAGGCTCGGAATTTGCTACGTTCTCCTGCAAACCTCTCGGGCATGGGAACTTTAGGTTCAGGTGGCAGCATTATTACTGATGGCGAAGCGGATGCCCCTGAAGTCGCAGAGGCTGTGGCAGGAGTGGACAAGGCTTGGACCCGATTTTCCAGATGTGTATAACCTTCTTGCAGGGTTCGGACGGCCTGGGTTAGTCCTTCCAAATGGCGGCAGAGTTCCTGCATCGGATCCACTCCCTGCGCGGGCTCGGACATGGCTGTCCGGTACTGTCACGTACCTTAAGGGTGAGCCCGACGTGCAGGAAGTGGCTGCTGTTGCTCCTCTGATCCCGGACCCCTGGTAGAGTAGACAGGGGGAGCGGGAATGCAGAGTCGCACAAGCGCCAGGGATGACGCTGGTGCAGGGGCCAGATGGAGCTTCTGCGGAGTCCGAGGAAGTCTCTGAAAGGCAGGTGCAGGCCGGTAGATAGCAGCCTGGGTGCAGGAACACTGGAACAGCAGGTAAGCCGGAAAGGAAGGTATTCGGAGAGTCTGGCCGCAGCAGGTCCCAGAAGACTGAACAGGGTCCCAGAAGACCGGAGAAGCAGGAGCAGCCGGACTGGTAAACAGGAGAGGCCCAGGTAACAGAGAGGTCGACTAGCCGGGTCGGCAACAGGCGGTCAGCGGAGTACCAGGGATCAGGCAGAAGGATGGTCAGAACAAGCCGAGGTCAGGGCAGGCGGAAGACAGGAACAACGAAGACAAGCCGGGTATCAGGATCTGGATCAAGCAGGAGTAGTTGGTACAGGTACAGGTGGTCTCAGGAAACGCTGCAGACCGGACAGCAAGGGGCCAGGCTCCCAGGACACTTTAAATAGGTTTGTTTTGGCGCCAGATGGACGCCTGCACGTGCCCGCGCGCCGTTACCGCCGATGCGCGCTCCCGCGCGCCGTTACCGCCGTGTGCGCGCGTGCACGAGCGCGATTGCGCGTGCCGATGCGCCGCTAGCGCCCTCTGGTGGCCGAGGTAATTCATGACACACGGCCACGTGCTGATGAGGATGCACCGTGTCCACGACCAACACTGTTGCCTCTAGACGCAGTGCCTGCTTGCCCTCTTTTATCGGCTCGTGACTCTCTGCCTCTCCTTGTTGTCCTTCCAGACATACTAATGGCCTGCAGAGGACACAGACAGTACACCATGTGAAAGTACTTGCAGCAATATCCCCTGCCTGTAGTATTAATATGAGCAGATCCCTGCCTCTAGGAGTAAATATGAGAAACACCAGCTTTATGTTAGGTGCACAATGTGCAGAGGACACAGACAGTACACACTCCACGTAGCTTTAGGTGCACACTGCAGAGGACACAGACAGTACACACACCACGTAGCTTTAGGTGCACACTGCAGAGGACACAGAAAGTACACCATGTGAAAGTACTTGCAGAAATATACCCTACCTGTACTATTAATATGAGAAGATCTCTGCTTCTAGGAGTAAATATGAGAAACGCCAGCTTTACGTTAGGTGCACAATGTGCAGAGGACACAGACAGTACACACACCACGTAGCTTTAGGTGCACACTGCAGAGGCCACAGTACACCATGTGAGAATACTGCAGCTAGCACAATCACCTGCCTGCCTTTAGTAAATTAGGAAGAGTGGATCTAGCTGAACTATACAGTGTATAAATATATATACAACACCTGGGATGCATATATATCCTCTACACTCTAACTGACTAGCCTGCCTGCTCTACCTACCTGCAATAAATGACACTCTCTCTTTCTGTCTGTCTTCTCTTAACCACCGCAACACACTACACAAGGCTGACCTGCAGGCGGCCTTTTATAGTGTGGGGCTTGTAATAAACCCCCCCCCCCCCCCCCCCCGAGCCATAATTGGCCAAAGCCACCCTGGCTTTGGCCAATTATGGCTCTCCGTTTTTTTGCAAGCTGTGATTGGCCAAGCATGCGGGTCATAGTGCATGCTTGGCCAATCATCAGCCAGCAATGCACTGCGATTCTGCAGTGAATTATGGGCCGTGACACACCACTCGAATTTTGCGCGAACGGCCCGTAACGTTCGTATTTCGACGAACTGTTGAACATATGATGTTCCAGTTGAACGTGAGTTCGACTCGAACACAAAGCTCATCCCTAGTGATGATTATTTCAGTCCATGTCCAAATAGAGGCTTATTGGTAAGTAGCTCCTGGAATGATGACATTTGTAGCCATCAAGGTAAATTATAACATAGAGTGCATGTGAAGTTCTATTGGACAAAACCTATACTGAAACAGAATCCATCAAGAATGATTGCCTTTAAAATAAGATGACCAGATTTTTAAAATGAAATCCGGGGACATATTTTTTCTTTACTAGTAATGGCAACAATCAGCGACTCTCTGCCCGTCGCCGCCCGCCTCACAGCCTCTCAAGTCTTATTCTTCAGGCCTGGGCTACTACTGGATGGGGAGCGGAGGAAGATCACTCTGTCAGGGAAGGCAAGGAGATAGGCAGGTGGCTGGCCAGGATTTGAGCCAAGGCAGAAGAACATGCAAGTGAAACTGAAGAAATATTCCCTCTGCTCTGACCAGCACATGATCATCAGAAAGGTGCACAGATAATGGGAAAAATACAACCCCCCTATGCTAGTAGGCATGGCGGAGCGGGGGGGTGTAATTGTAATATTTTAATTCTGCACTGATTGTTTTTGAAATTGCCCCTGCCCCCTATTAAATCCAATCTGGGGACAAAACCAGGGACAGACTTGGTCATGGGACAGTGTCCTCAATCAGGGGACTGTCCCCTGAAACCGGGGATGTCTGGTCACCCTACTTTAAAAGTCAATCTCAACAATTCACACCACGCTCAGAAGGCTAAACCAAGCTTCTCCTTACCTCTGTTGTATTGCAATGGTCTGTATGAAAACAGTGTTTTACTTACCTGAGCCTGTGCTCAACCCCCGACGTCGTCTTCGCCGCTCAGCTTGGCCATTGATTGGCTAGAGTGGATGGATTGCAAGCAGTGCAGCCATTGGCTCGTGCTGCTGTCAATCACATTCAATGACACGGCACGCTGGGGGGCGGGGTCGAGTGATACAGTGAGCTGCTATAGCCGCCGGCTGTATCACTGGAGCATGCCCACAAGAACTAACCACCATTGCTAGAGAGTTTGCATTAAGGTGTTTAGTTATTGCGGGCAGGAGCCGAGACAGCCGCAGAGGGACCCCAGAAGACGAGGTTCGGGGCCAATCTGTACAAAACAAACTGCACAGTGGAGGTAACTATAACATGTTTGTTATTTTAAAAAAAATTGCCTTTACAACCCCTTTAATACTACTGAGGCACACAGGTGAGACTAATAACTTTATAATGGTGGACTAATGTGTTTCCTGTTGCAGGAATTAGGTATGGGCCCTTTCACACGGGGCGGATCAGTAATGCTCCGTTGATCCCCGCTGACCCGGCGGATGACAGGGTGGTTCCCGCACACTGTGGAGGGACTGCCCTTTCTTTTCTCCGCTCTCCTCTATGGGGGGATCGGATGAACATGTACCGTCTGTCCGTGTTCAGCCGATCCGCAGACGGAAGGAAAAATAGGGTTTTCTTCCATCTGCAGAATCGGAGGAATGCGGAGGCGGGTGAGATCGGGTGTCAGCGGATGTTCACCCGCTGACACCCGTGATCCCATAGGGACCAATGTATGTCCCTTTTTCATCCGCACACGGATGGATAAAAAAGAGGACATACGGTCCGCAAATGTGAAAGGGGCCTATCTCTCGGATGCTGCACTGGAAGACTTCTTAGAAAAAGAGTTGCAATATGGGTGTTTTGGCATAGGTTGACAACTGTCAGCTAGGCATCCCCTTTCATCTGGGGTTCAATGGCCTTTTAAAAGCTCAGCAGCCTTTAGAGCACAATCCTTTACTTCCCGTGTGTCAAGGGAGGAATTTTCTACAGCTATATCTGGCATGTATAATCATGTTCTCGCTGCTTTGGAATGCCTGGGATGCAGACGTAGACACTTCCATATTTGAGCGAGGCTAAGGCTTCAGAAGAACCTCCTGATGAGGAAGCTGACTAAGCCTGCAAGGGTGAAACGCTCTCAGCAGCCCCAAGAATGTTTAGCAAGGTGCTGGCTCGGGTTCTGGGGCTTTTTGGGACACGGGTTATCCTCAATGTGAGGTAACTGGATGACCTGTGTCTTAAGGAGCAATCTGCTCAAACTGTATCAAATGTTCAACAAAACGGAACAAGACCTTAAGAGGTTTGGTTGGGTACCCTCACAAGTCTGCCTTGATTCAGACACAACCAGTGGTATCCAGGGTATGGCATGTGCCATGGGCGCTATGTGAAGGGGCGCTCGTGAGTGGCTGAGCAGCAAGGAACTTATCACATAGGCCCCGTACACACCATAGAATCCATCCGCAGATAAATCCCAGCAAATGGGTTTCAGCGGATAGATCCTATGGTGTGTACACGCCAGCGGATCTTTTTCCGCGGATATATCTCCCCTGGGATGGATTCCAGCAGATCGGATATTTGCTGACATGCAGAACATATCCATCTGCTGGAGTCCATCAGAACAGATGGATCCGCTGGTCTGTACAGACTCACCGGATCCATCCGTCCGAAGGGATCCCCCGCATGCGTCGTAATGATTCGAAGCATGCGTGGAATTCCTTATATGACAGCGTCGCGCACGTCATAATCGCGGCGACGGCGCGACACGTCATCGCCAGAGGATTTCAATGCGATGGTGAGTACACTCCATCGCAGAGAAATCTGCTGAAATCCTCGAGAGGATTTATCCGCGGAAACGGTCCGCTGGACCGTATCCGCGGATAAATCCTCCCGTGTGTATGGGGCCATACTGTACTTGTCAGCAACAGTTACAATTTTGTTGGGACATTCCTGGATTTTGGACCTAAGGCCGTCCCATGCAGTTTCCAGAAAAATCGTTTTTGGCCATGGATGAACTGGGCTGATCCCCCCCTAAAAAAAACTTGAACTGCTCCACTCACACCGGGCACCGCCCACACAGTATGCTGGGAGAGATGTAGAGCCAGCTAGATAGCAGGGGTATCCTAGCCAATCAGCGCCCTCAGAAGTGTCAGCTGACTGCCATCACATGACAAGTGAGATGGCTGCCCCCTGTTGCATGTTGCTAATGGTGTTGGTTGCCTGAGTCCTGAGGATGCAGAGCTCGGAGGTGTCTGTCACCCACTCTCTGGGAGCCTTAGCACCGTGCCTGGGAGGAGGAGGGGGGACGCTGTGGCCTGGACTCTATTGAAGAACACCATCAAGCAGAATGGTGAGTGATACAGGCTGACTGGGGGAGGGAGGGAGATCATAGATCAGGTGAGAACAGGAGAAAGTGGAAGCTCATTACAGAGCTGATACCAGGAGAAGCGCCCGTTGTTTTTATGCGACATGTAATGTGGATGAAGGGCTCATGGCAAAGATGATACCAGGAGATGAATCTCTCACTCTCTCTCACACTGTGTCACTGCTGCAGAAGCTCACCGGCCCTGTATATAGATCAGCCAGCACTCACAGTGGTTAGGAAATGATTCCCCTTGCTCTTCTCTTTATCTATTTACACTGCACACAGGACAGGGGAGCACACTGGTGATCAGACTTCTGGAAGACGCTGCAAGAGTGTGACACAGTATTCCTGGTGATTGAGGTCCCTTTCACATTGAGGCGTTATTCATGCGGTACAGCGCTAAAAATAGCGCTGCTATACCGCATGAATAAATCTTGCCTACAGGCTTCAATGTGAAAGCCCAAAGGCTTTCACACTGAAGCAGTGCGGTAGCAGGACCGCTCCAAAAGTCCTCTTTGGAGTGGTATAGGAGCGGGGTGTTTACCGCTCCTATACCGCGCCTTCCCATTGAAATCAATGGGAAACCGCGATAATACCGCCCGCAATGTGCCTCTGCAGAGGCACATTGCGGGCGGTATTAACCCTTTTTCGGCCGCTAGCGGGGGTTAAAACCTCACCGCTAGTGCCCGAATATCGCGGTAAATACGACGGTATAGCGGCGCTAAAAATAGCGTGTCTATACCGTCACCGCACCTCCGCTGCTCAGCTGTTTCTGGAGAGCTCTTAGTGCCAGAGTCCTGTGTGCTCTGCGTGATTTGTTTGTTTTTATATACCGTATTTATCGGCATATATCGCGCACTTTTTTCCCCTTAAAATAAGGGGAAAATCGTGGGTGCGCGATATACGCCGATAGCCGCTTCCCGCGCTCAGTTTGAATTCCTGCGCCGACATATAACGAGTGCAGTACACTCGGGTACATTCGGCTAGGCTCGGCTTCGCTCGTGCTCACGCATAAACGTCACAGAGCGTGAGCACGAGCGAAGCCGTGCCTTGCCGAATGTACCCGAGTGTACTGCACTCGATATATGTCGGCAGAGGTGTTCGAACTGAGCGCGGGAAGCGGGGACTCGACTTGAGGCACGCGCTGGAGAAGCCGGGAGGACACCACCGAGGCCGCAGACGGACGCCGGACCAGACGATGGACGCTGAAAAGACACCAAAACTGTAAGTAATAAAATCATATAACATTTTTTTTTACAGGAATTTCGGGGGCAACTTTAGGGGTGCGCGCTATACGCGGGAGCTCGCTATACCCCAATAAATACAGTGGGGGTAATCCACAAAGATCCGGCGTAACTTAATTTTTCCCATTTAAGTTACACTGCCTTAAAATTTCTACCTAAGTGCCCGATCCACAAAGCACTTACCTAGAAATTTTTGGCTGTGTAACTTAAATTCCGCCGGCGCAAGGCGTTCCTATTTTCATGGGGGCGATTCCCATTTAAATTAGGCGCGCTCCCGCGCCGGCCGCACTGCGCATGCTCGTGACGTCATTTTCCCAACGTGCATAGCGCGAAATTACGTTACGCCAAGCTTTGTGGATTGCGACGGGTCAATAAAGTTGCGTTGGAAAAAAAAAAAAAGATACAGCGCGAAAAAAAAAATTCAAAACAAAAAAAAAATCGCGTCGCTGGACAGAAGGGTCTGCTTTTACATGGTGTAAACAGTTTACACTTTGTAAAAGCAGCCCTAATTTTGCGTTTGCAAACTAAAACTTACGGAGAAAAAACGAAGCTGAAAAGCTTTGTGGATCTCCGTAAGTGCTAATTTGCATACCCGAGTCGGCATTTCGACACGAAATGCCCCCAGCGGCGGATGCGGTACTGCATCCTAAGATCCGGCAGTGTAAGTCCCTTGCACATGCCGGATCTTTTGCCTAACTATGGAAAACTGATTCTGTGGATCAGTTCCATAGTTAGAAACAGGTATACGACGGCGTAACAGCAGTTACGCCGGCGTATCCCTTTTGAGGCTCTGGCCCAGTAGTCTTTGCGGATTTAGGCTGGTCAGGCTTGGATCTTCACAGACTTTTTAACCATTTATTGTCTTACTAACTGTGCTTGGAAAATAGACTGTTGGTAAGCCAGAAACTGTAGTCTTTAAACCCTTGTACCATTCCCACAGTCTGACCATCTCCTGTACCATGCCCGCAGTCTATGACCATCTCCCGTCGCACGCCCGCAGTCTATGACCATCACTCGTAGCACGCCCACAGTCTATGACCATCATCCGTAGCACGCCCGCAGTCTATGACCATCACCCGTAGCACGCTTGCAGTCTATGACCATCTCCTGTAGCACACCCGCAGTCTATGACCATCTCCTGTAGCACGCCCGCAGTCTATGACCATCTCCTGTAGCACGCCTGCAGCCCATGATCATCTTCTGTATATATTTTTTTTTAGGCTGCAACTAACGATTATTTTCATAATTGATTAGTTGGCCGGTTATTGTTTCGAATAATCGACTAATCTTAAAAAAAAAAAAGTGTGGTGTACAATTTAGTTAATATGTAAATAAAAAAAAAGGCAATTTATTCTTAAATATCCATATGCAGTGGTAAATATAAATAACCAACTACAGTATTTGTAATGCCTTCTATTTCTTCCACTTTCTCTGGGTTCAGATGCTGATCTTCCCTACACGGTCTTTAAAGTGATTTTTTTAAACAAACTTGTTATACTTACCTGCTCTGTGTAATGGTTTTGCACAGAGCAGCCCAGATCCTCCGCTTCTGGGGTCCCTCACCGATGCTTCTGGCTCCTCCTGCCTTCAGAGTGCCTCAATAGCAAGCTGCAAAGTATAGTATAGAGCGCCCGCTATAGCAAGGTAAACAAAAACTTCTGCCTTTAGAACCACTCACTTCCTGCCCAGGACTACGTGTCCCATGAGGCATTGCTCCTCACACGTTCACATTCACAAATTCTCAGGCACTTAGTGACATGTATGGATGGTGTACTGAGCTGTATGTGTGCTGCACTGTATTTCCTGATATGTAAACAAATAATGCATTCTATATGCAGGCCAACTAATCAACTGGCCGATTAATCGATTAGTTGTTTTGGCCCTATATATATATATTACACAAAGACATACATACCTGTATGATGTAAGTGTAAGTGTATGTCAGTGTATGTTAATGATTATGTGTGTGCATTGAGTGTGTTACATTGGTGCACACAGTAACTCATACAAAAACAATGGGCCGGATTCAGATACATTGGTGTATCTTTCCGGGTGGTGTAACGTATTTCAGATACGTTACGCCGCCGTAACTTAGGGCGCAAGTTTCGTATGCAGAAAGAACTTACGCCCTAAGTTACGGCGGTGTAACATCTGTGATCCGGCGTAAGCCCGCCTAATTCAAGAGGGGATGATGTGGGCGTGTTTTATTTAAATGAATGGTGACCCCGTATTTTACGAACGGCGCATGCTCGAAATTACGCCGCAAATCGTCATTGCTTTAGACGCGAACGTAACTTACGTACAGCCCTATTCGCGAACGACTTACACAAACGACGTAAACTTTTCAAAATTCGACGTGGGAACAACGTCCATACTTAACATAGGATACCCCTCATATAGCAGGGGTAACTTTACGCCGGAAAATGCCTAACGTAAACGACGTAAAAAAAATGCGCCGGGCGGACGTACGTTTCTGAATCGGCGTATCTATCTAATTAGCATATTCATCACGTAAATATATGGAAGCGCCACCTAGCGGCCAGCGTAAATATGCAGCCTAAGATACGACGGTGTAAGACACTTACGCCGGTCGGATCTTAGGGAAATCTATGTGTAACTGATTCTCTGAATCAGTCGCATAGTTACGACCCCGCAACTCAGAGTTATGACGGCGTATCCGGAGATAAGCCGTCGTATCTCCTTTCTGAATCCGGGCCACTGTATTTTAATGACTATTAGGTAGATTCAGATAGGGGCGCGCAAATCTAAGGCGACGTAGCCTAGCGTGTTTACACTACGCCGCCTTAAGTAAGAGAGGCAAGTACTGTATTCTCAAAGTACTTGCCTCCTTACTTAGGGCGACGTAGCGTAAATGCGGCGGGCGTAAGGACGCCTAATTCAAATGTGTTGGAGGGGGGCGTGTTTTATGGTAATGAGGCTTGACCTCACGTTTTTGACGTTTTGTTTACTGCGCATGCGCCGGGCGCCTACATTTCCCAGTGTGCATTGCGGCTAAGTACGCACGGGCCTATTGATTTTGACGTGGACGTAAACCCCGATTTGCGGACGACTTACGCAAACGACGTAAAAAATTTGAATCTCGCGGCGGGAACGGCGGCCATACTTTAACATTGTTATTCCACCTAATAGATGGAATAACTTTAGGCCTGCTAATGCCTTACGGAAACGGCGTAAATCTACTGCGGTGGCCGGGCGTACGTTCGTGAATCGGCGTATTAACTCATTTACATATTCTACGCCGACCGCAATGGAAGCGCCACCTAGCGGCCATCCGAAAAATTGCAATCTAAGATAGGACGGCGCAAGCCGTCTTATCTTAGATATGTTTAAGCGTATCTCTGTTTGAGCATACGCTTAAACATAGGTCGGCGTAGATTCTGAGTTAGGTTGACTTATCTACTGATAAGCCGGCCTAACTCTTACTGAATCTACCTATATGAGTGCAAGTGTTGGCATCATCAGTGATTTTTGTATCAGTATGTGCCTGCTGACCATTGTGTGTGTGCTGAGTGTAGAAAGAGTAAAAACAGAAAATGAATGACTTTGAGCACATCATAGACCAGTTTGCATTAGTGAAAGCAAGGAAGGTGCAGTTGTAATTTTTATGTAGTTCCAATCTATAATTTTGTTAATTGAATGATTAAAGAGCTTGACTTGTCGTTTTGTTAGCTGTCTTTTCCATGGGTGTAGGAACCCTTACAAATCTGGGGGGGACAGCATTTTTACTCGCCACCTACACTGACCCCCGACACCTACCTGACACATACACTGACCCCCGACACCTACCTGACACATACACTGAAATATGTAAAATGAAGTACAGCGCTAAATGAATAAATAAATGAATGTCAATAGGTGCAATTATTAATCCTCAGGAACCGGATTAATAATTTACTGATTTTCAGGATGTTATCCCTCAGGGCTTTCAGCATGTAAGCCTGTGAGGGAGGCAGAGCAACCGCTGGTCAGCAGCAGTAAGGCCTCTTTCACACTGAGGAGTTTTTCAGGCGGTACAGCGCTAAAAATAGCGCTGCTATACCGCCTGAAAAACTCCTGCCCAGCCTTCTCAATGTGAAAGCCCGAGGGCTTTCACACTGAGGCGATGCGCTGGCAGGAGAGAAAAAAATCTCCTGCAAGCAGCATCTTTGGAGCGGTATGTGTACCGCTCCTTCCCATTTAAAACAATGGGAAACCGCGGTAATACCACCCGCAATGCGCCTCTGCAGTGGCGAATTGCGGGTGGTATTAACCCTTTATCAGCCGCTAGTGGGGGTTATCAGCCGCTAGGAGAGTCACGCCACGTGTTAATGCACAGATAGTACTGACAGAGACCGTTACATGCCAAAAGCCCCCCCTTAGGAATCAAATTAATGGATTTACTGAGCTTCATGATAGTATTCCTCAGGGCTTTCAGCATCATGTAAGGGGTTAAATTATGAATCCTGCTAGGTATTTGGCATGTCGAATTCCCTGAGGGATGCATTATATAGCAGGATTAACCCCAAGGGGTTAAATAATCCTGCTATATGATGTATCCCTCAGGGAATTCGACATGCCAAATACCTAGCAGGATTCATAATTTAACCCCTTACATGATGCTGAAAGCCCTGAGGAATACTATCATGAAGCTCAGTAAATCCATTAATCTGATTCCTGAGGGGAGGGGACTTTTGGCATGTAACGGTCTCGCTGTCTATACTATCCTCTCCCTAACTAACTGCTGCTGCTGCTGACCGGTGGTTGCTCTGCCTCCCTCACAGGCTCACTCGTGACTCACTTTTTGTTGTCCATCGAGTTGTTCCACTTCCCGATCCCAGATGAAGGCTCTGAGCATTTCCAGGTCCGGTCAGAGAGGAAGGGTGGAGGAGAAGACGGCGGCGGCTTACAGATGCGCGGGCTGCCTTCGCGCATGCGCCGCCCGCGTTCAAGGACTGGCCAACCACGCTGGAGCACCTGATCACATTCGCCCAATCCCAGGGCGCCATCTGCCGCAAAATGGTGGTGACAATAACAGTAACGGAGTTCAGAAAAAGTCCTTTAAACCTGGGGGGGATTTTACAATACCTGTCCCCCCCGCATTATTTCCTGGGGGGGATTCGTCCCCCCCGGTTCCTACGCCCATGGTCTTTTCTGTTAAGGTTATCTGAGAGATGGGTTTGAAATGTTTTGATTGGGGCTCAGTTTCAGTGCTTGCCATAGGCGCCATTTTCACTAGATATGCCTCTGTCAGCAGGTCTCAGTGGTGACTGGTGCTCAAAATTTTGGGTGGGGTGCAAATGAACTGAAAAATTCAGAAAATACCGAACAAAAATATAAATTGCAGCCAACTGTGCCCCATCAATTGCAGCCAACTGTGCCTCATCAATTGCAGCCTCTGTGTTCATAATATGCAGCCACAGTGCCCAGCAAATGCAGCCAACTGTGCCCATCAATTGCAGCCTTAGTGCCCATAATATGCAGTTACTATGCCCAGCAAATGCAGCCAACTGTGCCCCATCAATTGCAGCCTCTCTGCCAATATGATGCAGCCACTGTGCCCTCGCTGCCCGCTGTCTGCCTGGCACTTACCCATCGTGGTGGTGGGTCAGGCAGCGAGCTGTGGGACGGGTAGCGCGGCGATGGCTCCTGTGTCCTCCGTGAGCGTTTTCTTCCTGTTCTGCTTGGCAGCCAATGCGATCGCCTCTGCCTAAAGCCAATCAGGTGACCGGTATTGCATCCGCTTTCCGATTGGTTGAGAGGCTGTTCTGTGTTAGCAAAGCAAATATTCATTTGCTTTGTTAACAGACCTGGGTGGACTGCGAGCGCAATGGTTTGCGCTCGCAGTTCACCTTTTTCTAAGCCTATGGCTTTAATCAGGTGCTTCACAAACACCCCCCCCCCCCTCCGCTGGACGCCTGAATGGGGGGTGGCTATGAATATATCCATACTACACAGAGGGGGGTGGCTGGAAAGAGGGGGCGGCGCCCGAGCGTTCTTAATGGACAAGGCTAGACTATGTTTTGACTTCGCCCTTATAGGAATTAAAATAGATAAATACAGATTTTTAAATGGTTTTACATAGTTGCTATTGCTAATAGTCCTTGTTTTTTGCGGGAGAGGTCAAATATTTTGGGGGATTAGTACAGTGACCCTCATGCACCGGGCTTGTTTTACTAAAGGCAAATAGACTGTGCACTTTGCAACGTGCAGCTGCTCCAGAGCTTAGTAAATGAGGTAAAGCTTCACTTTGCAAAAAATACCCAATCATGTGTAAGGAAAAAATAAATAAAAAAACAGCATTTTTGCTTGCATGTGATTGGATGGTGGCAGTCGGCAGAGCCATGGGCGTAGGAACCGGGGGGGACGAATCCCCCCCAGGAAATAATGCGGGGGGGACAGGTATTGTAAAATCCCCCCCAGGTTTAAAGGACTTTTTCTGAACTCCGTTACTGTTATTGTCACCACCATTTTGCGGCAGATGGCGCCCTGGGATTGGGCGAATGTGATCAGGTGCTCCAGCGTGGTTGGCCAGTCCTTGAACGCGGGCGGCGCATGCGCGAAGGCAGCCCGCGCATCTGTAAGCCGCCGCCGTCTTCTCCTCCACCCTTCCTCTCTGACCGGACCTGGAAATGCTCAGAGCCTTCATCTGGGATCGGGAAGTGGAACAACTCGATGGACAACAAAAAGTGAGTCACGAGTGAGCCTGTGAGGGAGGCAGAGCAACCACCGGTCAGCAGCAGCAGCAGTTAGTTAGGGAGAGGATAGTATAGACAGCGAGACCGTTACATGCCAAAAGTCCCCTCCCCTCAGGAATCAGATTAATGGATTTACTGAGCTTCATGATAGTATTCCTCAGGGCTTTCAGCATCATGTAAGGGGTTAAATTATGAATCCTGCTAGGTATTTGGCATGTCGAATTCCCTGAGGGATACATCATATAGCAGGATTATTTAACCCCTTGGGGTTAATCCTGCTATATAATGCATCCCTCAGGGAATTCGACATGCCAAATACCTAGCAGGATTCATAATTTAACCCCTTACATGATGCTGAAAGCCCTGAGGAATACTATCATGAAGCTCAGTAAATCCATTAATTTGATTCCTAAGGGGGGGCTTTTGGCATGTAACGGTCTCTGTCAGTACTATCTGTGCATTAACACGTGGCGTGACTCTCCTAGCGGCTGATAACCCCCACTAGCGGCTGATAAAGGGTTAATACCACCCGCAATTCGCCACTGCAGAGGCGCATTGCGGGTGGTATTACCGCGGTTTCCCATTGTTTTAAATGGGAAGGAGCGGTACACATACCGCTCCAAAGATGCTGCTTGCAGGAGATTTTTTTCTCTCCTGCCAGCGCATCGCCTCAGTGTGAAAGCCCTCGGGCTTTCACATTGAGAAGGCTGGGCAGGTGTTTTTTAGGCGGTATAGCAGCGCTATTTTTAGCGCTGTACCGCCTGAAAAACTCCTCAGTGTGAAAGAGGCCTTACTGCTGCTGACCAGCGGTTGCTCTGCCTCCCTCACAGGCTTACATGCTGAAAGCCCTGAGGGATAACATCCTGAAAATCAGTAAATTATTAATCCGGTTCCTGAGGATTAATAATTGCACCTATTGACATTCATTTATTTATTCATTTAGCGCTGTACTTCATTTTACATATTTCAGTGTATGTGTCAGGTAGGTGTCGGGGGTCAGTGTATGTGTCAGGTAGGTGTCGGGGGTCAGTGTAGGTGGCGAGTAAAAATGCTGTCCCCCCCAGATTTGTAAGGGTTCCTACACCCATGGGCAGAGCTTCTGCTCAATTACTAAGATCTGGAGCAAATGCCTTTAGTAAATTAAGCCCACAGTGTCTTGCACAGTAAAGATTGCTAAGGAGCTCAATTTCAGTTATGTTATAGTACAAAAAAATGCAATGGGAGGGGCAATGAAGGGATACACGCAATAAAAGTGCAGCTATCCCAGTGATGGCAAACCCCGCCTCCATAATGTAAGGCAGCCAGTACTCCTCTTGGGTGACCGCCGCTGTCCATCTACCGTGGGTGGGGGTTTGTGGTGGGTGACCGCCGTCATCCATCCCCCTTGCGGTGGCGTGTTGGTGTTAGTTTGTGCCGCACCAGCCGGCACTGGTTTTAGCACTGTCCAGTAGTGAGTTAGTGGGGAGAGAAGTTCAGTACCCCGCAGCTTGGGAGAATATGATGCACTATCACCTCTCCCATGTGACAGAACAACATGCCTCCTGATTGGCCTTGTGCTATCACAAGGGGGCGATAAAGTAATCACAGAGCTCTCATTACCAGTCCTGGCAGCTCAGCTGAGCACAGGAGTGAGGAAAGGTGGCTACATGCTGTTAAGGAGAGGTTGAGCTAAGTGACCCATTTATTTTGCCCTGCAGGGGAATAGGAAATGCTTTGTTTTCAAGTATAGGGCTTAAAGGGGTGGTTCCCCCTTAAAAACGACTTTTTCTTATTCCACTGCCCCCCCACATTCCATCACGAATAAGGCTCTTATTATTTTTTTCATGCTGTACATACCTTTGTACAGCATATTCACCCGTGCATCCGGGTTGCGAGTCCCGCGGGAGTGGGCGTTGCTCACATGCTGGTGATTGACGTTTTGCCCAAAAACTAGCTCCCCCCGTCGCGTAAGCCGCGTCACGGTTGGCGAAAGGAGCCGAACGGCGAGTCGGCGCTATACTGCACATCGCCGTTGGGCTCCTTTCGCCAATCGTGACGCGGCTTACGCGATGGGGGGGAGCTCGTTTTTGGGCAAAACGTCAATCACCAGCATGTGAGGAACGCCCACTCCCGCGGGACTCGCAACCCGGATGCACGGGTGAATAAGCTGTACTAAGGTATGTACAGCATGAAAAAAATAATAAGAGCCTTAATCGTGATGGAATGTGGGGGGGCAGTGGAATAAGAAAAAGTTGTTTTTAAGGGGGAACCACCGCTTTAACAGACTATGATGCATATCATGAACCAATGATTTCAGTATAAAGCAAAAATCACTACTCTATCTACAGTTTTAGTCTTTAATTTAAAACATTGAGATGTGAGTCAATGGCATCAGTTTAACACAGGGTTTGACAAATTTGCTTGGAATCTAGGAGCCAGCTAAAAAAGTTAGGAGCCAGAAAACGTGCCCCGTCCCGACGAGCTTGCGCGCAGAAGCAAACACATACGTGAGCAGCGCCCGCATATGTAAACGATGTTCAAACCACACATGTGAGGTATCGCCGCGATTGGTAGAGCGAGAGCAATAATTCTAGCCCTAGACCTCCTCTGTAACTCAAAACATGCAACCTGTAGGTTTTTTTAAACGTTGCCTATGAAGATTTTAAAGGGTAAAAGTTTGTTGGCATTCCACGAACGGACGCAATTTTGAAGCGTGACATGTTGGGTATGAATTTACTCGGCGTAACATTATCTTTCATAATATTAAAAAAAAATGGGGATAACTTTACTGTTGTCTTATTTTTTTATGAAAAAAAGTGTAATTTTTTCCCAAAAAAGTGCGTTTGTAAGACCACTGCGCAAATACGGCGTGACAGAAAGTATTGCAACGATCGCCATTTTATTCTCTAGGGTGTTAGGATACAAAATATATATAATGTTTGGGGGTTCTAATTAGAGGGAAGAAGATGGCAGTAAAAATAGTGAAAAATTACATTAGAATTGCTGTTTAACTTGTAATGCTTAACTTGTAATACCAACGGCCACCACCAGATGGCGCCAGCTCACACTAGGAAGAGCTGGGGAATTCACAAAAAAAAAAACTTCCAAGCCAGGAGGCTATTTCTAGTCGCCCTGGCGACCGGGATTTGTCGAGCCCTGGTTTAACATCAGTTTTAGATGTGTCTGAAATCATTCAGAACGCATTGACAGGTGCAGTTGACCTGCTTCTAGCGAGTTTTGCATTCCTATAGACTTGTATGCAAAACAATCTAAAGCCCAGGGACACGTGACGTGTGTAGCAATATGGACAACAACCGCAAAGTACAGTGGGCCAAATCCTCAAAGATCCTGCCTAACTTATCTTTTCCCATTTAAGTTACACTGCCTTAAAATTTCTACCTAAGTGCCCGATCCACAAAGCACTTACCTAGAAATTTCAGGCTGTGTAACTTAAATCCGGCCGGCGTAAGGCGTTCCTCTTCATCAGGGGTCGATTCCCATTTAAATGAGGCGCGCTCCCGCGCCGGCCGTACTGCGCATGCGCGAAGTTACGTTACGCCGAGTTTTGTGGATCGCGTCGGGAAAAAAAAAATTGACAGCGTCGCTCGGCATGCATTCCTGAGAGGGAGAACTCCATGCCAATTTTCAAATAAAAAACCGGCATGGGTTCCCCCCCCAGGAGCATACCAGGCCCTTAGGTCTGGTATGGGTTGTAAGGAGACCCCCCCCTACGCCGAAAATTCGACGTAGGGGGTCCCCCTACAATCCATACCAGACCCGTATCCAAAGCACGCTACCCGGCCGGCCAGGAATGGGAGTGGGGACGAGCGAGCGCCCCCCCCTCCTGAGCCGTACCAGGCCGCATGCCCTCAACATGGGGGGGTTGGGTGCTCTGGGGCAGGGGGGCGCACTGCGGGCCCCCCCACCCCAGAGCACCCTGTCCCCAAGTTGATGAGGACAGGACCTCTTCCCGACAACCCTGGCCGTTGGTTGTCGGGGTCTGCGGGCGGGGGCTTATCGGAATCTGGGAGTCCCCTCAAATAAGGGGGCCCCCAGATACCGGCCCCCCACCCTAAGTGAATGGATATGGGTACCTACCGGAGCATGATGGGACGGTGAGGCCTATATAAATCGGATGCAAGGCGCGCTTCCATCATTGCAGCGAGAAGAGGCGTCGGGTCAACATCGGAAGAAGGGAGAAGAAGAGAAGAGAAGAAGATGACGTCACAGAAGACCGCGCTGGCTGCCTGCTAGTAATTGAGCTAACACACGAAGATAGCAGGCAGCCAGCGCTGAAGGAGAAGGCACCGGACAGCTGGAGAAGAACCGGGGTGCGCCGAGTCAACAGCGGAGAGCGGCGAAGATAGAAGAAGACCCCCGGAGAGCGGAGAAGAAGCCCCCCCGTAGAGCGGAAGAAGAAGCCCCCCCCGGAGAGCGGAGAAGACCCCCGGAGAGCGGAGAAGACCCCCCCCGGAGAGCGGAAGAAGAAGTCCCCCCTGGTATTAGAGCTAAAGAAGACAGGGGGGCCTCCGGAGCAGACTAATAAATGATTTTAAAAACCCTTGTGTCGTGTGTTTAATAACTATCACTTTGCCTCCAGGTGAATGGGTAGGGGTACGATGTACCCCATATCCATTCACTTAGGGTGGGGGGCCGGTATCTGGGGGCCCCCTTATTTGAGGGGACTCCCAGATTCCGATAAGCCCCCGCCCGCAGACCCCGACAACCAACGGCCAGGGTTGTCGGGAAGAGGTCCTGTCCTCATCAACATGGGGACAGGGTGCTCTGGGGTGGGGGGGCCCGCAGTGCGCCCCCCTGCCCCAGAGCACCCAACCCCCCCCATGTTGAGGGCATGCGGCCTGGTACGGCTCAGGAGGGGGGGGGCGCTCGCTCGTCCCCACTCCCATTCCTGGCCGGCCGGGTAGCGTGCTTTGGATACGGGTCTGGTATGGATTGTAGGGGGACCCCCTACGTCGAATTTTCGGCGTAGGGGGGGTCTCCTTACAACCCATACTAGACATAAGGGCCTGGTATGCTCCTGGGGGGGGGAACCCATGCCGGTTTTGATTTTACAAATTGCCGTGGAGTTCTCCCTCAGGAATGCATACCAAATGCCGTCGCTTGAATGTGCTTTTACATGGTGTTACTAACTTTCCACATTGTAAAACCAGCCCTAATTTTGCGCAAGCAAATCGGAACTTACGCAGAAAACACAATGCTTAAAAGCTTTGTGGATCTGCTTAAGTCCTCATTTGCATACGCAAAGCGGCATTTCAATGAGAAATGCCCCCAGCGGCGGATGCGGTACTGCATCCTAAGATCTGACAGTGTAAGTGTCTTACAGATGTCAGATCTTCTGCCTAACTTTGGAAAAATCCTTTTGAGGATCGTTTCCAAAGTTAGGCACAGAGATACGCAGGCTGAACAGCAGTTCCACCTGCGTATCTCTTTTGAGAATTTGGCCCAGTGATCCTCCGGTATTCCTATGCATCGCATGTTCCTCTAGTGCCCAGTGTTATCAACTGACATCATATCGGTGAGCCAACCAAAAGGGAGTGTGGGATGAGTAGTTCTTCAGACTGATAATTGCTTTGCATGATTATGCACCTAGACTACATATCTCAGGGATCTTTGCTACCATCAGGGAGATTGCTGGGAGTAGCTCTAAAAGAAACAAAAAGTCAGCACAGAGGTCTCTTCCTCCTGGGCCTGACACTAGACGGATCTCTCTGTGCATGGAGAGAGGGGTTGCGGCCTACCACGTGGTATACCGCATTCTAACCGGGATGAGAGGGGGGCCTAGCTCTGTTTGCTTTTGATCTGACATCCATCCAGCACCACTCTGGTCGCCTGCCAACCTGTGTGCTGAGCTTCACATCGGGAGATCGATACGGCGGATCTGCTGCACGAGTGTCAATACATGAGCTACTGTCTGGATGGCATCAGATCGGCCTGGTCTTTGGTGAGAAGGCAATCGCCCAACCTTTACAAATCCTTTCTCATGGTTCCACTGGGACACTTTGCACAGACATCGCTACCTTAGGAATACTTTACTGAACCTGCTTTGAACACTGTGCTTAGGTTCCTTGAACTGATGAAAGCTAAAGGTGTCTATTGTTTGCTACTACACCTTATTGGATAAAGTTAATGAGCGCCTACATGGCAGTGAAGACCATCAGATCTGCAACAGTGGCGACCATCAGATCTGCAGCAGTGGCATTACTGTAATTCCTGCTATAATGGCCCTTATAGCATTAAGTCAGACTTTTCATTAGAGTTAATAGGTTGGTCAGGGTTTTCCCCTTTTAGAAGCTTGCCAGTATAACCAGTTAACTCTGTTTATCCTTACAGGTACAAGCAGTACTCCATTGTACAAGTGTATATAGTAGACCAGGGGTCTCAAACTCAAATTACCTGAGAGCTACAAGACAAGTTTTCATATGCCATGGGGGGCCGCATGCAAACTTTCAAACTTCAAAAACAACAGTACTGGTGTCAGCGAACACATTATTACCACCAGCACTGGTGTAAGTCAGGGTTTGACAAATTTGCTTGGAATCTAGGAGCCAGCTAAAAAAGTTAGGAGCCAGAAAACGCACCCCGTCCCGACGAGCTTGCATGCAGAAGCGAACACATACGTGAGCAGCGCCCGCATATGTAAACGGTGTTCAAACCACACATGTGAGGTATCGCCGCGATTGGTAGAGCGAGAGCAATAATTCTAGCACTAGACCTCCTCTGTAACTTAAAACATGCAACCTGTAGATTTTTTTAAACGTCGCCTATGAAGATTTTAAAGGGTAAAAAAAGTTTGTCGGCATTCCACAAGCGGACGCAATTTTGAAGCGTGACAATGTTGGGTATGAATTTACTCGGCGTAACATTATCTTTCATATTATTAAAAAAATGGGGATAACTTTACTGTTGTCTTATTTTTTAATTAAAAAAAGTGTAATTTTTTCTCAAAAAAGTGTGCTTATAAGACCGCTGCGCAAATACGGCATAACAGAAAGTATTGCAATGATCGCCATTTTATTCTCTAGGGCAGTGATGGCGAACCTTGGCACCCCAGATGTTTTGGAACTACATTTCCCATGATGCGTATGCACTCTGCAGAGTAGTTGAGCATCATGGGAAATGTAGTTCCAAAACATCTGGGGTGCCAAGGTTCGCCATCACTGCTCTAGGGTGTTAGGATAAAAAATATATATAATGTTTGGGGGTTCTAATTAGAGGGAAGAAGATGGCAGTGAAAATATTGTAAAATGACATTAGAATTGCTGTTTAACTTGTAATGCTTAACTTGTAATACCAACGGCCACCACCAGATGGCGCCAGCTCACATCTGTTGGTAATATCTTGTAATACCAACGGCTCACCACCAGATGGCGCCAGCTCACAAAAAAAAAAATTCCTCTTTGCTCCCCCCACTTCTGCCCTGCCTGCGGGCCGGTACTTTGAGACCACTGTAGTAGACCATAGGTGGCAAACACAAGGCCCGCGGGCCGAATCCGGCCCTTCAGGCCATTTCATGTGGCCCTCGCACCTCTGGTCCTACTCTAGACCCTTACATTCTGCTTTCAAGCAATGCATCCAGATTCTTCCCAGCAGCAGCATAAGGAAAGGGGGTGCACTGTGATGTAAGGGAGAGTGGGGGACTCAACTTCTGATGGTGGGGTGGCTCTTGACATCTAATGTAAGGGGAGGGAATGCGCTGGACATCTAATCTTACAGATACAACCAGCCCTTTTGAGGGCAATCATAATGCTGATGTGGCCCCGATGAAATCGAGTTGGACACCCCTGTAGTAGACTGTTTATCTGCAAATATCATGTCTTGTGTTTTTTTAGGTATTCCTTTGCTGAGCTTGCACGGTTTGCCCTAAGCTCAGCAGATCTGTTACCTCATTTCTGTGACAATATCCATGTTGAACTGTTCTAATAAATATTTTCAGAATGTAAATACACATTGTTGACACACATATTTATTGCCCGGATGTAACATCAGGTGGAGGAGTTGCCTGTAATTTAGAAGTTTGAGTTAGCAAACACTTTAAATCAGGTCATTTTTATATTTTTCTATATAGCAATGTATTTATATAGATAAGCTTTACTAACTCAATCATACATATTGATAAGCCATGGCTTATACTTGTACTAATGTAGTCATTGCATCCAAGGTTGAATACTTGGAGAAAGAAGTTTAAGCATTGTATAGTGACATCATAGATAAATTACACTTCTATTTTTTAATACAGAATTCTGCTGAAGCATGGGGTGTCTATTCAGGCAGTTACACAGGTAAATCACAACATTGCTGTAGGTTGCTGTAGTGGTATGTACTGTGAGACTTGTACTAGTACTAACTAAATTGTGTCCATTTAGGAAGCGAACTGGAGCTAAAACATGGATAAATACAGTGCATCTGGAAAGTATTCACAGCGCTTCACTTTTTCCACATTTTGTTATGTTACCGCCATATTCCAAAATCTATTAAATCCATTATTTTCCTCAAAATTCTACAAACAATACCCCATAATGACAATGTGAAAGAAGTTTGTTTGAAATCTTTCAAATTTATTAAAAATAAAAAATGCAAAAAAATCACATAAGTGCATATGCCTTTGTCATGACACTCAAAATTGAGCTCAGGTGCACCCTGTTTCCACTGATCATCCTTGGGGCTCTTTCACACGTCCGTTCCGTTCGTCCGTTTTTTGGACGTCCGTTAAGGGACCGCAATGCTTCCCTATGGGTTAACGTCCGTTAGCATCCGTCTGCGTTGAGTTCCGTTTTTTTGAACGGAAGAAAACCCTATTTTTCTTCCGTCAAAAAAACGGAACGGACGTTAGCGGACGATCCGTTTACAATCCGTTCCGCTAATATCCGTTTTTCATCAAAGTATGTAAAAACCCCCCCCAAAAAAACAAAAAAAAAAAACGGATGGAAAAACGGACGTTAACGGACGAAAAACGGTTCGGAAACGGATGTAAACGGACGAAAAACGGACGAAAAAACGGATCAACTGATGAAAAAAAAAATTATCTAAAAAACTGAGCGGACGTGTGAAAGAGCCCTTGAAGTGTTTCTACAACTTGATTGGATTCCCCCTGTAGTAAATTCAATTCATTGGACATGAATTGGAAAGGCACACGCATTACAATGACAAACTGAGCAATCCGGGGAGAAGGTCACCCTTTGGTTTATCACCCGGCCAATACCATCCCTACAGTGAAGCATGGTGGTGGCAGGAGACATTGCTGGAAGATAAAATAATGGAGGCACAAGGAGAGGATCCAGCTAGTCCCAGCAAAGGAATCTTTGGTGAAATGGATTGGAGCAGGTGAAAATACACAGGAGACCCAATTCAGATTAAAAGGCATTTTTTTACCTTTTGGTCATGCCTTAAGGTGAGCGGCCATTTCACTTACTGGTGGCTGGTCGTGGATATTTGTTTGTATTTTGTTACAAAGAGAGAATAAGAGTATATTGAAAGTTTTTTTTTTCCCACCTATTGTGGGATCATTTACTTTTTAGACTTTTTTTGGACTTGGAATTGTTTTATCATGTATCCCTGAAAATCTCACTGGATGTGGCCATTCTATATTTGTGCAATATAAGCAATCTTTTGAGTTACTATATTACAGGACTCACAATTTCAAGTTCTGAGCTACTAGCCAGGCCTCAAGGGTTACTCACAACCAGTTGCCCTGCCCCTAATTCCGCCCTAAACACGCCCTCATAAGTTACCTCATGAAATGACACTTAAAGCGGAGCTCCATCCTAAAGTGGAACTTCCGCTCATCGGAACCCTCCACCCCCTCCGGTGTCACATTTGACACCTTTCAGGGGGGAGAAGGGTGCAGATACCTGTCTAAACACAGGTATTTGCACCCACTTCCGGCCACACAGTCTGCGGGTAGACTGCGGCCCGGACGTCCGATCCCGCCCTCCCCTCCCAGAACACAGCGGGGACCAGTAAGCACGGCGCATACGACTCGCGCATGCGCCGCAGGGAACCGGGCAGTGAAGCCGAAGCGCTTTACTTCCTGGTTCCCTCACTGGGGATGGCGGTGGGGGCAGAAGAGTGACAAGCGATCGCTCATCCTCTGCTGCCAACGGCGCTGGACTCCAGGAAAGTGTACTAATATTAAAAGTCAGCAGCTGCAGTATTTGTAGCTGTTGACTTTTAATATTTTTTTTTTATTTTTTTTGGCGGACATCCGCTTTAAATGTTTTATGCAGAATTAAGTTATAAAAATAAATATTAACAACTGTATCTGTGCCCACCAATGCAGGTTGCCCGTGTCCACCAAATGCAGCCTACCTGTGCAAGGGAGGAGAAGAACAGGAGAGCTGCCCAGGTGATCAGAGCGCAGTGCAGAGAACATAGGATAACAGTTTTCATTTTAATTGCCGTGTTTCGGACGCTCAACGTCATATTCAGCCCTGCCTCCTGGCCGGGGATCTTTGATTGACAGATCAACTGTCACCAGGATTGGACGGGTGATCTGTCTATTAAACTCCGGGAGGCAGGGCTGTATTTGACATCGAGCAGCGGAAAAAACATGGCAATTAAAAAAGGAAACAGTTAACCTGTGTTCCCCGCACTGCTCTCTAAACATCCGGGCGGCTCTCTATTTCTTCCCCTCCGCAATCACTGGGAGAAGGACTCCCATTCCACACAGGCTGCCGGCGGTGCTCACCCCCACAGCTCCCAGGCAGCTCTTCCTCGCCAGCCCTCAAAATTTGAGATTTTCCTAGCTTGTGACGGAAAATATTGATTATATGAAGACAGGAGGCGAGTATCTTATGCATTAATCTTCCTTTATTAATGCTCACAGCAGAATGTATTTCTAAAAATGTCAATGTAAAAAATGTCTTAAACACACTACCACCCCCAGCAGTCCCCTCAGTCACTAGCCCCACCCCTACGGAGGTCTCTATAAAAGGGGGCTGCCTGTGGTAGTTCCTCCTCTTTCTTGATGCGAATCCATCTAGGTAAACGGTACCACAACGGAGGATCCAAGCATAAACATCGGAGTCCAAACCGGCCGGTCGACATCCGAAAACTTCCGAAAGTGAAGCACTAACCGTGACCCAACAGGGGTCTCAGGAACATCTGATCCCAACAGGGTTCTTCAGGTGAGTTGCGTTCCAACGTGGAGGCAAGATTCACTCATTCTCCAAAATGGAGCATCCGTCTGCAAGATCTGAATTGTCGATCAGTAACCTGAGGATATGAAAAACAATCGTAATAGGGGGGGAAAAATAAACGGGAGGGAAGATACTCGCCTCCTATCTTCATATAATCAATATTTTCCGTCACAAGCTAGGAAAATCTCAAATTATATATCAGACAGGAGGCTCATATCTTATGCAAGTTCAAAGCTAGTATACACAACATGCAGATATGAAAAAATACATATAGAATTATATCGATAACTTTATGAAAGGACTGACATAGAAACGTGGTCCTGTGGTCTAAAGTAGAAGTGACGGAACGTGGTCTCTGAAGACCAGTCCGCCGCTCTCAAAAGATCTGAAAGAGAGCCTCCTGATACGATCACTTTGGTAGCCATGGCACCTCTGGTGGAATGAGCACCGAACAGGGTGATGTCGATCCCTGCCATATCAATGGCGGTTCTGACCCAGCGTGCCAGGGAGGCAGCTGAGACGGGAAGGTGAGGTTTGACATAGGAAATAAGTAATTGAGAGAAGCCCGTGGGGCGCAGAGCCGAGGTCTGGGACTCGTATGCCTGCAGACAACGCACTATGCAGAGTGAGGGGTGATTAGGAAAGGCAGGATAGAATACTGACTGGATTCTGGTCTTGGTCCTGCGGACTATGGAGAATTCAACACCCTGCGGCGAAAATTGCCGCCTGGAGATGTCCAGAGCCCTCACATCTGACACTCTCTTGATGGAAATCAGACAGAGAAGGACCGTAAGTTTTATGGATAAAAGTCTAAGAGATAGTTCCGTATTTTCCCCCCAATTGGCGAACATATCAAGCACCTTGGAAACATCCCAGGTTGCTTGGTATCTAGGCCTAGGGGGGCGTTGAAACCTGGCGCCTCGCAAGAGTCGACATATTAAAGGATGTCTGCCTACTGGCAAGGAGTCCATGGGGCAATGGTAAGCTGAGATAGCTGATCTTTAGATATTGATAGAGCTGTATGACTTACCGGACTCAAAGGAATCCGCCAAATAATTCACTATCAATGTTACAGGGGCGTGAATGGGATCAACTTGTCGTTGATCACACCAACGCACCCAGAGCCTCCAGGCCGATCTAGTCCCGGGGGCCCAGGCCAGGGCGAGTAGGTTCTGAGCTGAATCTGAAAGGACTCTATCAGGGGAAGGGATCCCGATACCAACCATGCCAGAAGTGGAAGGTTGTTGTCACGAATCAGCGGGTGGGGGTCCCCGTTCGGATTGGTGAGGAGATGTGGCAAAGGGGGGATGAGCCTGGGAAGGTCTATCGCCATTCCCAGTAGCATCGGGAACCATGGTTGGGAGGGCCACCAAGGTGTAATCAGTACCACCATCGCTCCCAGGTGATTTATCCGTAGGAAGAGTCTGGAAATCAATTGGAAAGGTGGGAACGCGCAATGTATCCCCTCTGGCCAGGGCTGGCGTAAAGCGTCTACCGCATATGCCTCCGGGTCCGGCCTCCAACTGAAGAAGAGGGGCAGTTGATGATTGAGGCGAGATGCGAAGAGATCCAAGGACAACGGTCCCCAAAGCCGCTGCAAGCGAAGAAATATAGATCGATCTAGTCTCCAGTCGCTGGAATCGCGAAGATATCGCGAATTCCAATCGGCAACCGAGTTGGAGATTCCCGGAATGTATTCCGCTATAGGAGTAATGTTGTGGGTTAAGCAAAAGTGCCAGAAGTCTTTCGCTATGGAAGCCAGGGTTTTGGATTTGGTGCCCCCTAGACGGTTGACGTATTGCACCGCCGCCACATTGTCCATGCGGAACAGGATACAGCCTGTGGGGGTATGAGGCATGAAGCTCTTGACCGCGAACAGTGCTGCCAAGAGTTCTAATGCGTTGATGTGCAACGAGGTCTCCGCTGCGGACCATGTTCCTCCTGTGGAGGCTGTCCCGCACCGGGCACCCCAGCCCCGTCGACTGGCGTCCGATTCTATGACGACGTCCGGGTTGGGGTTGAAGATGGTCCGGCCGTTCCATTCGACGGCGTGGTGGAGCCACCATTTCAATTCCTCGATAGCCTCCTGACACAGGGGGATCTCGTCTGAGTATCTGAGGCCCTGTCTTAGATGCATGATTTTGAGCCTCTGAAGGGCCCTGTAATGTAACGGGGCTGGGAATATGGCCTGGATGGAAGCCGCCAGAAGGCCCACCAACCGTGCCAGTGTACGGAGGGAAAGGCAGTCTCGGCGTAGTGCTGAGCGAATCTCCTTGCGGATGAGAGCGAGTTTGGGTTTGGGAAGACTGAGGGTGGATAACACGGTGTCTATCGTGAAACCCAGGAATTCCATCTGTTGGGATGGTATTAAGATGGACTTGTCTTGGTTGATAATGAAGCCTAGTGACTGTATCAGTTCCAAGGTCCATGACATGTGGAGGAGAGATTGACTCCTGGAATAGGCCATGATGAGAATGTCGTCCAAATAAATAATTAGGCGTACACCTCTGCTCCTTAGAGCTGCCACCACCGGTTTCATGATCTTGGTGAAACACCATGGGGCGGAGGACAGGCCGAATGGTAGGCAAGTGAATTGCCACATCCTGCCTCTCCACGGGAACCGGAGCAGATGTTGTGAGTCTGGGTGAATAGGGACCGTTAGGTATGCGTCTTTCAGATCTACCTTTACGAGCCAGTCCCCAGTGTGGAGAAGGTCTCGGAGGAAATGGATTCCTTCCATCTTGAAATGTCGATATTCGACGTATTGATTTAAACCCCTGAGATTTATCACAGGGCGGAAGCCTCCTCCTTTTTTGTGTACTAGAAACAGGTTGCTCACGAAACCTGGGGAAGAAGGATCCACTTCTATGACTGCCTGTTTGGTCAGAAGGTCTCGAATCTCCTTGTCTATGAGACGACAGTTTTGTGTCGTAAATCGAATGGGGGGAGGAATTTGGTTGAGAATAGGGGGGGGACAGAATGTCTATAACAAATCCCTCTACTGAGTGTAATATCCACGCGTCTGCCGTAATCGCAGACCAGGCGTGGGTAAAATACTTCAGGTGACCCCCCACAGGAACTTGACTTAGTGTGGTGTAAGGTATACTCACCGGTAGGAGGTCTGGAACGTGGGTATCCCCGTCCCCCGCGTCCGCGCCAGGGTCTGCCTCGGGGAGGAAAAAATGGTGCTGGTTGAGCCATTGGGGCGGCGTAGGACGGAGCCTGGTATGGGTACTGAGCAGGGGGTCTGCCCTGCGGCCTATAGAAAGTGGCACGGCCGGCAGAACGGCCTCTATTTCTGCCGGCCCTGTTAAAAACCTTACTAGACCCGGTTCGTCGTAAGGAGTTTTGGGCCTTGTCCAATCTGGTGAACAAGCCCACAAATTTATTTATATCTTTTATAACTGTTTCGCCAAAGAGCATGCCCTCGGCCGAGGGACCAGGCTCAGACTCCGCCAGGTGGGACAGCTGGGGGTCTAGGCGCATAAGGATGGACCTGCGCCTTTCTACCGAGCATGCGGCATTAGCCGTGACGGCTAGACATAGGGCTCTTTGGGCCCAGCCTCTTAGTTGAGGAAGATCCACCGGTTGTCCAGAAGCCGCAGCTTGCTCGGAGAGGTTAAGGATCTTGGTGAGTGGACCCATAAGGTCCAGTACACGGTCCTGAATTGACCGAAAGGATCTTTCGATACCTTTCTTTTGGAACTTTCCCGTTTTGAGAAGATACTTGGTTAGGACTGGATCCACCTCAGGGGTGGCCACCACCTTTTTTGGAATTGAGGGCCTAGGACATTCGGCTCTTAATTTATTACGGCCCGTTCTATCCAGGGATTTCCTTGCCCACAGCTCCACATATTGTGATACGTGTGGCAAGGGAGTCCACTTCCCGGAGCGCGGGTGGGTAATTGCGTCCGGGGAGAAAAAGGGTTCACCAAGGGCGTCCAGGAGGATTTCATCCTGCGTGGCAGGAGTGGCAGCTGTGTCAAGTGCCATGGCCCCAGCATCTTCCAAACCTGATTCGGCCTCCGAGATCTCCGACCCTTCAGAGGGGTCGGCAGAGTCATCATCAGAGGATTCGTCATAAGAATTTGGCTTAGCCCTTCTAACGGCTTTGTACCCCGTTTGTTGTTTCTCCCTGGGGTCCAGATATAGTAGACTGATGCTGGGGTTGGTAGACCATGTTAGGGGTTACCTGTGGCAAGTTATTTACTTCCCCTGCCGGGGAGTCATGCACCACCAGGGTGTTTCCTCTTGTGAGAGGATTTGCGCTTTTTTGTAGGTGGTTCACTGTCCTGAGGTGGCAGTGGTGGGGTAATTGTGGGCTGTTGAGTCCAAGGAACTGGAACAGAGGAAGCTAGTGCAGCCTGGATGGACATCTGGATTATGTCCTGTAACTGAGCAGCGCTAAGAGTGTGTGAGTTGCCAGAGGGGGAGATTTCCCCATTGGGACTCAGTTGAGTGGGATCAGCCATGTGTTAACAGGCAAGTTTTCAAAGATGGGAGATAATTCGAGATTTTCCTAGCTTGTGAAGGAAAATATTGATTATATGAAGACAGGAGGCGAGTATCTTATGCATTAATCTTTCTTTTATTAATGCTCATAGCAGATATTTTTCAAAACGTTTAACGTAAGTAAAAGAAAAAATCCCATATAAACTACATATCCCAGCAGTCCTTGGGCCTTAGCCACTCCCTCTTTAGGCTCTATATATGGACTGCTCCTTCCTCTTTCTTGATGCGAAACTTGAGGCGTTACAATCCTTATCGTCTCTCGAACTTTATCTGCATCTGTCGATTCCTCAGCCGGCCGGCCGCACGACCACTTGTTTGCAGATCACTGTAAAGACATCAACGGGTCCCAACGGGGTAACCAACTGAATAGCTGACCATTTGGTCATCCAACACCGACAAAAGGGGGAAACGTCACCCGAACAAAGGTCGTATGTGGCACTTGATCATGAATGTCGTCAATACCCTGAAAGAAACATAAGATCGTGAAAGGGTTGGGCAGGGAGGGAAGATACTCGCCTCCTGTCTTCATATAATCAATATTTTCCTTCACAAGCTAGGAAAATCTCGAATTATACATCAGACAGGAGGCTCATATCTTATGCAAGTTCAAAGCTTAACATAATAAACATACCATCATAGACATGAATATAATAAATTCAGAAATCATACAATATTATAGGACAGACATGGCGACGTGTTCCTCCGGCCTGAAATAGAAGAGGCGGAAAACTGTCTCCGAAGACCAATCGGCCGCCAGTAATAAATCTGAAAGGGAGCCTCCCGTCGCAACCACTTTGGTAGCCATAGCCCCCCTGGAGGAATGTGCTCCAAACAGGGTGACGTCTATACCTGCCATGGCCATGGTTGTTCTAACCCAGCGTGCCAAGGTGGCAGAGGTGACCGGTTGATAAGGCCGTACGTATGATAGAAGAAGTTGAGAAAACTCTTGAGATCGAAGGTCTTTCGTGTTTGCCTCGTAGGCATCTAACCACGCAGAGCCGTGGATGTGCGGGAAAGAACGGGTAGAATACTGATTGTAGTCCCGTCTTGGTTCTGCGGACTATTGAGAACCTAACTCCTTGAGGGGAGAATTGACGTCTGGAGATGTCCAAGGCTCTAACGTCGGAAACGCGTTTGATCGAGATTAGACATAGCAATACCGTAAGTTTAAACGACAACAGTTTGAGAGGAAGAGTCTCGTTGTCCTCCCATCCTGAGAACATGTCCAGGACCTTGGAAACATCCCAGGTGGATTGGTATTTTGGGCGAGGGGGTCGTTTGAACCTGATGCCCCGTAGTAATCTGCATATCAGAGGGTGTTTACCGATTGGTAAGGAATCCACCGGGTAGTGGTAGGCTGATATGGCCGACCTGTAAATATTAATGGAACTGTAGGACTTGCCAGAGCTGAAGGAGTCCGCCAGGTAGTTCGCTATGACTGTCACAGGGGCACGTACGGGATCAGCCTGTTGGTCGCACCAACGTACCCAGAGCTTCCAGGCTGATCGGTATGCCGACCGAGTCCCGGGGGCCCAGGCCACGGCGAGGAGATCTCTAGCCGAGTTTGAAAGGCCGTCGTGAGATTCTGGCACCCCGAGACCAACCATGCCAGGAGTGTCAGCGTGCCCTCCTCCACCAGGGGATGGATGCCCTTGGTCGGATGGGAGAGGATGTGTGGAAATCGGTGAAGAAGTCTGGGATGGTCTATTACCAATTCCATCAGAATAGGAAACCACGGTTGTGTCGGCCACCATGGTGTGATCAACACTGTCGCCTTCTGGCTCGTAATCTGTAACAGGACCTTGGGGATCATCGAGAAAGGGGGAAACGCATAGTGTTTCCCCCGTCCAAAACTGACGGAAAGCGTCTACCGCCGAAGCCCCCGGATCCGGTCTCCAGCTGAAGAAGCGGGGTAATTGATGATTGAGCCGCGAGGCGAAAAGGTCTATGCCCAATGGACCCCAAAGCAGGTTCAGTTGGGTGAAGACTGACCGATCCAATCTCCAATCGCTGGAGTCGGCAAGGTATCGGGAGTTCCAATCTGCAACAGTGTTGGAAATACCCGGAATGTATTCCGCCAGCAGGGTGATGTCGCGAGACAATCCGTAGTGCCAGATTTTTGTAGCGATGTCCGCCAGGGTCTTGGATCTGGTGCCACCCAGGCGGTTGATGTACTGTACCGCCGCAATATTGTCCATCCGTAATAAGACGCAGCAATTGGACTTCACTGCTAGGAAACTCTGAATGGCGAATAACGCTGCTAAGAGTTCCAGTGCATTGATGTGTAAGAGGGACTCTGCTCTGGACCAAGTCCCTCCCATCGAGGTTCCTCCCAGTCGGGCGCCCCAGCCTCGGCGACTTGCGTCTGATTCGATGATGACGTCCGGGTGTGAGTTGAATATAGTCCTGCCATTCCACTCCACGGCATGGCGGAGCCACCATTGTAGTTCGACACAAGCTTCTGAAGATAGGTGCACCTCGTCCGCATAGCGGAGGCCTTGCCTTAGATGCAAGATTTTCAGCCTCTGTAGGGCCCTGTAATGGAGGGGGGCCGGAAATATGGCTTGGATGGACGCCGCTAGTAGGCCAACCAGGCGTGCTAGGATGCGAAGAGATAAGTATCCCTTGCGGAGCACCGCTCTGATCTCTTTGCGGATCAGAGCCAATTTTGCGCTGGGTAGGCGAAGAACAGCCAGATTGGTGTCTACTAGGAAACCGAGAAATTCCATCTCTTGAGCCGGAACGAGGACCGATTTTTCCTGATTGATCAGGAATCCTAGCCCCTGTAGTAAGTCGATCGTCCAAGTCGAGTGGCGATACGCCTGAGATTTGGAGTATGCTATTATGAGGATGTCGTCTAGATAGATGATTAGACGCACTCCTCTGCTCCTCAGGGATGCCACGACTGGTTTCAAGATTTTCGTAAAACACCATGGGGCGGATGACAGCCCGAACGGAAGGCACGTAAACTGCCAAGTGCGTTCCCACCACCTGAAGCGGAGAAGGTGTTGGGACTCCCGATGCATGGGGACGGTGAGGTAGGCGTCCTTCAAGTCTACCTTTACCAACCAGTCTCCCGGTTGGAGTAAGTCTCGGAGGCAGTGGATGCCCTCCATTTTGAAATGTCGATAAGCGACATGTTGGTTCAGGTTCCTGAGATTGATGACCGGTCGGAAACCTCCCCCTTTCTTCTTGACTAGGAAGAGGTTGCTGAGAAACCCCGGGGAAGAGGGGTCGACTTCGATGACCGCATGCTTGGATATAAGTTCTCGGAGTTCGCGGTCTATCAGAGACACGTTTTGCTCCGCAAATCGGATAGGGGGTGGCACTACTCCCAGAGTCGGAGGGGACAATAGATCTATCTGGAACCCCGCAACTGTCGATAGTATCCATGGATCTGCCGTAATCGCAGACCAGGCGTGAGTAAAAAACAGTAGTCTGCCCCCCACAGGAGTGAGGGGTACAGGAATGTGTGTGGTACTCACCGGTATATGGGCGGGAACGAGGATATCCTCTATGACCGCTATATCATCTCCAGGGTCTGCCCCGTGGTGGGAAGAAAGGTGCAGGTTGCGCCGTGGTGGTATATGGAGGGGGAGCCTGAGCGTAGTGATTTTGGGCAGCCGATCTTTGGAAGGGTCTGCCGGTGTTATAGCGCCCGGCAGAACGGCCCCTACTTCTGCCGGCCCGGGGAAAAACTCTGCTGTTACCTGCTTTTTTAAGGGACGTTTGCGCCTTATCAAGGCTGTTAAACATGCCCACGAATTTATTGATGTCCCTAACAAGGGTGTCACCAAACAACATGCCCTCTGCTGCGGGGCCTGGCTCGGATTCCGCCAGGTGGGCCAGTTGCGGATCGAGCCGCATTAGGATTGAGCGTCTGCGCTCGACGGAGCAGGCGGTATTTGCACTGCCCGTCAGACATATGGCCCTTTGGGCCCACCCACGTAGTTGGGTTAGGTCGACTGCCTGGCCTGTATTTGCAGCTTGTTTTGCTAGATTGAGGATCTTGGTCAGTGGCCCAAAAAGATCCAGAACACGGTCTTGAATGTTTTTGAAAGACCGGTCTATCCCCTTCTTGGGGAATTTTCCCGTTTTTAGGAGGTACTTTGCTAGAATGGGGTCAACCTCCGGGGTCATGACCGCTTTCATGGGGATCTGGGGACGAGGACATTCCGCCCGTAATTTATTGCGGTTTGACCTCTCCAGAGGCCTACGAGCCCAGAGCTCAATATATTGAGACACATGGGGGAGGGGGGACCAATCCCCGGAGCGGGGGTGGGAAATGGCGTCCGGGTTGAATAGTGGTTCACCCATAGCGTCCATGATATCTTTGCCCTGGTTGTCAGGGTTGGCGTCCTGTAGGAGCGCCTGTGCCCCAGCATCCTCTTCTTCGTCATAATCAGACCCCGAGACCTTGGACCCGTCCGACGTGTCGGATGAGTCCTCGTCTGACTCTATCACATATGAGTCTGGTTTGGACCTTTTGGCGGGTCCATGCCTCTTTTTTGACTCCCTGAGGCCCAGGGGTTGAAAGGGTTCTGAAGGATGCGTGGGGTGGCAGTCCGAGTGAGGAGCTGCTCTCAGCATATTCTTTACTTCCCCTGCCGGGGAGTCATAGACCGTCACCGTGTGCTTCCTCTTTTGAGAGGACTTTCCTTTATTAACGGGCGGTTCATTGCCTAGTGATATAGGCACAGTGGGAGGGGGGGGGGGGCGGGGGGGGTTCTTGTGTGTACTGGGAGCAGCGGCAGCTGCAGCCAGTGCTGTCTGTATGGACTTGTTAATTATGTCTTGTAGCTGGGCAGCGCTGAGAAGTTGCGCTGGTTCCAACGTCAGCTCCTCGTCCATGGTAGGGGAAGAGGTTTCTTCTGCCATGCTGAGCAATAACTGTATTTATGGCAGTGGAGGGGGTCAGGGTTATAGTCACAGGGTTTTGAGGGTGACTAAGAAAAAGGTTCACTAGCGTTTATTTGAGGAATCAAATTCCTAGCAATCAATTTCTAGCAATCTAGCTGACTAACTAGGGAAAACGCTACCTGTCTGACTGTCTCAGGCTCCTACCTCCGACCACGAGCGTTGACTGATCTGCGGTGGGAGGGGAGCCTGAGGGAATTGCTCTGATTGGTTAGTAGACGAGATGACAGGGAGGAAGAGGTACGCCCTCCGTGTCCCGCGCGCGTTGCGATAGGTTAGTGCGGAGCCTCGCAGCTAATAGGCTAGCTCCGACGGAGATCCGCCCCCTCTCAGCGCGCGCGATGCCTCAGGGAGTGAAGCAAGGCGCCAAGATGGCGCTCCCTGAAGAGGTGAGGAAAACAGTGAGGAATGCGAACCGCGGTGAATGTGCGGCCGCGACGAACGATGATAGGATCGGAAAAAGTAAATATAAAAACCGCGTACAACGGTCGCGATCGTGTAGAAAAACACACAATAAGGACAAAGTGTGATAACCAGGGAAATCCCTGGTCTCCTCGAGGTATTAGATGTCAAACAAATTTTGGGACATAACAATAATAAACATACATACAGTAAGCATACTTATAGTCATTATAAATTTATTAGAATTATTAAAATTACTGAAGATTATTAAAGATTATTAAAGATAATATAACCATCAATTCAATCAAATAGTTTTAGTACTTATCTTGTGCTCTGCTATGAGCAGAAAGAAAGAGGAAGAACCAGGAAGGAGCAGTCCATATATAGAGCCTAAAGAGGGAGTGGCTAAGGCCCAAGGACTGCTGGGATATGTAGTTTATATGGGATTTTTTCTTTTACTTACGTTAAACGTTTTGAAAAATATCTGCTATGAGCATTAATAAAAGAAAGATTAATGCATAAGATATGAGCCTCCTGTCTGATGTATAATCTGAGGCTAGATGTTATAGGCAAAATAGCGCTGGATGTTTTGTGGTATAAGAGCGCTGGATGTATTGGGGAATAAGAGCGCTGGGTGATTTGGGGTATAAGAGCGGCTAAATTGCGAGTTACCAGCGTGTAGCGCAGTGGTACAGGCTCAGTCCTATCCTCCCTTCCGTTGGCGCCGGACTGGCAACGGAGGGGAGGTGAATTAGCTAGCGAGGAGCGGCCTGAGGCGAGATATCGCGATATCTCGGCCGCTGTGTTCCGATTGGATGAGCGGGGCGGGAGCCGAAAGCCCCGCCCCCCCGCAGCGCGCGTGTGATGTGAGGAAGGAGAGAGGTAAGATGGCGCTGAAGGAGCAGTCGCATAGGGAGAGGGACCAGCAGAGAGATAGAGGGAACACAATAAGTCACAGGGAGGGGGGCGAACCCCCGGATTCGATAGACAGGAAAAAGCTATTGTAATATAGCAAAGACAATGGATGGCTGTAGAAACGATTAAATGGTAAAAGTAATAGACATGATAACGGCTGACATAAACCGAGAGTAACAACAGAAATACTAGTAAAATAATTAAATAATCATAAATCAAGTAATAAAATAATAATAAATAACATTTAAAATATAAAATATAGAATATTCTAACGATACTCAATACTGGTATAATTCTAGCAAAACAGTATTGACAGTATACTTATCTTATCTAGCTGTGAGCAGAAAGAAAGAGGAGGAACTACCACAGGCAGCCCCCTTTTATAGAGACCTCCGTAGGGGTGGGGCTAGTGACTGAGGGGACTGCTGGGGGTGGTAGTGTGTTTAAGAAATTTTTTACATTGAAATTTTTAGAAATACATTCTGCTGTGAGCATTAATAAAGGAAGATTAATGCATAAGATATGAGCCTCCTGTCTGATATATAATCCACTCACATACACATTATATATATATATATATATATATATATATATATATATATATATATATATATATATATTATATATATAATCATTTTGTTTTTTTTTACAATTTTCTTCATAATTTTGATACACATGTGATACATATTTTTATCGTGGACTCTAATTTCCTTGGAGAGTTTTAGTATTACTGTTTATGATTGATGGTTTTGTTTGTTTAAGCAGCTGCTCTACATTTAGAAGTCATAGAATACTATTTCTACCCACACTCAATTGCCATATGCTGAGCGCTGAGAGGTGTTTATTTTGTTTAGGGCGGTTAAAGCACTTTTGTATACATAATGTGATACATATTTATTGTGGAATAAGCGCACCATTTACTTATATATTTATCATTCTTTCTGGATGCACTGTATATATTATATTTTGTATCTGTCTGTCTATGGCTGTAGCACCCCTTTGCTCAATTACAGTTTTTTTAGTTCACGAAAACTATAAATTTGGTGGTTTTGCACAGAGCAGCCCCAATCCTCCTGACTACTCCCTCCAATGACTGCCTCCATAGCATGCCGATTTGCTATAGGGGCATTCATGCGTGCTCACTCCTGAGCCCCACTCTGTGTGTCCTTAAGACGCCCTGCCCCCAACAATCCCCCCCCCCACTGGCTGTGATTGACAGCAGCAGGAGCCAATAGCTCCTGCTGCTGTGTCTACACCAATGAGGAGGGAGAGACTCGGGAGAACTGCTGCTCCCGTGCACATCGCTGCATCCAGATTAGACTCAAGTATGTATTGGGGAGGGCTGGGGGGGGGAAGCTGCACACTGAAGGTTTCTTTTTACCTTCATGCATAGAATGCATGAAGGAAAAAAAAAAAAAGTCATCCTTTACAACCACTTTAAAAGACAAGTATAGGGAAAAAAATGTTTTAAAGAATTATACCAATGCTGCATCTGTCCTCAGCTGGATCGAAAGCCGAGAACCGAGCGATCAAACACCACTGATTGCTCGGTTCTCCATGCTCCCTGAACAGAGAGCTGGTGACTGTTAGTCACCGCTTTCTGCTCTGTCCCCTCCCCGTGCTCACTGAAGCACTGAAGCTATGCAGGGGGTGGAAGCGGCTGGTCGGTCCAGGCATGAGAGTGGGTCCAGACCATATGGTCGCAATCTTTCCCCAGCCTGGACCACTGTTTGCTGAAAACAGGAGAAGCACAGCCAAACAAACTTTGGTTGTACTTTTACTTTAAGCCTCAGCCTAAGCTCCACTTTAGACTCTACCTTACACTTACCTTTTTTAATAAAACATTTTAAAAATGTTCTTAATACTCCAGCTTTTCTCCTAAAACAAACAAAAAGATGAATTATTATTCGTCAGAAAACAGAAGATGAAGAAATTTCATCCTAGATATCACACAATTTCAATTTACATTACAGTTTTTAACATTCCGCTCTCATTGACTTTAATAGGATACGGCGCTGAGGATAAGCTGAATGTTTGGTTCAGAAAGGATTAACAGAATGTGAGTAAAGTCTGGGTGTCGAATTTTAACCCCAATGGGAGCAGAAAAAAAACTTTCTTTTAAAATCTGCTTGGCAGTTAGCAGCAAATTTAATAATGTAGTAAGAGCAAGATTAGGTTTTAAGGGCCAGATTCACATACGACGGCGTATCTCCTGATACGCTGTCGTATCTCTGTTTCTAACTATGCGACTGATTCATAGAATCAGTTACGCATAGATAGGCAGAAGATCCAACAGGTGTAATGGACTTACACAGTCGGATCTTAGGATGCAGTACCGCGGCCGCCGCTGGGGGGATTTTGCATCGTAAACCAGCGTCGGGTATGCAAATTAGCAGTTAGGGCGACTCACGAAATTTTTTCCCCGTTGTTACGTCGCCGCAAGTCTTAGTTTGCCGTCGCAAAGATAGGGTACCTTTTACAAAGTGTAAACTTAGTACACCATGTAAAAGTATACCCGTCTTTCCCGCGTCGTTTTCGATTTCTTTTTAAATTTTTTATTTTTCCCGGCGCAAGTCTTTTTTACCCGTCGCGATTCACAAAACGTCGGCGCGTCGTAACTTCGCGCAAAGCACGTCGGGAAATTTGCGACGGGAGCATGCGCAGTACGTCCGGCGCGGCAGCGTGCCCAATTTAAATGGGACTCGCCCCATTCGATTGGGCCCGCCTTGCGCCGGACGGATTTAGGATACACCGCCGCAAATTTCCAGGTAAGTGCTTTGTGGATCGGGCACTTAGCCAGAAAATTTGCGGCAGTGTAACCTAAATCGGTTACGTTACGTTGCGCCGCCTGGCTGTGAATCTGGCCCTTAATAACTTGCCTGGGAGTGCCCATAACCTACTTATGAAGTGGCACATCTCTTTGATATATACAACCTACTATAAGGCCCCTTTCACACTGACATGTTTTTCAGGCGGTTTAAAGCTAAAAATAGCGCTGCTATACCGCCTGAAAAAAATCGTGCCCTGTAGTCTTCAGTGTGAAAGCCTAGCGGTGCGCTAGCAGTACCGCTCCAAAAGTCCTGCTAGCCACATCTTTGCATCAGTGAAGGAGCGGTGTGTTGAAAGCTATGGGAAGCGGTATTAACCCTTTTTTGGTCGCTAGCAGGGGATAAAACCGCTCCGCTAGTGGCCGAATATTGGGGTAAATACTGCCACCGCACCTCCCGCGCCCAGTGTGAAAGGGGCCTAACAAAACTGGTATTTACAAAGGAAAAAATGCTTCTTAAATTTTAAATTAAATTTGTAAACAAAGCAGGTGGGGTCTATACCAGACCCTTACCCAAAAAAGTCATGGGTTCCTTCTAAAAACAAATACCAGACCCTTGTCCTTGATGAAGGTTTGATATGGATGTCAATTGGCACCCCACACAAAAAAAACACAAAAAATAAATAAAAATATGGGTCCTCGGATATGCAAATGAGTAAGGTGTACATGTTATCCCTACTCCTAAACACAAAAAATGAAGAATAAATAAACAGACAGTTATTGGCGGCATGTACAGGCAAAGTGACATACCCGCATGTAATTTTGTCTGTACAGACACAAGGGGGTGCTGTGCATCCACTGGGGTGCGCAACGTGCCACCTGCATGACCGCGGTGTGCAATCACATTATCACAATGTGATAGGAGGCGGTCCTAGCAGCCAATCACTAGTTTGCCGATATGAAAAGTCAACCCAGCGGCTCCCGTGCGCCAACCAATGCTGCTGTGCCTTCAGTTTAGGAATTTCCCCGCCTCCGGCTCTCTGCTCTGTGAAAGGTAGGAGAGTGAAGGGAGGAAAATATATGGAACTGTGAAGGATGGGGAGCGGGGGGATGGGGATAGTGCTGTGTGTGTGTGGGGGGGGGGGGTCATGTGAAGGGGGCAATACTGTGTGGGGTGATCAGGTAAAGGGGGTGATATGTGATGGGGGGGCAATACTGTGTGGAGTGATATGTGAAGGGGGATAGTGCTGTGGTGTCGAAGATGTGAAGGGGATAATTAGCTGTGCACAAAATGAGGTGCTGCACAGAAAACGTATAGGGGTACCATTGACATGCAGGGTGCAATTTTCCCGCACATGGAAATTGCATGGTACAAACGCACCATGCAGTTTCCTTGCGGCCGCATTTTTAAAAAGGTGCCAGGACCTTTTCCCAGCAGAAAACGCAGGCACAGCAGCCCATTCACATGAATGGACTGTCGTGCCTGCACGTCTGGGCTGTGATGTAAAGAATTTTGCTAATCGGACCTCCATGAATTTTAATTCAATACCCCTGCTATACACTGTCACTATACTAATGACAATGGCTGTTTTTAGCAGCAGCCAGACTGGTAACGGGAAAAAAAACCCTGGGAATCAATCACCCGTCCCTGAGGACCCTCCATTGGCTAGCCGTAAAGGGTCACATTCAAGACCCTCTGCCTCACTCACAAATGCACACAAGGAAACGCTCCTCAATACTTATGCGTGAAAATAAAACACTACGTCCCTAATCGCACCCTCCGATCAACTAACCAAAACCTCCTCCACATCTCCAAGTCCCGCTACAAATCTAAGGGAGAACGAAGATTTGCAGTCCAAGGACCACGGCTATGAAACGCTCTACCCACAAACATCCGCATGGAAGAAAACCATTGGGCCTTCAGTAAAAAACTTAAAGCGGAGCTCCACCCTAAAGTGGAACTTCCGCTTATCGGATTCCTCCCCCCCTCCGGTGCCACAATTGGCACCTTTAAGGGGGGAGGGGGTGCAGATTCCTGTCAGATACAGTGACTGTGGGCAATAAGCAACTCCCCCCCCCCCCCCCACTCCCACATTATGTTCTGGGAAACACACGGCTTCCAGAACAAAGCGGGGACCAGTGAGGACAGCGCAGCGCTGCTCGTGCATGCGCAGTAGGGAACCGTGAAGTGAAGCCGCAACGCTTCACTTCCTGATTCCCTCACGATGATGGCGGGGGGGGGGGGGCAGTCGAGAGACAAGCAATCACTCGTCTTCTGCTGGCGACATCGCTGGACTCCAGGACAGGTAAGTGTCCTAATATTAAAAGTCAACAGCTGCAGTATTTGTAGCTGCTGGCTATTAATATTTATTTTTTTCGGCGGAGCTCCGCTTTAAGACCCACCTCTTCTGAAGGATCAGGACGACACTGGATGCAAAAAGTGCCTTGAGGCTATACAAGTCACTCACATGCAAGGAAAAGAAAAAAAATATGAAATTTTGCTTGCACATGATTGGATGATGGAAGTCAGCAGAGCTCCCCCTCATTTACTAAGCTCTGGAGCAACTGCACTGCAAAGTGCAAGCGCACTTGCAAAAGTGCACAGTCTATTTGTCTTTAGTAAATTAACCCCAACGAGATCATGACCTGTGTTGTTTGTCAACACAGGGCTCTGATCTGTGATTGGACAGAGCTGGCGAGCGGCCTGAACTCAGAAAAGGTGCAGGATACCGGGCATCTATAGAGAGGACAAAGTACATCCTTTCAGAGATTGTTTTTGGACATTTATACCCCTTCCTGCCGACCGTACACATATATGCAGCCTCACAGAGCTCAACTTTTTTTTGTGAGGCCAAATATTTGCATATCTGTCATGGTAGCCAATCAGCTTCTAACTTCAGCTTGACAAAAAAAAAAAAAAAACCTGAAAGCCGATTGGTTTCTATGCAGAGCTGCACCAGATTTTGCACTCTCCTGTGTTAGTAAATCCACCCCACTGTAGCTCTCTCTTTGCAGGGAGAAAGATGTAAACAAAAGTGTGTGTAAAAAGAAAACTGCTAGGCCAAGGTTAGATCTAGGTCAGTGCCAGGGTTAGTGTTGGGGTCAAAGGTCGTGGGCAGAATTGTTTTGTATTAAAAGCATTTTTTTAATTTGTATCAGTGTCACTTACTGTCAGTGTGTTGTAGTTAGGATAAAAAAAAGTAAAAGGTGCACTATTGTTTGTGGGCCCTACTACAGGTACAAACAACAACTAACATACACATGTGTGTGATTTCTGTGATCGTTAGGAGCAGGAGAATTAATATTGGGATGTTTTTTGGTGGTAGGTTATATAAATAAAATTATATATACAGCTACCTTTTTTTTTTTTCTTTTTCTTTTTTTAAGAATTAGTTTTGTTCCATTTTTCTTTTGATTAAAAAATAAATAAATCAGGAAATATATCTGTTACCATTTACCACTAAAGAAAAGCCTAATTTGTCCTGAAAAAACGAGGTATAATCCACCTGGATGCACAAAGTAGTTGCGAGGGTATGTACAGCTTTAGTAGGAAGTTGCAAAATTGTGTTCAGGTATTAACATTTGTTTTACCCTCACTCGCTAATGGGTTGAATTAAAATGTTCAGACATGCGTGGAAATGGAGTTGCTGTGGGTTGGGGATTGTAGACAGAGTTGAGTTGCTGTTTTATTACAGTTAAAGTGGAGTTCCAGTCATTTGTTTATCAAAAGTCAGCAGGTATAAAAACTGTAGCTGCTGACTTTTAATAAAACACACACTTACCTGTTCCAGGATCCAGCGTGTGCTCCCGTGTCCTCCCTCAGTGACGCTGGCATCTCTACTATGGGCACCCGGCTGTGACAGCTTTGCAGCTTCACAGCCAGTCGCCTTCTGCGCTTGTGGGAACGGCTCTGCGCTCTGACTGGTCCTGAAGTCTTCCAGAACCTGTCATGTGTCCCAGAAGACTTTGGGAAGCAGAACTTCCGCTTCCGATCGCTTAAGGTGATCGGAACGGAAGTGGGAGCAGGTACCTTCCCCCGTTTCACAAATGGAAGGCGGGGAGGAGGCCTTAAAGCGGAAATACCACTTTTGGGTGGAAGTCTGCTTTAACCACTTCACGCAAATCGCCTTACCCGTATATCAGTACTTTGATGCTAAATACCGTTGTTATGGCAGCAGCTAGCTGCCCTAACCCCGGGAATTTCCAGGAATGGCATACGTCTCTCTTTAAGATAACAGTAGTCTCTGTGGTGGATTCGCTGCAAGATCACTTTCATCTGTGGCGGGAGAGGCCCCCGTCCTCCCACCATTCTCCAGTCGTCTTCGCTGCTTACCAGAGCTGCCGGTAGTGGCAGATATGATCGCGTCCGCTCCCCTCGCTGCCTGGATCTCAGGTGAGGGAAAGATGGGCCAAAATGTCCCACTTCTGCCCAATGCTCTTAATCAATACAGGGCACTTATACACCCTTCCTGCCCAGACCAATTTTCAGCTTTCATGCAAATTACTCAGTCATGCAACACTGTACTAGGGCCGAAAACAATCGGTTATGAAATTGATTACCAATTTCATAATCGATTAATCGGCCAGTAACATAATGGGGTTAAAAAAATAACTAAAATTAGCCCTTTATAGTACATAAAGAGAAAATCGCTACTGTAAATATTACATTCACTGTCCCACAGTAAAATGAATCCCTTATGCCGAGTACATACGGTCAGACTTGACCGTGCAAAGGTCCGCCGCGAGTCCGCCTGACTTCCGAGAAAAGTCAGATGGAGGCTATACACGGTCGGACTCGGCATTACAGTAACGATCTGCTCTTTTTGTACTATAAAGGGCAATGGTGTGTGTGTGTGTTTTTGTTTTTACCCCATTATTTTACTAAACGACTTAGGCCTGGGTCACACCTATGTGGTTTTTTTTTTTGTGCTTTTTGCAGAAACGCACTACAGTCCATTTACATGGTTTCCTATCGGACACTTTCATATCTATGCTTTTTTCAGCTGCTGCGTATTTGGAAAGGGTCAATTACTTTTTTCAATGCAAAACAGTGCTTTTTTGGTTCAATATACTTCAATGGAGAAGCTGCAGAAATGCATGTAATGCATTTTTGCAGCAATTTGTGTTTTTAACCACTTGCCGACCGGCCACCGCCGTTATACGTCGACAAGTTGGCTCGGCTGGGCGAGAGCACGTAATATGACGTCCTCTCTGCCAGCCGCCACTAGGGGCGCGCGCGCGCGCCCCCGCCTCCCGTGCGTGTGCCCGGCGGGCGCGATCGCCGCCGGGCACACGCGATCGCTCGGTACAGAGCGGGGACCGGGAGCTGTGTGTGTAAACACACAGCTCCCGGTCCTGTCAGCAGGGGAAATGATGATCTTCGGTTCATACTATGTATGAGCCGAGGATCAGTGTTTCCCCTAGTGAGGCCCCCCCCCCCCCACAGTAAAAACACACCCAGGCATACTTAACCCCTTCCCCGCCCCCTAGTGTTAACCCCTTCACTGCCAGTGGCATTTTTATAGTAATCCAATGCATTTTTATAGCACTGATCGCTATAAAAATGCCAATGGTCCCAAAAATGTGTCAAAAGTGTCCGCCATAATGTCGCAGTACCGAAAAAAAAAAAAAAAAAATTTCGCTGATCGCCACCATTACTAGTAAAAAAAATATAATAAAAATGACATAATACCCCCTATTTTGTAAACGCTATAACTTTTGCGCAAACCAATCAATAAACGCTTATTGCGATTTTTTTTTACGAAAAATATGTAGAAGAAAACGTATCGGCCTAAACTGAGGAAAAAAAAAAGTTTTTTTATATATTTTGGGGGATATTTATTATAGCAAAATGTAAAAAATATTCATTTTTTTCAAAATTGTCGCTCTATTTTTGTTTATAGCGCAAAAACTAAAAACCGCAGAGGTGATCAAATACCACCAAAAGAAAGCTCTATTTGTGGGAAAAAAAGGACGCCAATTTTGTTTGGGAGCCACGTCGCACGACCGCGCAATTGTCTGTTAAAGCGACAGTCCCGAATCGCAAAAAGTACTCTTGGTCTTTGGGCAGCAATATGGTCCGGGGGGTAAGTGGTTAATCCGCTCGACAACAAATTGGCCAAATTTTTTTTTTTTTAACGCAAACCGCAGCAAAATCACGTGCACAAAAATCAAAACGCACAGCAAAAAACTGATCAAAAGCAAACTGCTTAGGTGTGTACCGAGCCTTATGCTGACCATACAGATCAATTTTCAGACAAGAATATTCATATGAAAAATCTTTGTACATTCGCTGAATGAAAGAATGTTGTCTGAAAATTCTTTTTACCAAGAAGTTTTCTATTATTTCTAAGTGTTCCCGTCACCGTGGTTGTAAACTAACATCGATTTGACCTCACTAACGATTAGAAAATCAAACGAACATTCTTAAAATATTTTTTTTTTTTTTTTGAAGGAAGACATTGTTTTTGTATAGCCAGCAAATAATATATTACAGTTCTGTTTGAAAATCTGCAAAACAGTCTAACTTTTTTTTTTCTTTAACCACTTCGATACCAAGCATTTTCACCCCCTTCCTTCCCAGGCCAATGTTCAGCTTTCAGCACTGTCACGATTTGAATGACAATTGCGTGGTCGTGCGACGTGTCTCCCGAACAAAATTGACGTAATTTTTTCCCACAATTTTTCTTTTTGTGGTATTTGTTCACCTCTGCGGTTGAAAATTTTGGCGCTACAAACAAAAAAAGACACTTTGAAAAAAACACATTTTTTTACTATAATAAATATCCAAAAAAAAATTTCTCAGTTTAGGCTGATATGTATTCTACATATTTTTGTAAAAAAAAAAAAAAAATCGCAACAAGCATATAGTGATTGGTTTGCGCAAAAATTATAGCGCCTACAAAGTAGGGGATAGATTTATGATCTTTTTTTTTTTGTCAGGACTGCAATATTGCGGCGGACACAGCGGACACTTTTGACAATATTTTGGGAACATTCACATATATACAGCGAACAGTGCTGTAAATATGCACTGTTTACTGTATAAATGTGACTGGCAGAGAAGGGGTTTAGGGGGCGATCAAAAGGTTAAATGTGTTCCCTGGGGAGTGATTCTTACTGTGGGGGAGGGGACTGACTGGGGGAGGTGACCGATTGGTGTCCCTATGTACAAGGGACACACCATTGGTCTTCTCTCCCTGACAGGATGTGGACCTCTCTGTTTACACACAGAGATCCACGTCCCTGCCTCTGTAACTGCCGACCGCGGCACCTGGCGAACATCGCGGCCGCCAGGCACGTGCATCGGCACCCGAGTGACGCAGCAGGTGCGCGCGCCGCCCTCTAGTGGCCGGGAGGCCCGAGGACGTCATATGACGGCCACCCAGGTTGGCCGTCATTACAATACGCTGGTAGTGAAGTGGTTAAATAAAAAAAATTGATCTCCGAGTCTCATGATATTTACCAGATTCAACCTCTAGTAGTATATACAGTATATCTCTTCTGTCTGTTATTCTCAGAATGGATTATAGATTTTGCTCCCTAACCATATAGTTGGTTATTTATATTTACCACTGCAAAGAGACATTTAAAGTGGAGTTCCACCTACTTTTTTAAGTCCTCAGCATCCCAAGCTGCTCTGGGGGCTTAAAACTAATTGCCATTTTTTTTTTTAAACTCTGATTTATTTGCTCCTCACTGTTTTATAGCCTCCTTTCGGCCGCGACCGAGCACCTTATGTCCTGTCTGCAATGCCTCCTGGGAGATGTTTGTCATCAATCCCAGGAGGCAATAGTCATCGCTGAATGCAGAGAGAGGAGATGAGAGATTTCAGTGTGATGTCAGGGTGGGCGGGACCTGGGGTGGGCAGGATCTGGGAGCCAGCAGCTATTGAACACCAGCCAATGGGATGGAATCTGGATGGGCCGCTACGTGTATGGTCACGCCCACTTTCTTAAGCAGCCCAATCATTGGCTGGTGTATGACAGCTGCAGGGTGAGGGTCCCGCCCACCTCACTTCTGACAGCTAGTCTCTGCATTCAGTTACATATAGTGTAACTGAAATTGGCTGTGTGAAACTGCCAGTGTCAGCCGGTGCCATCCAGGGACACTTGCCAGTGCCATCCAGGGACACTTGCCAGTGCCATCCAGGGACACTTGCCAGTGCCATCCAGGGACACCTGCCAGTGCCAACCAGGGACACCTGCCAGTGCCAACCAGGGACACCTGCCAGTGCCAACCAGGGACACCTGCCATTCAATGCGATGTGCTGGGGCCGATGCAGGGGTACAAACCCAGGAACTCGGCACAGCACAGGGATGGTGGGAACCCCTCATAATGAGCACAGCAGATACTATTAGTCCTCTTTAACCACTTCCCTACCGGCCCATAGTAAAATGACGTCCACAAAGAACCTCTGCCGTTCAGAGTGGACGTCATATGACGTCCTGGGCTTTGTGGGGGGGATATCTGAATGATGCCTGCAGCTAGAGGCATCATTCAGACATCCTTCTCTTGTGCCGGCGATTCTGCACAACGTAAGAACGATCATAGCGGCGGTTCCGCCGCTAGATCGTTCTTACAGGCGGCGGAAGGGGACATCCCCCCCTCCCGCCGCCATCCGGTGCTTCTCCGGGCTCTCCCGTGCCATCGGGGGCCCGGAGAACGAATCGTCCGGCGCTCGCAGGAAGCATAGAGATGACTGGTGACTAGATGGTCACCAGTCATCTCTATGACCGTCGGAGGACCCGGGCGCGATGTGATGACGTCACGCCCGGGTCCCCGTAAGTAAACAAAGCCGCGATTGCGGCTGCTAAGCAACAGTAAACATGAGATCGGTGAATTTTTTTTCACCGATTTCATGCTTTCAGGCCTAGAGGAGAGATGTGGGGTCTTATTGACCCCACATCTCTCCATAAAGAGTACCTGTCACACACATTCCTATTACAAGGGATGTTTACATTTCTTGTAATAGGAATAAAAGTGATAATAAAAAAAAAAAAAAAAAAAAAAGTGTAAAAAAAGAATATGTAAAAAAAAAAAAAAAAAAGAAATACAAATTTTTTTTTTTTTTTAACGCCCCTGTCCCCAGTAGCTTGCGCGCAGAAGCGAACGCACACGCAAGTCCCGCCGACATATGTAAACGCTGTTTAAACCACATATGTGAGGTATCGCCGCGTGCGCTTGAGTGCCAGCAACAATTCTAGCACTAGATCTCCTCTGTAAATCTAAACTGGTAACCTGTAAAAAATTTCAAAGCGTTGCCTATGGAGATTTTTAAGTACCGAAGTTTGGCGCCATTCCATGTGTGCGCAATTTTAAAGCGTTAGGTATCTATTGAACGGTGTAACATAATCTTTCAGATTTTACAAAAAAATTGGGCTAACTTTACTGTTTTGTTATTTTTTTAATTCATGAAACATTTTTTTTCCCAAAAAAAGGCGTTTGAAAAATTATTGCGCAAATACCGTGCAAAATAAAAGGTTTCAATGACCGTCGTTTTATTCCCTAGGGTGTCTGCTAAAAAAACATATATAATGTTTGGGGGTTCTGCATAATTTTCTAGCAAAAAAAATGGTGATTTGTACATGTAGGAGAGAAGTGCCAGAATAGGCCCGGTATGGAGGTGTGTATAAAAGCCCTGTATGGAAGTGGTTAAGCATCCAACTTTTTAAATTCATCATAAAAAATGTTGGTTATTGTTATGAAAACTGAACAAATCTAACAAAATCGTATTTCATACAAACCGGAATGGAGTTTCAGGCACAAAATACGAAATAACGGCCAATGTGAAACGGAACTAAACGAAATGAATTTATTGACGGCGCCCATGTCTAGTATATGTGTATACACACACCACAAGATACATATATAACAAGAGATATATATATATATTCTTGTTATGTAGATATATTATTTGTGTATATATAGTTTACAGACTAACTTTACTTAACTTTAAGCTTGTGTATTATAGGGGTATTTTTATTTAAAAATTGTAATTTCACCCAGAACTCCACTTTATGAATAAAATTCCTTTTTTTTTAAACTTTACATATTACCGTATTTATCGCCGTATAACGCGCGCCGACGTATAACGCGCACCCCAATTTTAAGAGGGAATTTTCTGGAAAAAACTGTATTCATAGACTTAATTGCATATTTTACCTTTTTTGTACTTCCTATTTAATGAAACAAAGTTTGCAATTGTTTAAGTTTTGTTTTTATGTATATTAAAATACCCTTAAGAACAGTTTAAATGGCAGTATATTGCAGTATTCTAAATTAGCTGGTGTATATTTAAATGAATTGGCCTCTGCTAACTTGAAATTCTAGCGGCTTCAAATTAACAGAGTACAGATGCAAGCAGCATTTATAGGACAATAAAGCAATAAATATCTTGTCAGGGACAATATATCCTGAGATCTGGGAGGTTTTCACCCCCGAAAGTGATCTGACAGTTTTAACCACTTCCAGACCTGCGCACGACGATGTACGTCCTGTTTTTAAAGATTGATATCTCGGTAACGGCAGCAGCTGCTGCCACAACCGAGGTATCGATCTTTAGGGTGCGCGGTCTGGAATCCGATAATGGCGGTCTCCGCCGCGAGATCGCCGTTATCGGTGGCGGGAGAGGGGCCCCCCCCGCCGCTCTCCCGCGCCCTCCGCCGCTTACCGTAGCCGTCGGTAGCGGCGGAGGCGATCGGGTGCCGTCGGCTGGTGAGCGGGGACGAGACTGAAGGAAAAATCTTTCGCCCGTCCCCATAGCTCGGCGGAAGTGACGTCAAAACGTCATTCCCGCCCAGCCTCTTAAAGAGACAAATTTTTTTTTTGGTCATTTGAAAAAAATGACATTTTTTATTTTATTTTTTGCATTTAAGCCCAAATATGAGATCTGAGGTCTTTTTGACCCCAGATCTCATATTAAAGAGGACCTGTCATGCTTTTTTCTATTACAAGGGATGTTTACATTCCTTGTAATAGGAATAAAAGTGATCAAATTATTATTATTTTTTTTTCAGTGTAAAAAGTAATAAAAAAAAAAAAAAACCCAAATTTTTTTTTTTAAGTGCCCCGTCCCGACGAGCTCGCGCGCAGAAGCGAACGCATACGCGAGTAGCGCCCGCATATGAAAACTGTGTTCAAATCACACAAGTGAGGTATCGTCGCGATCGTTAGAGCGAGAGCAATAATTCTAGCCCTAGAGCTACTCTGTAGCTCAAAAAATGCAATCTCTAGAATTTTTTAAACATCGCCTATCGAGATTTTTAAGGGTAAAAGTTTGACGCCATGCCACGAGCGGGCGCAATTTTTAAGTGTGACATGTTGGGCATCATTTTACTCGGCGTAACATTATCTTTCACAATATATAAAAAAAATTGGGCCAAATTAATTGTTCTTATTTTTTAATTCAAAAAAGTGATTTTTTTTCCCAAAAAAAAGTGCGCTTGTAAGACCGCTGCGCAAATACGGTGTGACAAAAAGTATTGGAATGACCACTATTTTATTCTCTAGGGTGTTAGAAAAAAATATATATAATGTTTGGAGGTTTTAAGTAATTTTCTAGCAGAAAAAACTGTTTTAGTCTTGCAAACACCAAATCTGAAAAACACCCAAGGTCTGGAAGTGGTTAATTTTTTTTTTTTAGCTCCTTGGACCCTCTGCTGAACCCTCTCACCACCTCCCCGCTACAATAATAGGGCAGCACTCCCATGGCCACTTCCTTCTTGGCCGGAACGTCCCGTAGCCCTTCCACAACGTGACCCCCCCAGAGAGCGCAGTCCGTCCATACAGGGGACCGGCAGAACAAAAGCCGCTGCCGAAACACCTCCACCTGCCGCTGAGCCGGTGCCGAGTGATGGAGACCTCACATACCTCAGAGGGATCACTGAGCCGTCATCTCCTCTCACTCGGCTGTCACTTCACGTCACACATGCACAGTCCCGCATCCGCCATCGGCATTGGACCATCTCCTTTGACAGACAGAACACTGGTCCAATGCTGGTGGCGGAGGCGGGACTGTGCGTGTGTGACGCGACAGCCGAGAGGAGATGACAGCTCAGTGATGTCCAGCGGGCGCTCGCCCCCCTCCGAGGTATGCTATCGGCGTATATCGCGCACCCACGATTTCCCCATGATTTTATGGGGAAAAAAGTGCGCGGTATACGCCGATAAATACGGTAACTAAATTATACACCACACTTTTTTAAAAGTTATTAACCGATTAATCGAAACAATAAATCGGCCAACTGATCGATTATGAAAATAATTGTTAGTTGCAGCCCTACACTGTACCCAAACAAAAAACTTTTATCTTTTTTTTTTTTTACACAAATAAAGCCTTCTTTTGGTGGTGTTTAATCACCACTGGGTTTTTTCTTTTTGCGACATAAGTGAGAGAGTGAAAATCTAAAGAAAAAACACTTTAAGTTTATATCACAAAATTTTGGAAATAAGTAATTTTTGTTCAAAATTTTGGGTCCAAAATACTGTTGGATATCTTTGGTAAAAATAACCAAAATAAGTGTATATTACGGTATTTGGTCTTTGTGAAAGAGTATACTACAGGGGTCTCAAACTGGTGGCCCTTCAGCTGTTGCAAATCTACAAGTCCCATGAGGCATTGTAAGGCCGACAATTAGGCCCCATGTACACGGGACGCTGCTAAACGTACGTTCAGAGGCAGTTGGATACTTTTCAACTTGCCTCTGAACTCATTCAATGTTATCCTATGTGTCCATATACACAGTCAGGGCCGGCTTTAGGTGTTCAGGCGCCCTGTGCGAGCTAATCCTGTGGCGCCCCCCCCAGACCACTACACACTGACCGCTACACAATACACTACCCACAGACCACTACACAATAAACTACCCACAAACCACTACACAATACACACTGACCGCTACACAAACTACCCACAGACCGCTACACAATACACACTGACCGCTACACAATAAACTACCTACAGACCACTACACAATAAACTACCCACTGACCGCTACACAATAAACTACCCACTGACCAATACACACTGACTGCTACACAATACACACTGACTGCTACACAATACACACTGACTGCTACACAATACACACTGACTGCTACACAATACACACTGACTGCTACACAATACACACTGACTGCTACACAATACACACTGACTGCTACACAATACACACTGACTGCTACACAATACACACTGACTGCTACACAATACACTACCCACAGACCACTACACAATACACACTGACCGCTACACAAACTACCCACAGACCATTACACAATAAACTACCCACAGACCGCTACACAATACACACAGACACTACAGCATTGGTGCATTTTACTATAGAGGCATTGGTGGACTACAAGGCCCAGCATTTTACTTTTGGGGGCTCTGGTGGACTACAAGGCTCAGCATTTTACAATAGGGGGCATTGGTGGACTACAAGGCCCAGCATTTTACTATAGGGGGCTCTGGTGGACTACAAGGCCCAGTATTTTACTATAGGAGGCATTGGTGGACTACAATGACCAGCATTTTAGTCCCACCAATGCCTCCTATAGTAAAATGCTGGGCCTTGTAGTCCACCAGAGCCCCTATAGTAAAATTCTGGGCCTTGTAGTCCACCAATGCCTCCTATAGTAAAATGCTGGGCCTTGTAGTCCACCAATGCCTCCTATAGTAAAAGGCCCAGCATTTTACTATGGAGGCATCACACGTTACACACTGACTTTCTGGCTGCTCCCTCCCTCTCCCCAGACCAATATCTACTCCCCCGGGGGGGTGACACAGATGAGGGGGGGTAAGTTGACCTGGCAGATGAGCCCTCAGGAGACACACATCGGGAGGCAGGACTCCGGGAGAAAGCAGGCAGATCATCGAATTCACAGTGCAGCTCCGCCCCCGCCTCCACACATGACCAGCACCAGCTCAGCATGGCCATTCACAGACCCCCATGTCTGCTTCCCGGCATGCCCCGCCCATCGCCCATGGCCCATTTGGCCAACCACAGAGCATCCACTGGCTCAAAGCACATCGCATATCGTGACAGCGATAGCGAGTGGAGAAATCCGGCTGCTACTGGCCACAGGACTCAACAGGCACGGCGCCCTGTTGCTCATGGCGCCTTGTGCGGGCGCACAACTCGCACACCCCTAAGGCCGGCCCTGGTGTTACACAGTCTCATTTATTGCCATTTTTAGGCAGTTGTGTTTTAACAGTGTTTTTCTGAAATGGGTTCAGACGCAAATGTTTTCCACGCTTCAGATGCCAAACGCGGTAACCCGCGTTTAGTTTATAAGCGTTTTTCGTTTTTGGGCATTTAAAAAAAAATATATATATATATATATATATATATATATATATATATATATATATATATATATATATATATTTTTTAAACGCGGCCAAACGCCAGAAAACACGGTATGTAAACACGGTAAAACGGGCGTTACCATCTGTCAAATAATTTAGGAGCAGTTGTAAAAACGTCCCGGATTTACAAGCATGACTCCCAGAGGCATGATGGGACTTGTAGTTCCGCAACAGTTGTAGGGCCACCAGTTTGAGACACCTGGTCTACAAGCTATAGTGCAAATCATTGAAAATTGATCATACCTGATGGCCCGTCTCATTTCTTGAGGCCCTGAAATGTCAGGAAATACCCCCAAATTACCCCTTTTTGGAAAGTAGACAGTCTAAGGTGTTTAGTGAGTTTTTTGAAGTTGTCATTTTTTCCCACAATTCTTGGGAAAATAAAGAAATGATTTTATTTATTTTAATACACAAAATTTTCATAAGATTTTTCTCGCACACATATGCATTCTTCCAATTACACCCCAAAATACATTCTGCTACTCCTGAGTATGGAGCTATCACATGTGTGAGATTATTACACAGCCTGGCCACATAGAGAGGTCCAACATACAGAGCGCACCGTCAAGCGGTATAGGAGCATACATTACACATAAAATTTCATAACGACCTATTAGGCCTCGTACACACGACCGAACATGTCTGCTGAAACTGGTCTGCGGACCAGTTTCAGCAGACATGTTCGGTCGTCTGTACGGCCGACCGGACAAATGTCCGGCGGATCGGACAGGTTTCCAGCGGACAAATGTTTCTTAGCATGCTAAGAAACATGTCCGCTGGAACCATGTCCGTCGGACATGTTCGGTCGTCTGTACAGACTCACCGTACATGTCCGATCGGCCGCCATCCCTCGCATGCGTCGAAGTGATTCGACGCATGCATTGAAAGCATTGACCTTCCAGGGTCGCGCACATCGCGACACGTCACCGCGTTTGTTTTCCGCTGGGATTTTGGTCTGATGGGTGTGTACAGCCATCAGACCAAAATCCGGCAGCGGACATGTCCGATGAAAACGGTCCGCGGACCGTTTTCATCGGACAGATCCGCTGGTGTGTACGGGGCCAAACACTTTTGAAGGCCCTGGAGAACCAAGACAATGGAATTACCCACAAAATGACCCCATTTTTTGTGAAAGAAATAACATAAAAAATAAAGGGTAAAATAAATAAGAAAAAAATATATATTTTTTAAAGTGCCCGGTCCAGCCGAATTTGCGCGTAGAAGCGAACGAGTATGCAAGTCCCGTCCGCATATGAAAACAGTGTTTAAACCACACATGTGAGGTATCACCGTAATCTTATTGCTAGACCTCTTCTGTAACTCAAAACTGGTAATAACCTGTAGAGATTTTTAAACGTCGCCAATGGAGATTTTTAAGCGCCAACATTTGTCGCCATTCCACAATTTTGAAGTGTGACATGTTGGGTATTAATTTACATGGCGTAACATTATCTTTCACAATATAATAAAAATTGGGATAACTAATGTTTTTTTTTTTTTTTTTTAAAGGGGTTGTAAAGTTTCGGTTTTTATTTTCTAAATAGGTTCCCTTAACCACTTAAGCCCCGGACCAATATGCTGCCTAAAGACCCAAGGGGTTTTTACAGTTCGGGACTGCGTCGCTTTAACAGACAATTGCACGTGGCTCCCAAACAAAATTGGCGTCCTTTTTCCCCCACAAATAGAGCTTTCTTTTGGTGGTATTTGATCACCACTGCGGTTTTTATTTTTTGCGCTATAAACAAAAATAGAGCGACAATTTTGAAAAAAATTCAATATTTAACTTTTTGCTATAATAAATATCCCCCAAAAACATATATAAAAATGTTTTCCCCCTCAGTTTAGGCCGATACGTATTCTACCTATTTTTGGTAAAAAAAAATTGCAATAATCGTTTATCGGTTGGTTTGCGCAAAATTTATAGCGTTTACAAAATAGGGGATCGTTTTATTTCATTTTTTTTTACTACTAATGGCGGCGGATCAGCGATTTTTTTCGTGACTGCAACATTATGGCGGACACTTTGGACAATTTTGACACATTTTTGGGACCATTGTCATTTTCACAGCAAAAAATGCATTTAAATTGCATTCTTTATTGTGAAAATGACAGTTGCAGTTTGGGAGTTAAACACAGGGGGCGCTGTAACATTTAGTGTTCACTTAGTGTGTGTTTACAACTGTAGGGGGGTGTGGCTGTAGGACTGACGTGATCGATCGAGTCTCAAGGGATCACTCGATCGATGCGCCGCCATAGTGAAGCACGGGGAAGCCGTGTTTACACACGGCTCTCCCTGTTCTTCAGCTCTGGGGAGCGATCGCGACTGGGCGGCTATAAACGAATAGCCGCGCCGTCGTCCCGGATCGCTCCCCGAGGCTTACCAACTGCCGCATGTAGCAGCAGGGGGGGGGGGGGGCTCCCGATCGGACCCCCGACCCACGTCAAGCAGAAGACGTACAGGTGCGTACATGTGCCTGTCCGTGCCATTCTGCTGACGTATATCTACATGAGGAGGTCGGCAAGTGGTTAAAGCGGGGGTTCACCCTTAGAGGGCACTTTTCCCCCCTTAGATTCCTGCTCGTTTTTACTAGGGGAATCGGCTATTTATTTTAAAATATGTGCAGTACTTACCCGTTTACGAGATGCATCCTCTCCGTCGCTTCCGGGTATGGGCTTCGGGAATGGGCGTTCCTTCTTGATTGACAGTCTTCCGAGAGGCTTCCGACGGTCGCATCCATCGCGTCACGATTTTCCGAAAGAAGCCGAACGTCGGTGCGCAGGCGCAGTATAGAGCCGCACCGACGTTCGGCTTCTTTCGGCTACGAGTGACGCGATGGATGCGACCGTCGGAAGCCTCTCGGAAGACTGTCAATCAAGAAGGAACGCCCGCTCCCGAAGACCCATACCCGGAAGAAGATGCAGCTCGAAAACGGGTAAGTACTGCTCATATTTTAAAATAAATAGCCGATTCCCCTAGTAAAAACGAGCAGGAAGCTAAGGGGAGAAAACATTTTTTTTTACAAATGGGTGAACTCCCGCTTTAAGCTAGTGTATTGTTGGTTCACTTACCTTTTCCTTCGATTTCCCTCCTAAATGTTTTGTTTTTCTTTGTCTGAATTTCTCACTTCCTGTTCCTCCTCAGTAAGGTGTTCAGTAAGCTGTTCTAAATGACTTTACACCGCTCGGATGATGGTGGAAAGCTTACCGAGGAGGAACAGGAAGTGAGAAATTCAAAGAAAGGAAAAAAAAAACATTTAGAAGGGAAATCGAAGGAAAAGGTAAGTGAACCAACAATGCACTAGATTAAAGGAACCTACTTAGAAAATAAAAGACAAACCTTTACAACCCCTTTAACTCAGTGTATTTTTTAGAAAAAAATTGCGCTTGTAAGACTGCTGTGCAAATACAGTGTGTGTGTGTGTGTGTGTGTGTGTGTGTGTGTGTGTGTGTGTGTGTGTGTGTGTGTGTGTGTGTGTGTGTGTGTGTGTGTGTGTGTGTGTATATATATATATATATATATATATATATATATATATATATATATAGATATAGATATAGATATAGATATAGATATATAGATATATATATAGTGTGTGTTTGGGGATTCTAAGTAATTTTCTAGCAAAAAAAAATATTTTAACTTGTAAACAAGTGTCAAAAAGAGGCTCGGTCCTTAAGGCTTCATTCACACTAGGCAGATCCGTTGCCGCGGAGTCCGCCAGCTCAGGGGGAGATCTCCGCGGACTTGTCACCGCTGACATCCGACAATCCATAGGCTTACATGGAGCGCCCGTTCAGGTCTGCCGAAAAAAAAATGACAGGTGGACCTCAACGGTCCGCACGTGTGAAAGGGGCTTGAGTGGTAAAACTAGGCTGCACTGTAACCACTCCCAGAACAGGCCATTTCTGGCACGTTTTTTTTACATGTATATATCTGTAATTTTTGCCCCAAAAAAAATACTCCGAAACCCCAAACATTATATATATAATTTTTTTGTAAAGCAGAGGCCCTAGACTAGAGAATAAAATGTCAATTGTTGCAATTTTTATGTCACATGGTATGTGTGCAGTGTTTTTTTCAAAGGCAATTTTTTTGGGGGAAAAAAAATACAGTAAAACCTTGGTTTGAGAGCGTTTTGCAAGACAAGCAACATTTTTTAATAAATTTTGTCTTGATATACAAGCATAACGTCATGCCACAATCGAGTATAAAAAAAAGGAGAGGAGCCTCTAAGACCCCTTTCACACTGAGGAGTTTTTCAGGCAGTACAGCGCTAAAAATAGTGCTGCTATACCGCCTGAAAAACTCCTTCACTGCATACTCAATGTGAAAGCCCTCAGGCTTTCACACTGAGGCGATGCGCTGGCGGGAGAGAAAAAATCTTCTGTCAGCAGCATCTTTGGAGTGCTGAGAGGAGCGGCGTGTATACCGCTGCTTCACCGTTCCTTCCCATTGAAAACAATGGGAAACCGCGGCAATCCCGCCCGCAATGCGCCTCTATAGAGGCGCATTGCGGGCGGTATTAACCCTTTATCGGCCGCTAGCGGTGGTTAATACCACACCGCTAGCGGCCGATTCCCGTGGTAATCCCGGCGGTATATCGCGTCTCCCGCCCCAATGTGAAAGGGGCCTAAGTGTAGCAATATGGTTTAGGGCCAAAACAACTAATCGATTATGAAATTATTCGATTACTCTTCTCATAATCGATTAATCGCCCAGTAACATAATGAGGTAAAAAAAAACTAAAATTGGCCCTTTATAGTACAAAAAGAGCAAATCTCTCCTGTAAATATCACTTTCACTGTCCCACACTAAAAAATTAACCTGTTACAGTAGCGATTATTTGCTCTTTGTACAAATTTTATTAGTTTTTTTTTTTTTTTTAAACCATTATGTTACTAAACATCTCAGGCCTGGGTCACATCATTTTTGGTGCTTTTTGCAGAACCACACTACAGTTCATTTACATGTTTTCCTATGGGACATGTTCACATACATGATTTTTTCAGCTGCTGCGTATTTGGAAAGGGCAAGGACTTTTTTTTTTTTCCTTTTAACGCAAAACGCTGCTTTTTTGGTTCAATATACTTCAATGGAGAAGCTGCAGAGAAGCATGTAATGCGTTTTTGCAGCAATTTGTGTTTTTTAATCTGCCCAACAAATTGGCCAAAAAAATTGTAAAAATGCAAATCGCAGCAAAATTATCTTTTTTTTTTAAGGTTATTAACCGGTTTAATTGATTAATCGCAACACTAATCGGCCAACTAATCAATTATGAAAATAATCGTAAGTTGCAGCCCTAGTATGGTTACATTTAATGAAGGTACAACGTTTAGCAACTTATTGCTACACTTAGAGGTCCCTCTTCTCTTTTATACCCTGTAAAAAAAATGCTTTGATATACAAGTGCTTTGGATTACAAGCATGTTTCTCACAAACCACACTTTTTTGAATTATAATGCAAAAAAAAAAAAACACAATACATAAATCCTTAGTAACTAAGCCCGTCACTTACCTGCTTTTCTTTAAGTCGATCAGCTGTTCAATATCCTGTTTCGAAGTTTCTAGTTGTTCTAATAATATCTTAATTTTTAGCTGTAGATCCTGGAATTTGCAAGCGTTAACCCTCCTACTGCTATGCAAATGACGGCGACAATTATGACGATCTTCTTCGCCCATGGTTGTCTAATCCATGTCTGCCACGCATGGCATAAGAGTTAAATTGCCGTAGATGTTCCTATATTAACAGGTTTTTTAAAATGGCGACCCCAATGTTTTCTCCAGCAGGTAAGAGGTTGACAAGTCTGAAAAAGAGAAGTTCCCCAATGGGTCTATAGGCAGCGGATGAGACAGTAAAAGTGTGTATAATAAGTATTTATTCCGAGATTTCTCGGGTAGCAACAATGAGTAAAAAATTACATTACATATGAACCAATTACAGATTAAAAGTCACATTCCTTGTTGAGGAGAGTCACAATCCTTGATACAATATAAGTAAAAGTAAGTAATAATACATATTACAGCTTCACATGATAGTGTTGAGCCCCGACGCGTTTCGACCAATAGGGTCTCTTCAGGGGGACAGGATTTATGGGAAATAATAATTACATGGATTCAAACATTAGATGAAAGGACACATGTCAACATACATCACAGTTGAATTAACCATCATATTAAATTGACGGGGAGATGCTTGTTGCTCTGCCTAGTGACAATGATACTGATCTTCGCTCCATGTACGCGGAGCGGAGATCAGTGTCATGTGACACACAGCTCACCCCCCCCTTCATTAAGAAACACTCAATAGGGAACACTTAACCCCTACAGCGCCACCTAGTGGTTAACCCCTTCACTGCCAGTGTAATTTTCAGTGATCAGTGCATTTTTATAGCACGGATCGCTGTAAAAATGACAATAGTCCCAAAAATGTGCCAAAATGTGTCAGATGTGTCCGCCATAATGTCGCAGTCACAATAAAAAAGAAAAAAGCTGATGGCCACCATTACTAGTAAAAAAAAAAAAAAAAAAAATTAATAAAAATGCTATAAAACTATCCCCCTATTTTGTAAACGCTATAACTGCGCAAGCCAATCAATAAATGCTTATTGCGATTTTTTTTTTTTTACCAAAAATATGTAGAATAATACGTATTGGACTAAGCTGAGAAAAAATTAAAAAAAAATTGTCGCTCTATTTTTGTTTATGGCGCAAAATATACAAGCTCTATTTGTAGGGGGGAAAAAACGTCAATTTTGTTTGGGAGCCACGTCGCAATTGTCAGTTCGCAAAAAGTGGCCCAGTCATTGACCAGCAAAATGGTCCGGGGCTGAAGTGGTTAAAGGAAACCCGTTTTCTTTCGTTTTGTACATGGCGCAGATGGATTAGAACTCATTTTGTTATTGCTGTCTGTGCCCTTGTTATAGAAATTAACCCTTTCTATTTGTCCTGTTTACTATTATCATTGAAGTTAAAAAAAATAAATCAATTTTTTGGCTGTCCTCCAAAAGCGAACAGTAGGGAAATCTTCTAATGGGGACACTAGTTCTGGTTACCTGGGGGTTTCCAAGAAATCCCCTTACATTGTAGGATTTCCTCTCCCCTCCTGTTTTGGCTATGGGACAGGAAGTGAAGGAAAATCTCTACAATGGGACACAGATGGCAGGGGGGAAAAAAAAAAGTTGTTTGCCTATAGTCCTACTTTAATTCCCTATAAAGTGCTAGAATTTCTGGAACGCTGCTTTAAAGTGACACAATTATATTATTGAGGGTATAGTACTAGTTTTGGGTGGAGTCCCACTTTCAATGTTTGGGGTAAAGCCTTTATACCCGGTTGTGGTGAGGCCCCTACCTCTCCATCGCAGGCTCCAGAGAACACAGTTGACAAGCTCTTGGGATGTTTCGCCATACAGTTGATGCCATCTCTGTGACATCTAATGAAGCGGTGCGAGTTGCTTAACTACTTGAGCCCCGGGCCATAGTCAAATGACGGCGTGTAGTAGTGTTCAGAATTGAGCTAATCATTTTCTCTTGGTTCATGATCCAAGATATTTTCCTCTTGGCTGCCGAGACAGACACCATTGGCTGTTTCCAAGCACCAGCCAAAGAAGTCTTTCCCCCTAGAAAAAACATAAAATCAGTTTTTGAGTATATTTGGGGGCTTGTGGGATGCGGAATCCAAGCAATGCTATCTGAGGGGATTTCACTACCGGGAAGCCCGTTACTTTTCTGATGAGATTGAAAATTTTGTTCCAGAATCCTCTAATTTTTGGACAATCCCAACAAATATGAAGCATGGAGCCCTAGGCTTGACATTCCCTAAAACCCAACGATGAGGCGTTCGGGAACATCGCCGCCAACCTACTAGGGACCAAATACCATCTCATAACTTTCAGATTAGCTTCTATCAGAGAAATGTTAACAATTCCTTTAAAAGCTCTCATTCCTACCTCATGCCATTCCTCCAGGTCCCAGGTCTCTTGTAGATCTCTCTCCCAAGCCTCCATGTACGAGAATTTGGATGTTGGTTCTGATAATGATGTATATATTATAGATAGGGGTGCAACAGATCACAGTTGATCCGTGATCCGAACGGGTCACCCCCTTCGGATCGGAACACACTGATCCGCGGATTGCCACGGCTCCGGAGCTAGGCCGAAGCCGCGGCCTTTCCTAATGTTACGGCGGCTCCGGAGCTAGGCCGAAGCCGCAGCCTTTCCTAATGTTATGGCCGCGGCTTCGGCCTAGCGCCGGAGCCGCCGCCGTAACATTAGGAAAGGCCGCGGCTTCGGCCTAGCTCCGGAGCCGCGGCCATCTTGGTACACCCGGCGGCGGCCCTCCTGTTTACACCCACGGAGGAGCCCGCACTCGTGTCTGTCGGTACTAGCTGGGGGGGGGGGGGGGTCACACTGTACTGAGAGAGAGGGGGGGGTCACACTGTACTGAGAGAAGGGGGGGTCACACTGTACTGAGAGAAGGGGGTCACTGTACTGAGAGGAGGGGGGGTCACTGTACTGAGAGGAGGGGGGTGTCTGCACCGAGGGGGTACTATAGTTGGTGGGGGGGGTGGGGACATGTGGATATTACATTGGGGGAGATTTTTTTTTTTTTTTGCCGATCCGAAAAATGATCCGATCCGTGACTCCTGATCCGAGGAATGATCCGAACCGTGAGTTTTTTGATCCGTTGCACCCCTAATTATAGATATGCCTCCCCTTTGCTCCGTCTATTGGTTACACCATCGCTCATAGCGAGTGAAGTCCGGGGGATAGGGTTTGTTTTTCCAAAGCGATGACACAAAGTGATAAATTTGGGAATATCGTGTTTTCTCCGAGTCCAGCAATTCCAGCCTCTCCACAGTGTTTCAACGAGAGTGGGCCAGAGTAGGGCTGCGCATCTTCACTGGTCTCACGATTCGATTATCAAGTCCACGATTCGATTCCGCGATGCATCACGATTGCAGCGCAAGTGCGCATGGCTCTCCCCCCAAAATACTAAAGGAGATGATCAGAGACTGGGGACATGCTACAGGAGATGATCAGAGACTGGGGACATGCTACAGGAGATGATCAGAGACTGGGGACATGCTACAGGAGATGGTCGCACATGTTAAAGAACCCTAATTGGTGCACAGACAGCAGTTCAGTTCTACTTCAATAGTTCCCAGATTCAGTCCCAGGAAGCTGAAATCTGATGGGCAACACTGGCCGCTGAACTTTACCCACTGATTTTTTTTCAGGCCCCACTCACACCTATGCAGTTTTGTGGATCACGCTTAGGGCAGCTTGACACTTTATCAGACGCTTTGTGTGCATGAGGGGTGCTGTGTGCCAAAAAAAAAAAAAAAAAGTTTTGCCTTGGACAATTCACTACAAATCCCATCATATAACATGTATTATGAAGGTATTCAGTGTAAACGTCACAGCCTGCTGGTGGGCAATACAACTATTTGTTCCTAAACAATAACCTGCATTGGATAGATAGGAGGCCATCATTACTAGAGGAGGTATAGAGTACACATAGGAGGGGGTCATATGGCAGGACAATAGGAGGTGATGGGGGAGATCACACATGGATGAAGCCTCCCTGACCTGTACACAAAGCTGGGACAGTCTCTCCCCTCCAAGATCCAGGCAGGAAGAAGCCGTTCACTGACAATGCCAGCTTCTGCTCTAGTGTCTCCTGGGCTACAGGTCCTGGCAGATCCGTAGATGTTATCACCTTACAAGCTATAGGAAAAGCTTTGTGCATAGTTAGTTTACATAGCTGACAGGACCTGCCTCCTCTAGCAGACTGCAAGCTGTAGTGCGAATCAGGATCAATGCCGACGAGAGAGAAAGTAACGGAGCGCTCTCCCGGGAGGGGCGGGGACGGGGCTAAACATCGATTATTATGGTCGCATGCATCGGAATCGCATCGGGGACACCCGAATCGCGATGCACCGATTAAATTTGACACCCCTAGGCCAGAGACAGAAAAGGTCCCCGATTCTGTAAATCCCTTTGTCCAGCCACCATTTAAATGCTTCGATATCCATTCCTGGACCGAACTTGGGATTGTGAAAGAGTTGTGCTAGTGGATGAATGTTTGATATTAAGGAAGGAAGATGCTTCAAATCATTCCAAAGTCTGAAAGATTGGGACAATGCAGGTCTGGATTTTTGAGAACACCACAACAGTTCTTCTAATGAATGCTCAGGAACTGCCTGTCTATCTCAATCCAATCAGGCTTCTCATGTTTTGAGTATATCGTAGATAATTAGGCCAGCCTAGCTGCTTCATAGTAATTAAACAGGTGCGGGAGACCAAGTCCCCCTCTCGTCTTGGGGCCGTATAGAACATTTTGGGCTAATCTGTATCCCTTACCCCAGGGTTTGACAAATTTGCTTGGAATCTAGGAGCCAGCTAAAAAAGTTAGGAGCCAGAAAACGTACCCCGAACACATACGTGAGCAGCGCCCGCATATGCAAACGGTGTTCAAACCACACGTGAGGTATCGCCGCGATTGGTAGAGCAAGAGCAATAATTCTAGCCCTAGGCCTCCTAACTCAAAACATGCAACCTGTAGATTTTTTTTAAACGTCGCCTATGAAGATTTTTAAAGGGTAAAAGTTTGTCGGCAGTCCACGAGCGGACGCAATTTTGAAGCGTGACATGTTGGGTATGAATTTATTCGGCGTAACATTAAATTTCATAATATTAAAAAAAAAATGAAGATAACTTTACTGTTGTCTTATTTTTTAATAAAAAAAAAGTGATTTTCCCCCCAAAAAAAGTGTGCTTGTAAGACCGCTGCGCAAATACGGCGTGACAGAAAGTATTGCAACGATCGCCATTTTAATCTCTAGGGTGTTAGGATAAAACATATATATAATGTTTGGGGGTTCTAATGATGGCAGTGAAAAATGGCATTAGAATTGCCGTTTAACTTGTAATACCAACGGCCACCACCAGATGGTGCCAGCTCACACAAGGAAGAGCTGGGAAGTTCACAAAAAAAAAAAAAAAAAAGTTTTGCCCACCTTCCAAGCCAAGTCGCCAGGACGCCATTTCTAGTTGCCATGGCGACCGGGATTTGTCGAGCACTGCCTTACCCCCCCATATGAATTTAAGTACTTTACTCTGGAAAGACCCACGTTGATCTCTTTTAATTGCTATCAGGAGGGACCTAAACAAATAAAGTAATAGCGTCATTTTGACTGAGTTAATTTTGCCCATCCAAGATATTTTATGCTGTGCCCACATCTGGAGATCAGCTTCGAGTTTACGATACATGGGAGGTAAATTTGCTTGATAAAGGTGTTCAAATTTAGGAGTTAGATTTATCCCCAGGTATCGAATAGAAGTATCAGCCCATTTGAATTTAAAAAGGGGTTTCAATTGATCAACAGTACTTTGTATTGAGACGTTCAATGCTTGGGACTTGCCCATATTAACCCGCAGACCAGATATATCTCCAAAGGAGTCAAGTAACTTGCAAATGTTAGGAAGTGAGGTTATTGGGGAGGTAACGAATAAAAGGAGATCGTCCGCAAAAATAGGATTTTTGTACTCACCGTAAAATCCATTTCTCTGAGTTCATAGACGGACACAGCCTTCTTTGACATTAGGGTTATGCTTCTTCCTACCAGGAGAGTTTAGGCAGAATTTAACAGCACTTAAAGTGTTAAAACCTTTCCTTCGTGCCACTCCTCCCAGGGGGCGTGGCTCCCCCAGGCATAACCCACACCCTGCTCTAGGAGCCTCAGTCCGTAACAAGCAGTACAAACCAAGGAGGGGTGGGTGCTGTGTCCGTCTATGAACTCAGAGAAATGGATTTTACGGTGAGTACAAAAATCCTATTTTCTCTTCCGTTCATAGATGGACACAGCCTTCTTTGACATTAGGGACGTCCCCAAGCAGTGTCAAAAAAATTTGAGGGGTGTGAAAATAACACAGCAAACCAGGTTACACCACAAAAAAAAAAAAAAAGAGAAGGAGTTGCTCAACGGAGAAACTCCAAACAAACTGCCGCCCGTAACACCTGCGGCTGAAGGAGTCATCAAAAGATGCACACACATCCACCTCGTAAAACTTTGAAAAAAGCGTGGATCGACGACCAGGATGCATCCTAACACCGCTGTAACACAGAGGCATGATGCCGGAAAGCCCATGAGGCCCCGATCGGGCTGGTCGAATGCGCCATAACCCGAAAGGGGGGCGCACGCCCCTTTAGGGCATAGGCCTGAAGCACAATCCGTCGGAACCACATAGGAACGGTGGCCGACGAGACTGCCAGGCCCTCTTGTAGGGCCAGCCACCGACACGAACAGTGAGTCCGACTTCCGGAACGGAACCGTAACAAAGAAGTACACTCGTAGGGCCCGAACCACATCCAGAGGATGCAAAGTGGCCTCCTCCTGGCATTTTGGCCGAGGACATAAGGATGGAAAAACAATGTCCCCATCAATGTGAAAAGCCGAAACGACCTTAGGGAGAAAAAACGGCTGCGGCCGCAGCACCACCTCATCCTTACGGATGACCAAGTAGGGAGCCTTGCAAGACAAGGCCGCCAGACCAGACAGACACACGTCTGATCGAGTTAATCGCTACCAGAAAAAAAAAAAATCACCTTTTGTGACAACAAAAAACCTCCCGAATGTCCTCAAAGGGAGCATCCCGAAGCACCGAAAGGACCAAATTCAAGTCCCATGGGGGTAATGGAGGGGCCACCTGCCAGACCCCCTGACCCAACGTACGCACCCAGGAGTGCGATGCCAAGGGTCGCTGCAAGTAAAAATAGCCAGAGCAGAAATATAGCTCCTAACCGTACTTAAGGCGAAAGTTCGAACCACTCCCTGCTGTAAAGACAGCAGAACCCTGTACACCACGTATGTACGAGGGTGCCATTTCATCTCCTCACACACAGAGATGTAGGCCTTCCATGTATGATGAGAAATCCTACGTGAGGTAGACTACCGTACACGCAGCACGGCAGAGACCACCAAGCCCAATAGGCCTCGGTCCCTCAGCCCCTGGCTCTCAACAGCCACGCCGATAAAGCCGGTGGCTGTGAGACAGGGTGGAAGATCGGACCCTGTAACAGAAGATCAACTACCAGGGGAAGACGCTAGGGGGCGTCTGCCACCAGGTCCACGTACCAGGAGCGACGCGGCCAATCTGGATTGATAGAATCCCTACAGCTTCCACTCTGTGCAGCAGGCGAGGAAGAAGCTTTCGAGGAGGGAAGGTGTAAATTAGGCGATAGTGACCCCAAGGAGCCACCAACGCACCTGACGCGTCCGCCCACAGGTCCTTAAACCTGGCCACGAACCGTGGCACCTACCGATAGAGACGGGACGCTAGAAGGTCCACGTCCGGAGTGCCCCACTTCGGGCACAGACCCTGAAAACACCTGCGGGTGGAGAGACCACTCCCCTTGGCCCAGTGTAGTGCGACTTAGGAGGTCGGCTAGCCAATTCCGTACTCCCGGAATGCACCCGGCCGATAGAGCAGGAACGGACCCTTCGGCCCACCGAAAGGATGTGCGCGACCCCGGGCGCTGCAATAGAACGTGTGCCTCCCTGATGATCAACCTACGCCACGGCGTCATCGGACAGGATCCTGACCTGTCGATCCAGGGACCACCTGGCAAGGCAAAGCTTGATTGCTCGGAGCTCCAGAACGTTGATCAGTAGGCAGGACTTCATCTGAGTCCAGTGCCCCTGGGCTAACTGGGTGCCCCAAGCGCCCCTCCCCAACTGGAAAGGCTGGCATCCGTCGTGACCACTGTCCAGTGGCCTGCAGAAAATCGACTTTCCGGCCCGAAGCACCAGAAACGCCAGCCACCACACCAGGGGAGACATGATCAGATAACTCAATTGAATCTGGTAATCCAGAGATGACGGAAGCTAGTCCCATCGTGACAGCAATTCCCTCCGTAGTACCCTGGCGTGGCATTGGACATACGAAACCGCCTCGAAAGAGGCCACCAACGGACCCAGAACCTTCCTGCAGAATCGCAGAGATGACCGCTTCTGGGTCCGCAACTGCTGCACAGCAGATAGCAGAGTCTGAAGTTTTTCCATAGGAGAAAAACACTCCCACCCCGACGGAATCCAGGACTAGTCCCAGGTATTCGAGTCACCTGAGACGGAATCAACCCCGATTTCAAGACAATCCAGAAACCAGCCGGACTCTCGGAGAGCCTGACACGTGATAGACACGGCTCCACCAATGCAGAGCTCGAAGAAGCTCGTAGGAGAATGTCGTCCAGACATCCCATGATAACAACGCCCGCTGCCACAGCCGGGCCAGTATCGGGACGAACACCTTGGCGAAAACCCGCCGAATGGGAAGGACACCAATTGAAAATGGTCCCCCCGACCGCAAAGCACAGAATCTCTGGTGCTTTGAGGATATGCGAACATGCAGGTACACGTTCATGACATCCAAGGATGCCAGAAAATCCCCCTGATGGAGTGCCGCTATTACCAAGCGAATCGACACCACCTGAAAGTTTGCACCTTGACAAAACAAACGAGGGACTTGAGGCCCAGGATTGACCGGGCCCCATCCTCCGTGGGGACACAAACAGAATGGAGTAAAACCCCTGAGACTGTTCCAACGAGGGAACTGGCACAATCACTCCCCTGACCAGAAGATCCTGGACAGCCCCTGACAGAGCCAACCAGAGAAGGCCAGAGGCCGGAGGGGGAAAAAACCTGTTTGGCAGACAAGAGAGAAACTCAATCTTGTACCCCAAGGAAACCACTTCGCAACCCCAACGGTCGGAGAGGAGAGACCTCCACCGAGCCACGAATGTGCAAAGCCAGTCTCCCACCCAAGACACGGGCGGGAGCAGACCTTCAGGCGGAAGCAGGTATGTCCGAGACTTGTTAGGCATGCGGTATCAGGTGTGCTGCTACCCCGCGGTGGGGATTTAAGCACCATGTAGACCTACCCCCAACGCACAGGGCGGGCGAAAAACGCATGCGCTTACCACCCGTGGCAGCCTCAATGATGCCATTCAGGGAAGTCCCAAAAAGACCGTTCACCCTTAAAGGCCATCACCAAGGCCTCCTTAGAGGACTAGTCCGCAGACCAGCTCTTCAGCCACACAAGGCGGCGCAGAACCACTGCATAGACGGAAGTCCTGGATCGTATCCATGGCCGCCTCGCAGAGAAATTTCTGACCCTGAACCAATTGTTCAGCCAGGTCCCTAGAGGACTCGGAAGCGTCCCCTTCTTCCAGCTCCTGCAGCAGGAGCTTCGCCCTTTCAGTCGGGGCCTGACCAGGGCCGGCCTCACCGCCGAACCCACCACCGTCAATAGGGAGCGGGCCATGGCCTCCACTCTCCTATCAGTGGGATCCTGAAATGCAGGCGCCCCTTCCACAGGCAACGTGGTGGCTTGCTCAGTCTGGACACAGGGGGGTCCACTGGCGGAGGAGAGACCTACTTTTTTTTTTTAAAGTCCCCCTCAAGGGGGTAACGGGTCGCAAAGTTTTTTGACAAACTTTTTGCGGTGCATCCCATTCCTTGTACAACATTGTCCAAATAAGGAACACAAGGAAACACTTCAGCGGTGTGTGGCAGTCTGCGGAACCCCAAAAAGGTACTGACACGGTGGTGTCTCCGCCACATCCTCACGCACCGCAGAGTCTCACGCACCGCAGAAACCAGAGCTCCAACAAATTCTTGCCAGCAACTGACTCTGCAGCAGAGTCATCCTCACTATCCATGTGGGTTAAGCCCGCAGCCTCTGACATAACAGAACCAGAAAAACAGCGATTCTGTGTCAGAGACATCCCCAGAAGCAGGCTCAGGGAGGGGACGCTTTTTACCCCACATCCGGGCACTAGCTGCTTCAAACCTGGCAAGAAACCCAGGACAGCCAACATAACAGATGTGGAAGGGGCGTTAAGGGTTAACTCAGGCATAGCTGGAGAGGGAGATCTGGCTCAGGTTCCATAGTGTCAGCGCTGAGTCACCCACCCTGCAAGGCAGGACAAAAAAACCCCACCGGTCACCTCCTTGCTGCTATTGCAGAGTATGGGCGCCCCTGGTACTCACCACCCCACCTGGTGCAGCGCGGTCCGAGAAGGACAAGGTGTGCTGAGAAGCCGTGCAGCGATGTGTGTCTTCTCAGACAGATCCGCGGTCTTTTGCAGCGCCAAGCTATAAAGAACGGGGCTCCGGTAAAATGGCAGCCGTTGCGCAGCATTTAAAAAGACAGTGACACAGCAAATTCCAGCACAAAAAAAATCACCTCACAACACACATGAAAGGCCCTGTAGTGAACACCACAGCCCTCTGCAGTGACAACACACAACCCCCGCTACACACACGGGTCCGGGTGTATATGAGCCCCAGAAAAAAAAAAACCCTCACAGCCGCTACCCACAAGGGAAGGAGGGAGAGGAATAAGGGAGAGAGGAAAGCAGGGAAAAAACCCTCAGTCGACCTCCCCTGGGAACATTCCAGCCAGACCACTTACCTGAGTAAGGGGCCACTACTTACCCGTCCTGCGACTACCCGGCTGGAGGTATCCCAGACAGAACCAACGTCCGTAAACGGCATGGCTGTCGGCCAGACACACTGACAAGGCCATAGAGACCGGTCATATGTGTGCCCTAGAACTGAAGTTCCCCGGCCGCCCCTGGAGCAACGAGGCCTGTCTTCTCAAAAGAGAAGTATTTTTTTCCCCCTATTCATACTTACCTAGGTGGATGGAGCATCAGACTGATGCTGCATCTGTCCCCCGGCGTCTCTGCACTGAGAACCGAGCCACCGAACCTTGCTGATGGCTCAGTTCTCACTCCTCCTTGAGCAGAGCGATGCTGACATGTGCAAATTCACTCCACCAGCCCACACGGTGCACCAGCCCATCAGAGTCCCTGTCACCAGCCCATCAGAGTACCAGAGTACTTGTCACCAGCCCATCAGAGTACCAGTCACCAGCCCATCAGAGTACCAGAGTACCTGTCACCAGCCCATCAGAGTACCTGTCACCAGCCCATCAGAGTACCAGTCACCAGCCCATCAGAGTACCAGTCACCAGCCCATCAGAGTACCAGTCACCAGCCCATCAGAGTACCAGTCACCAGCCCATCAGAGTACCAGTCACCAGCCCTTCAGAGTACCAGTCACCAGCCCATCAGAGTACCAGTCACCAGCCCATCAGAGTACCAGTCACCAGCCCATCAGAGTACCAGTCACCAGCCCATCAGAGTACCAGAGTACCAGTCACCAGCCCATCAGAGTACTTGTCATCAGCCCATCAGAGTACCAGTCACCAGCCCATCAGAGTACCAGAGTACCTGCCACCAGCCCATCAGAGTACCAGTCACCAGCCCATCAGAGTACCAGTCACCAGCCCATCAGAGTACCAGTCACCAGCCCATCAGAGTACCAGTCACCAGCCCATCAGAGTACCAGTCACCAGCCCATCAGAGTACCAGTCACCAGCCCATCAGAGTACCAGTCACCAGCCCATCAGAGTACCAGTCACCAGCCCATCAGAGTACCAGTCACCAGCCCATCAGAGTACCAGTCACCAGCCCATCAGAGTACCAGTCACCAGCCCATCAGAGTACCAGTCACCAGCCCATCAGAGTACCAGTCACCAGCCCATCAGAGTACCAGTCACCAGCCCATCAGAGTACCAGTCACCAGCCCATCAGAGTACCAGTCACCAGCCCATCAGAGTACCAGTCACCAGCCCATCAGAGTACCAGTCACCAGCCCATCAGAGTACCAGTCACCAGCCCATCAGAGTACCAGTCACCAGCCCATCAGAGTACCTGTCACCAGCCCATCAGAGTACCTGTCACCAGCCCATCAGAGTACCTGTCACCAGCCCATCAGAGTACCTGTCACCAGCCCATCAGAGTACCTGTCACCAGCCCATCAGAGTACCTGTCACCAGCCCATCAGATTACTGAGTACCTATCTGCATAGAAAATACCTTGGGGTGTTTGCTCTCCGAAATTGTGGGCAATTCCAATGTCCTGGTGCTCCAGGACCTTCAAAATTATGATAGGAAGGAATAAAATTATGTGTGTAATTTATACTCCTAGAACACCTCAAGGTACTACTTCAATGTTGGAACTCTACCTGGCCAGGCTGTATAAAAGTCTCACACATGGGGTGTCGCCAGTGGCGGCTGGTGCACTAAATTTTTGGGAGAGGGGGGCGCGCAAAAAAAAAAAAAACAATTGCAGCCCCACTGTGCCCATCAAACGCCACCACTGTGCCCATCAATTGTCGCTGTGCCGCCCAATGTTGCCGCTGTACCCTGTAAAATGCCCCTCCCCCCGCCACTTACCTTTCTGGGGTCGGCCACCCTCCTTCCACATCCCTCGATGTCTTCTCCCACACTCGATGACGCTTCAGCCAATCAGATTACCTGCAATGCATGAATCTATGTATTGTAAACAGTGGTGGTGCAAGAGGGGGCGGCGCTCTCGCGCCCTCTATGGACGCACTGCCACTGGGTGTCGCCATACTGAGGAGGAGTAGCAGAATGTATTTTTGGGTATAATTTTTGCTATGTGCATTCTGTGCGTTAGGAATGTCAATTTATATAATAACTTTTTATTTTTATTTTTTTTAACACAAAAAGTTTTCATTTTCTTTCCACGTTTTATGAAGACTTGTGGAAAAACCATGAACCATTCAAAAGACTTATTATGCCTCATAGAATATACATTGGGGTGTTTGCTTTCCAAAATGGGGTCATTTTGTGGATAATTCAATGGTCTTGGTGCTCCAGGGCCTTCAAAAGTGTGATAGGTCGTTATGACATTTTATGTGAAAATGTATGCTCCTATACCGCCTGACGGTGCTCCCTGCATGTTGGACCTCTCTATGTGACCAGGCTGTGGAACCCACACATGTGGTATCTCCATACTCAGGAGCAAAATGAATTTTGGGGTGTAATTTGAAGTGTGAGAAACGATACAGGAGATGGTCAGAGACTGCGGACATGGTACAAGAGATCAACGCAGCCTCACCAGTGACCATCAAACGCAGCCTCACCAGTGACCATCAAACGCAGCCTCACCAGTGACCATCAAACGCAGCCTCACCAGTGACCATCAAACGCAGCCTCACCAGTGACCATCAAACGCAGCCTCACCATTGCCTTCCCTGGATCACACACACACAGCAGGGAGCGCTGTGTATCACGGAGCTGGGCCTATGTGTGTTTTCAGTGGCACTGTAACAAAGTCCGGCCCCCCTAGACCATCTCAAGTAATAGGCGGAACACTAATTCAATCTACTGTCACACGAGATGGTCTAGGGGGGGCGGGACCTTGTTACAGCGCAGCCAACACACATAGGCGGCCTGCTGGGAAGTTTCCCGATATGCCAGTCCGGTGACTTGTCCTCAATGTTCCCCTAACGGGGAAGTTCCTTCACTGACTGCGCAGGCGCAAACTTCCCGACGGAAATCTCCGAACCTCGCCCGGCATCCAGGCTCATTCTTTAACATCCCTGTGGATTGGAGGATGTTAAAAAAAGAGCCAGGAGGCCGAGCGGAGTGAGCCGTCCGAGCGCAGCGAGGACGTGAGGCCGACTGGCCACTTACCTCGAAATCCACGTCGCCCTGGATGCCGGGCGAGGTTCGGGGATTTCCGTCAGCAAGTTTGCGCAGTCCTTGAAGGAACTTTCTCAATAGCTGGAACCATCTCAGCACATGCGCTGGAACCAGCACGGCAGATCACCAGCCCTGTTTACCACGATCGGGGATGGGCTGTGTCAGGGTGACAAGCCTCGCCCCCGATTTGCCTCCCTGCGCTTCGTGCACAAGACTAGTGTGCGTCACAGCCAGTTATGTGGTAAAGAGACGATTCCTCTTTACACCGATTTGTGATGAGCTGTGTCCTAGAGACACGCCTCATCCCCATGCTGCGGGCCCCCGCAGGACCAGGGAATACAAGAGGACATTATACAACGCCCACCAAGGATGACAGCGTGCTGCGGCGGACGTCATATAATAGACCAGTAGGGAAGCAAAACACCCAAAGACTTATTGACCGACCTTACACTCTTTGCTGTTCTGGATCTCTTCTAATTCCTCCTTTCAGCGTTTCAATTCTCTCTTTGATGAGTCTCTTCACTGGATATCTCCCTTTCTTTTTGCCACTTCCTTCTTGAGGTTACATTTAAATAACAAACTCGAAACGTTAAGAGAGAAAGCCATTTCGTTGTTGGCTGTCACCTATCACTGGGTGCTCGGCCGGGTAGGCTCGCATGGTACACGTGCAGAGCCCGCCAAAAAGTCTGCACGGCGCTGCGCACAATCACAGCCAGGGAGACATTTCCCGATCTCTGCAGCCAAGCATCAGGAAATGTCTCCCTGCCTGTGGCTAGCGCCGTGCAGACTTCCTGGCGGGCTCTGCACGTGTACGATGCGAACATGCTGGCGCCCATTCCTACACCACCTTGCCTCGAAACTTCCCGCCCGCCAGCCGCCTCACGAAGGAACGCTCTGTCAGTGGGAGGAGCCTATGCGTGGAGAGAGAGAGAGGGCGGATACCTTTTGGCAGGCCGGAGCAAACGGTGACACTACACCGGTGTTGTTAAAAAAAAAAAAAAAATCCTGGATCTATGCAGGACCTGGACTTACGTTCTGCTCCGTCAAGGCTGTTTCAATCCGGGAAACTCGACTCACGCGCGGGCGGAAGCTGCGCACCATGCTTGGCTACATCATTGGCCGCACCACCTCCAGCCCCGTCCCTAGTTTGCTCTGCTGAAAGGGGGGCGGAGCACGATACTTATTAACATCATCGGCAGCACCGCCTCCAGTCCCGCCCCTAGCTTGCTCTGCTGGGGCGGGGCCCGAGCACGATGCTAAATTACATCATCGGCAGCACCGCCTCCAGTCCCGCCCCTAGCTTGCCCCGCCCCCTTCAGCAAAGCAAGCTTGGAGCGGGGCTGCCGATGATGTAATTAAGCATCGTGCTCCGCCTCCGCCCCCCCCCTCCAGCAGAGCAAGCTAGGGGCGGGACTGGAGGCGGTGCTGCCGATGATGTAATTAGGCATCGTGCACCGCCCCGCCCCCTGCATGAGCCAAGTGAAACCGCCTCCCCTGTTTATGTGTACAGAAGGGGACCTTCTGTCAATGTGCCGTGTTTGCAGGGGGGGGGGGTGTTTTCACTAAGGGGGAAGTGTTTTTCACTGGGGGGGTTTGCACTAAGGGGAGGTGTTTTTCACTCGGGGGGGGGGGGGGGGTTGCACTGAGGGGGGTGTTTGCACTAAGGGGGAGGTGTTTTTCACTGAGGGGGGGTGTTTGCACTAAGGGGGAGGTGTTTTTCACTGGGTTTTTTTTTCCACTGAGGGGGGGGGGGTGTTTGCACTAAGGGGGAGGTGTTTTTCACTGGGGGGGGTTGCACTGAGGGGGTGTTTCACTGAGGGGGGGGGGTGTTTGCACTGAGGGGGGGGTTTTCACTGAGGGGGGTTTTGCCCTGGAGGGTTGCACTGAGGGGGGGGGGTTTGCACTAAGGGGGGGGGTGTTCGCCCTGGGAGGTTGCACTGAGGGGTGGGATTTGCACTGCGGGGAGGGGGTGTTTGCACTGAGAGTGGGGGGTTTCACTAAGGGGGGGTATTTGCACTGAGGGGGGTGTTTTCACGAAGGGGGGTGTTTTCACTAAGGGGGGGGATTTTCACTGGGGGTTTTGCACTAAAGGGGGGTGTTTGCACTAAGGGAGTGGTGTTTGCACTGGGGGGTTTCTCTGAGGGGGTGTTGCACTAAGGGGGAGTGTTTTCACTAAGGGGGGTTTGCGCTAAAGGGGGGGTGTTTTCACTATGGGGGGGTTTTTGCACTGAGGGGGGGTGTTTTCACTAAGGGGGTTTGCACTAATGGGGGTTTGCACTAAGGGGGGGGTGTTTTCACTAAGGGAGGGGTGTTTGCACTGAGGGGGGGTATTTGCACTGGAGGTGTTTGCACTGAGGGGGGTGTTTTCACTAAGGGGGTGTTGCACTACGGGGGGCAGTGTTTTCACTAAGGGGGTGGTGTTTGCACTGGGGGGTTTGCTCTGAGGGGGGGGGGGGTGTTTGCACTGAGGGGAGTTTGCACAGGGGGTTGCACTGAGGGGGGGGTTTCACTAAGGGGGGGGTTTTCACTGGGGGGGTCTGCACTGAAGGGGGTCTGTGTAACATGCAGGGGGTCCAGAGCTGTATAATGTAAAGGGGTCCAGAGGTGCAGGGTGTTGTGGGCTATGTGATGTAAAAGGGTCCAGAGGTGCAGTTGTGGAGATATTGAAGGATGCAGGGGGCACAGTGGGGTGTTTTTACATTCTAACGTGGGGGGGGGGGGGGATCCGCCCCGGGTGCCAAATGCTCTAGGTACGCCCCTGAATGACATTACACTCATTACATCTAATATGAGTCTTTTTCAAGAAATTGTATATATCCCACCAAGAGGTAAGTATGTGGTCATATAAAGAACATTGATTTTTTTTATTGAAGCTCAGCCAATACAATACAATCCCCCCCCCACACACACACACACAAATTTGTTTATTTTTTATTTGATGTGTTAGAACTTGTGGCTGCTTTTCATTGAACTTCATGTTTTTGTTCCCACATTAGATTTCCCATCCCTTTCCGGTCTCTGACTCCCTGCGTTCAACAGAGGGAATAAGTAGAAGTCTCCCGACTAGAAAGGGGTAAAAAGTTGAGAGATTGACAGAGGTTCTAACCCATCCTACTCTTTTTCAAAAGTGAAGAATTTTTTGTTTGGCTGGATGTGTTTGCTGTAAATGCTTTGCTAAATTTGTGACCCCGACAATGATAATAATAATGTCCTCTCTTTACAGAAGTTTCTGTCGGACGCCTTACCAGTAGATCTAATGGGGATCAACTGCAGACTAATGAAGACTTGCATTGAATTTGTAGCAGACCGCCTGCTGGTTGAACTTGGCTTTTCAAAGGTAAGTGATGTTAAAGCGGAGGTTCACCCAAAAATCAACTTTCTGTCACTAGATCCAGCATACTGCTGACATCTGCAGTAGGCTGGGTTCACACTACTACACTACTTTGATCCTACTTTGCTCTGCTACATTGGTCCTACATTGGTCCTACATTGGTCCTACATCCATCCTACTTTCATGAACAGGATACTACTTTGGTCCGACTTCAATGATATTCAATGGGCCTGAAGTAGGATCAATGTAGGACCAAAAGTAGTACAGGGAGCATTTTCAAAGTCGGACCGACTTGTGTAGGACGCTACAAGACGCTCTCATAGGGAAACATTGAACACAGAGCAAAGTAGGATGAAAGAAGTGTAGTAGTGTGAACCCAGCCTTAGCCGTATTTCTTCTCCGGCTCCGAACGGGGAATCCTTCGGGGAGTAGGCGTTCCTAAATCTAGCGCAGTTGATTGACGGGCTTGGATAGCGCGTCACGCCATCCGGAAATAGCCGGCGTGACTCTCGGCTGCTTACGACGCTATACGGCGCCTGCGCCTGCCGTGTAGAGCTAACTGTGCAGGCACCGTAAATTGCGTTGGCTATTTTTGGAAGGTGTGACGCGCTATCCAAGCCCGTCAATCAACTGCGCTTTATTTAGGAACGCTTATACCCGGAAGGATACGCCGCTGCGCTTGATTTAGGAACGCCTACTCCCCGAAGGATTCCCCGCTCGGAGCCGGAGAAGAAATACGGCTAAAACGATAAGTACAAAAAAAAAAAAATCCAGCATACTGCAGATGTCAGCAGTATGCTGGATCTAGTGACAGAAAGTTGATTTTTGGGTGAACCCCCGCTTTAATGTATAATTCATATGTTTAAAGCGCTGCATAAATTGGCAGCTGTGTTGCCAACCATACGTAAATTAATGGACAGCCCGTAAATTTTAACCCCTTTTCGGGCTGTCCGTTAAAGTCTGTTGTGGGCATCGGGTGCCCGTAAAAAAAATGGCCGCGAGCCGACCATGCAACTGCGCATGCTCCGTTCCGAAGCCGGCCGAGCTCGGGAAAGCTCGGCCGGGCGGCGCATGCGCAGTAACCTAGATCGGCACTAGTCGGGACACTATGGCGGTCGCCGCTATTCAGTGGCTCATGCAGTTCACCCGCCACCCGACCCGAGGACTCGGCCGAGCATGTGTGAGGAGGTCAGGAGGAGGAGGAGAATACAACTGGGGGGACATCACTGGGAGCCCGGAGCAAGAAGCTGTGGCACTGGCACGCAGGTGAGGGACAGAGACTGACGCCATCATATCTCCACCAGTCTTTTAGAATTCCCCATCAAGCTCTATCCATCCCACAGCAAAACCCTTCGACTGACATGACTGTTGATGTGACAGGTGTACTGGCTGAGCTGACAGTTCAGTAATGCTGAGACTCAGCGATGGTCATATGCTTTGACAAATTCAGGTACCTGTTCACAAGTACATGACTCTCATTCTCCTAAGCACTGCACTATTGAACTAAATATAACTATAAATATAGGTGCTGCTACTTAACCACTTCCCGCCCGGCCTATAGCCGATTTACGTCCGGGAAGTGGTTCTGAAATCCTGACAGGACGTTCCAGAACGTCCTGCAGGATTTCATGCCGCGCGCGCCCGTGGGGGCGGTGATGCGGGGTGTCAGTCTGACACCCTGCATCTCCGATCTCGGTAAAGAGCCTCCGGCGGAGACTCTTTATCACGTGATCAGCCGTGTCCAAAGACGGGCTGATCACGATGTAAACAGGAAGAGCCATTGATGGCTCTTCCTCACTCGCGTCTGACAGACGCGAGTAGAGGAGAGCCGATCGGCGGCTCTCCTGACAGGGGGGGTTCGCGCTGATTGTTTATCAGCGCAGCCCCCCCTCGGATCGCCACACTGAACCACCAGGGATGCCCACCCTGGACCACCAGGGTGGGCAAAAAAAGAAAAAAGCCTGCAAAAAAAAGAAAAAAAGTCTGAAAAAAAAAAAAACATTCAAAAAAATAAAAAAGATGCCAATCGGTGCCCACAAATGGACACTGACTGGCAACCTGGGAAAATCAGTGCCACCCCACAGTGTCCATCAGTGCCACCCCACAGTGCCCATCCATGCCCAGTGCCCACCTATCAGTGCCCATCTGTGCCACCCATAAGTATCCATCAGTGCCACCCATAAGTGCCGCCTATGTGTGCCCATCAGTGCCGCCTATGTGTGCCCATCAGTGCCGCCTATGTGTGCCCATCAGTGCCGCCTATGAGTGCCCATCAGTGCCTCATACCAGCGCCGCCAATCAGTGCCACCTCATCTGTGCCCGTTAGTACTACCTCATCGATGTCCATCAGTGCCATCTCATCGGTGCCCATCAGTGCCCGTAATTGAAAGAGAAAAACTTATTTACAAAAAAATTAACAGAAAAAAATAAAAACGTAATTTTTTTTTCAAAATTTTCAGTCTTTTTTTAGTTGTTGCGCAAAAAAAAAAAAATCGCAGAGGTGATCAAATACCACCAAAAGAAAGCTCTATTTGTGGGGAAAAAAGGACGCCAATTTTGTTTGGGTACAGTGTAGCATGACCGCGCAATTGCCATTCAAAGTGCGACATTGCTGAAAGCTGAAAATTGGCTTGGGCGGGAAGGTGCGTAAGTGCCTGGTATGGAAGTGGTTAAAATGCAAATAATAAAGAGTGAAAAACAATGTAGTGTCAATCTACACAATCACAGTAGCGCAAAACAACAATAAAAATGATTCAAAAGTGGCCATAATAAAAATCTAAAATAATGTTCAACTCACAATTGATGATTTTTTGGATATTTGAATTTATTTATGATGGACATTATTTTTGATTTTATTAAGGACACTTTTGAATAATTGTTGTTGTTCTTTTGCGCTACTGTGATTGTGTAGATGCATTTATTAGTATTTTGATTTCTGTACAGGAAGGAAGGGGGTGTTGCTAAACAGCACGTAAATTATAATAAGATGTTGCTTGCAATATAAGAGATTGCACTCATCACCTAAAACTATTTATTTTACCCACTATCAAGCTAGGTTCAGTGCAGAATCAATCCTTGCTGAATATTCTCTTCACTGGATCCTTACAGTCAAGCAGCACATGCTAAAAATATATACATTTTCAGAAAATGTCAAAGTGCTTTAGAATGTTTTTTAATCCAATGTGCATTAAGAGGCATTTCCAATATTTGTTATAAAAATGTTTTTGCTTATAATTTACCATAATCTTTGCCATCAGTATGCTGTGTCCTCCTCCTGTGCCCCTTACACCTCTCCACGGGTCAGATCTGCCCTGACCTGTGGAGAGGTGAAAGGGGCACAGGAGGAGGACACAGCATACTGACGATGTGGAGAAGTAATAGGATGGTGGACAGAGGAGGAGGTTACTGTGAGGGGATGAGGAGGACACTAATTATATTTGCAGCCTCTGTCCCCCTCCTGTGTCATGTCCACAGCCTCTGTCCCCCTCCTGTGTCATGTCCGCAGCCTCTGTCCCCCTCCTGTGTCATGTCCGCAGCCTCTGTCCCCCTCCTGTGTCATGTCCGCAGCCTCTGTCCCCCTCCTGCAGTATGTCCGCAGCCTCTGTCCCCCTCCTGCAGTATGTCCGCAGCCTCTGTCCCCCTCCTGCAGTATGTCCGCAGCCTCTGTCCCCCTCCTGCAGTATGTCCGCAGCCTCTGTCCCCCTCCTGCAGTATGTCCGCAGCCTCTGTCCCCCTCCTGCAGTATGTCCGCAGCCTCTGTCCCCCTCCTGTGTCATGTCCGCAGCCTCTGTCCCCCTCCTGTGTCATGTCCGCAGCCTCTGTCCCCCTCCTGTGTCATGTCCGCAGCCTCTGTCCCCCTCCTGTGTCATGTCCGCAGCCTCTGTCCCCCTCCTGTGTCATGTCCGCAGCCTCTGTCCCCCTCCTGTGTCATGTCCGCAGCCTCTGTCCCCCTCCTGTGTCATGTCCACAGCCTCTGTCCCTCTCCTGTGTCATGTCCGCAGCCTCTGTCCCCCTCCTGCAGTATGTCCGCAGCCTCTGTCCCCCTCCTGCAGTATGTCCGCAGCCTCTGTCCCCCTCCTGCAGTATGTCCGCAGCCTCTGTCCCCCTCCTGCAGTATGTCCGCAGCCTCTGTCCCCCTCCTGCAGTATGTCCGCAGCCTCTGTCCCCCTCCTGCAGTATGTCCGCAGCCTCTGTCCCCCTCCTGTGTCATGTCCGAAAGCCTCTGTCCCCTTCCTGTGTCATGTCCGCAGCCTCTGTCCCTCTCCTGTGTCATGTCCGCAGCCTCTGTCCCTCTTCTGTGTCATGTCCGCAGCCTCTGTCCCTCTTCTGTGTCATGTCCGCAGCCTCTGTCCCTCTTCTGTGTCATGTCCGCAGCCTCTGTACCTCTCCTGTGTCATGTCCGCAGCCTCTGTCCCTCTTCTGTGTCATGTCCGCAGCCTCTGTCCCCCTCCTGTGTCATGTCCGCAGCCTCTGTCCCTCTCCTGTGTCATGTCCGCAGCCTCTGTCCCCCTCCTGCAGTATGTCCGCAGCCTCTGTCCCCCTCCTGTGTCATGTCCGCAGCCTCTGTCCCCCTCCTGTGTCATGTCCGAAAGCCTCTGTCCCCTTCCTGTGTCATGTCCGCAGCCTCTGTCCCTCTCCTGTGTCATGTCCGCAGCCTCTGTCCCTCTTCTGTGTCATGTCCGCAGCCTCTGTCCCTCTTCTGTGTCATGTCCGCAGCCTCTGTCCCTCTTCTGTGTCATGTCCGCAGCCTCTGTCCCTCTCCTGTGTCATGTCCGCAGCCTCTGTCCCTCTCCTGTGTCATGTCCGCAGCCTCTGTCCCTCTCCTGTGTCATGTCCGCAGCCTCTGTCCCTCTTCTGTGTCATGTCCGCAGCCTCTGTCCCTCTTCTGTGTCATGTCCGCAGCCTCTGTCCCTCTCCTGTGTCATGTCCGCAGCCTCTGTCCCTCTCCTGTGTCATGTCCGCAGCCTCTGTCCCTCTCCTGTGTCATGTCCGCAGCCTCTGTCCCTCTTCTGTGTCATGTCCGCAGCCTCTGTCCCTCTTCTGTGTCATGTCCGCAGCCTCTGTACCTCTCCTGTGTCATGTCCGCAGCCTCTGTCCCTCTCCTGTGTCAAGTCCGCAGCCTCTGTCCCTCTCCTGTGTCATGTCCGCAGCCTCTGTCCCTCTCCTGTGTCATGTCCGCAGCCTCTGTCCCTCTCCTGTGTCATGTCCGCAGCCTCTGTCCCACTCCTGTGTCAAGTCCGCAGACTCTGTCCCCCTCCTGTGTCATGTCCGCAGCCTCTGACCATCTCCTGTCTTTTATCATGTCTGCAGATCCTAGAAAGGAGTCAAGAGTGGGAGCGCCGGGATGGGGGTTGCGGGAAGAATCAGACTTGTGGACTGTGGAGAGGAGATCAGAACAGCCAAGCTGGAGCCATCTGACTGAGCCCCGCACGGTGCACCTGAGAGGAGGTCAGTGACAGTGCCACTAGGCCAGTCTGAGGGGGGGGTCGCTGATCTAAGGAGGGGAGTGAATACAATAATGTAAGGGGGCACTGAAGGTAACCCTCCCTTTCCTTAGTGTATTCACTCTGCGGAAGGTGGTCTCTATTCAACAGAGCCCCTCCCCCCACATCAGAGTTCCCCTTACATCATGATCTGCAGCGTTCCCCTTTACATAAGAGTTCCCTTGCACTGTAAGGGGGCATCCTGCAGACTCTGATGTAAGAGGGAACTCTGTGCTGGCTGGGTTAAGTAACCCAACTTTCATGTAAATTGAGAAATATGTTTTTTTACTTTTGTTTAACTTAAACACATTGATAATGGCATTAGATATGTGTGTATAGTTCAAATATTGATATTTGCACTGTTTAGCTCTAAAAACAGTAATTTTTGGGGGAACTTTTTTACAGTGCCAGTAAAAAATTGGTGCCGTTCGTAAATTTGTTGTTCTGCCAGTAAATTTCATTTCGGGGGGTTGGCAACACTGATTGGCAGCACTGTATATAAGTACGTGTAAAAAGGTAGCAGTGTCAGCAGTAGCAGCTATTGGTCCATGCAGAAAAAATTAGGATAAAAAAAAAAAAAGAACCTGTTATATAGTCGATTACAGCTGCTTCTTTTGACATGGAGAAATTGAGTTCTATTCTATCCAGACAAAGTATTTCTTAAACCTTGAGGCCCCTTGCACACAGTCATCTAGCTGCAGTGTACCCTCCCTGCATTTTCAGACCCTCGTCTTTGAACAAACAGGGTCCTAAGCACCAGATGGGGCCAAACTGTACGGCATTCAGCTTCATCCAGCTGCAGCCTGCCACTGACTTTAAGAGGCTGCCTGGAGTGTGGCTGGATGATGTACCTGTTTCTCCCAGGTGAACTTAAACACTGGAATGGATGCACTGCAGCTGCACAGCCCTGTGTGCAGGAAGCCTTAGGCCGCATTCACACCTGAGCGTAGTGGTTTCGGTCGTTTTTTGCAGCGTTTTGTCGCGCGTTTGCATACAGCGTTGTCCGACGTTTTTGAACTTCAACGTTTTTTATTTTAGCCAATAGGAAAAATGATCATCTCTTTCATCACTTGTTGCTATGTTTGTAGATTTTTTTTATCTTCTTCCTGGGTGAAATGTTCTATTTCACAGAACAGATTAAAGCGACAAAACGCCTGTAGAAACGCTCGTTGTCGCGCTAGACGCTTGAATCGAGCGTTTCCATTACTTTCTATGGGAATACAAACGTTCTAAAACGCCCAAATCCGTGCGACAAAAAAGGGTCCAGAACTTGTTTGAGCTTCAGGCGTTCGGCGTCAGGCGTTTTGGAGTGGAGATGTGAACCATATCCATTGAGAATAATGTATTTTTTCCCCTCTAGCGTTTTGGAGCTTCATGCTTCAGGCAACAAAACGCTCAGGTGTGAATGCAGCTTAAGGCCCCTTTCACATTGGTGGAGTCCACCAGCTAAACCATCCACTCAGCAGGGATCTCGCTACTGATTTCCATTGAGCAGGCAGACACAGCCGCTGATGCAGAGCTTATGCGGACACAGCCCATTGTCCTCTATGGGATGTCAGATGGAATTGGACCCCCTGTCTATCCGACTGTTATCCGATCTGATCCACCCGACACATTGGGAACCCCATTCATCTGTTTTTAGCGGATTGGATGTTGGTGGTTATCAGTGGAAACATTCGCCACTTAACAGAGAGCAATGGATGGTTCTGTCCGTTTTGCAGGTGGACCCGATCGGTGAGAAAGGGACCTTGCTCGTGGAAAAGTCGGACCGTTTGTACGCGGCATAATTTTTTTGCGGGAGGATGCCCCCATGCTTCGGCATATATATATTTTAGGCACAGGTTGCGTTAAAAAACCTGCATGTTGGTCCAGGTCTTAAGTGGTTAAAGTGGAGTTCCGCCAATTAATTAGTCGGCAGCTACAAATACTGCGCAAATACTGTGTGGAAAAAAAAATGCAACACCCACCATTTTAATCTGTAGGGCTTTTGCTTTAAAAAAATATATATATGGCCAGATCCAGAGAGAGGGAGTACGCCGGCGAATCTACTGATACGCCGGCGTACTTTCAAATTACCGGCGTCGTATCTTTAGTTTGAATCCTCAAACCAAGATACGACGGCATCTGGGTTCGATCCGACAGGCGTACGGCTTCGTACGCCTTCGGATCACAGATGCAATACTTCGGCGTCCGTCGGGTGGAGTTCGCGTCGATTTCCGCGTCGGGTATGCAAATGAGCTTTTTCCGACGATCCACGAACGTACGCGCGGCCATCGCATTCTCTTACGTCGTCTCTAGTCTGCTTTTTCCGGCGTATAGTTAAAGCTGCTATTTTGCGGCGTATAGATAGACTTGCCATGTTAAAGTATGGCCGTCGTTCCCGCGTCGAAACGTGCAAAGCACGGTGGGAAATTTCGAAACGGAGCATGCGCAGTTAAATCGGTGCGGGGACGCGCTTCATTTAAATAAATCACGCCCCCAATCGGCGATTTGAATTCTGCCGCCAGAAATACACTACGCCGCCGTAACTTACGGTGCGAATTCTTCCTGGATTCGACTTAAAGCCAGGTAAGATACGGCGGCGTAGCGTATCTCTGATACGCTGCGCCTATTCAATTTTATGTGGATCTGGCCCATAATGTTTGGGGGTTCAACCTAATTTTCTTGCAAAAAAAAAAATACGTCTTCATGTAAACAAAGTGTCAGAAAGGGCTTTGTCTTCAAGTGGTTAGAGTGGGTGATGTGTGACATAAGCTTCTAAATGTTGTGCATAAAATGCCAGGACAGTTCAAATCCCCCCCCCCAAATGACTCCATTTTGGAAAGTAGACACCCCAAGCTATTTGCTGAGAGGCATGTCGAGTCCATGGAATATTTTATATTTTGACACAAGTTGCGGGAAAAATACATTTATTTTTTTTTGTGCAAAGTTGTCACTAAATTATATATTGAATATATATGTGGATGAGGGCGCTGTGGTTCAACATGTGAACCAATTGCACACAATGGGCCAGGTTCAAGAAGCAATTGCGCCCGTGTAACCATAGGTTACACGGCGCAATTGCTTACTTGCTCCGGCGTAGCGAATGCTCCTGATTCAGGAACATCGCTACGCCGACTGCAGCCTAAAATCTGCGCGGCATAAGGCTCTTATGCCACGCAGATTTTAGGCTGCATTTCAGCGAAAACCGCTAGGGGGCGCTCCCATTGTGATCTATGTATAGTATGCAAATTGCATACTAACACCGATTCACAAACTTGCACGGGCCCTGCGTACGCAAATTACGTAATTTGCGTACGTCGGGTTTCGCGTAACGTTACACATCCTAATAGCAGGCGCAGCCAATGCTATAGGATGGCCACGTTCCCATGTCGCGACGTTCAAATTTTACGTCGTTTGCGTAAGTGGATCGTGAATGGTGCTGGACGCCATTCACGTTCACTTTGAAGCAAATGACGTCCTTGCAACGTCATTTGCCGCAATGCACGTCGGGAAAGTTTCCCGACGGAGCATGCGCTCTACGCTCGGCACGGGAGCGCGCCTAATTTAAATGATTCCCGCCCCCGGCGGGATCATTTACATTAGGCGCCCTTACGCCTGGGCAAGTTAACACAGCGCCCCCCGCAATTTACGGAGCTTCTGCTCCGTGAATCACGGGCATCGCAGAAAATTTGCGCGGGCAAAAACGCTGCCCTGTGCCTGCGTAAGAAAGGCGCAGATTCTTACTGAATCTGGGCCCATGTGTTAACCTAGTGAATGAGATTCACCTGGTAGGTGAAACAAACAATACAATATAGGAAGGTACTGCTATTGTGCAATTATTTAAACATCTAAAAAAAATTGATTCAAACTAAGTTTCAACACATCAAAATTACAGGAAAAACTCACCCAGATAATAGCAAATTTCATCAAAAAAAAAAAAAAATTTCAATGCAATAACACAGATTATCACAAATGTGATGTGATCATGTGAAAAAGTTCATAAAAAGAAAAGTTCATGTGGATGGATGCATGAGGTTAAATTCACAGCAGATAAGGAGAACGCCTTCACCATCTAGTTTCACCCGAAGTGCTCTGGATAACTTATGCGCTTACCCTTACGTATGGACCCCTTAGAAAAGTGGGTCATGCCCGCTGATCAGGATGAGTGCCTGCACACTGTATGGCAGAAGCTGCAACAGGGAGTCCACTGGTACAAAACGATGGATTCAAACCGCAGGAAAAACAAAAGGGGATCTCATAGTATAATACTGTTTTTTATTAAAATACACTTAAAAGACATCAGCTGATTGGCCTCTTACTTGGTAAGTGCCTGCCCGCCACTGGGACTGCGTGCGTGACAAAAACTTCCTCACTGGGGAACCTCGCTCGGCTGTGTGAAAGCTATCCGCTCGGTATCCTGGGATGGATCAGATTAGTCAGGTGCTAGTCGGGTGTCGGGATCAGCTGGCGTGCGTGGTGACCAACACTAAAACCACCGCCATATGTTTCATGCAAAGCACGCCCCCCCTGATGACATTGTTATATAGACAGGTGTGTGTCTTTCTAAATCGTGTCCAATCAAGTTGTAGATGATCAGTGGAAACAGGATGCACCTGAGCTCAATTTTGAGTGATTTTTTATGTTTTTTTATTTCTTATCAGATGGATTAGGGACAGTAAAAGAAGGGGAGGATCAGGGAAGACAGGATCAAACAGCCTTTTTACACAATGCGGAGTATTAACCCCTTAGGTTCCACAATGAGTATCACAAGCATGCTATGCTGCATATACAGACTGATTTTACTGTTGTGGGTTTAGTAACACTTTAACCACCTAAGGACCGACCCCTTTAGATATATGTCGGTAGAATGGCACGGACAGGCAAAGACACGTACAGGTACGTTGCTTTTAAGATGCCGCCGGCGGCGCTCGCGACCCTGCCGCCTTCCCCGTGAGTCGGACCGCGGGTCCTGCAGACTCGATCGCCGCGGGTATCCCTGCGATCGTCTCACGGAGGTATGGAGCGGGGAGATGCTTGTGTAAACAAGCATCTCTTTGCTCTGCCTAGTAACAATGACACTGATCTCCGCTCCGTGTATGCGGAGCGGAGATCAGTGTCATGTGATACACAGCTCGTCCCCCCTACAGTAAGGGCCCTTTCACACTGGTGCGTTTTTGCCGCGTTTTAGTGGTAAAAATAGCGCTATTAAAACGCTCATAAAATGCTCCCCATGACCCTCTCCATTGAAATGAATAAAAAAACGCGGTAAAAATGGAGCGTTAAAATCGCGGTAAAACACTTAGATTGTTACCGCGTTTTTAATTCATTTCAATGGAGAGGGGCATGGGGGGTGTTTTAATAGCGCTATTTTTACCGCGAAAACGCGGCAAAACCACAGGAAAAATGCACCAGTGTAAAAGGGCCCTAAGAAACACTCAATAGGGAACACTTAACCCCTACAGCGCCACCTAGTGGTTAACCCCTTCACAGTGTCATTTTTTTTACAGTAATCAGTGCATTTTTATAGCACTGATCACTGTAAAAATGACAATGGTCCCAAAAATGTGCCAAAAGGTGTCCGATGTGTCCGCCATAATGTCGCAGTCACAATAAAAAATAAAAAAACTGATAGCCGCCATTACTAGTAAAAAATTTTTTTATAAAAATGTCATAAAACTATCCCCTATTTTGTCAACGCTATAACTGCGCAAACCAATAAATAAATGCTTATTGCGATTTTTCTTTCTTTCTTTTTTTTTTTTTACCGAAAATATGTAGAATACGTATCGGCCTAAACTGAGGGGAAAAAAAATGTTTATATATTCTTTGGGGATATTATAGCAAAAAGTAAAAAAATATTGTACTTTTTTCGAAATTGTCTCTATTTTTGTTTATGGCGCAAAATATACAAACTGCAGAAAGCTCTATTTGTGGGGGGGGGGGGGGGGGGCACGTCAATTTTGTTTGGGAGCCATGTCGCAATTGTCAGTTAAATCGACGCAGTGCTGAATCGCAAAAAGTGGCCCAGTCGTTGACCAGCAAAATGGTCCGGGGCTGAAGTGGTTAAAGTAAAATAAAAGGAAAACCTTTTCTTTCCGTTTTGTACACGGCGCAGATGGATTAGAACTCGTTCTGTTGTTGTTGTTAGGGATGAGCTTCGAGTTCGAGTCAAACTAATGTTCGACTCGAACATTGCCTGTTCGGCGAACAACGAACAATTAGGGGTGTTGGCGGCAAATTCGAAAAGCCGCGGAACACCCTGTTAAAGTCTATGGGAGAAATCCAAAGTGTTAATTTTAAAGGCTAATATGCAATTTATTGTCCTAAAAAGTGTTTGGGGACCTGGGTCCTGTCCCAGGAAACATGTATCAATGCAAAAAAAAGTTTTAAAAACTGACGTTTTTTCAGGAGCAGTGAATTTAATAATGCTAAAAGTGAAACAATAAAAGTGTAATATTACTTTTAAATTTCGTACCTAGGGGGGGTGTAAAGTCAGCATGTGAAAAAGCGCATGTTTCCCGTACATAGAACTGTCCCTGCACAAAGTTTCATTTCTGAAAGGAAAAAAGGCATTTAAAACAGGCTTTAATGAATTGTCGGCTCTGGCAATTCAGAGATGATTCATTCATAAAAAAAAAAAAAAAAAAGCTGGGGGTCCCCCCAAATTCCATTAACAGGCCCTTCAGGTCTGATATGGATATTAAGGGGAACCCCACCGTCAATAAAAAAAAAAATGGCGTGGAGTTCCCCCAAAAATCCACACCAGACCCTTATCTGAGCACGTTAATCTTGCCGGCCGCAGAAAAGAGGGGGGACAGAGTGTGGCCCCCCCCCCTCTCCTGAACCGCACCAGGCCACATGCCCTCAACATGTGGAGGATGTCCCCATGTTGATGGGGACAAGGGCATCATCCCCCCAACCCTTGCCTGGTGGTTGTGGGGGTCTGCGGGCGGGGGGCTTATCAGAATCTGGAAGACCCCTTTAACAAAGAGGACCCCCAGATCCTGCCCCCCCTATGTGAATTGGTAATGGGGTACACTGTACCTCTACCATTTCACGAAGGAAGTGTAAATAGTTAAAAAAAAAAGACACGGTAGATAAAAATCCTTTATTAATAATAATAAAAAAAAATCCAGCGATGTGAATCCACTCTCGGTCCGGGCCCCGCTCAAACGTTGTCTTCTATCCTGAGACGGATGATGACGTATTCGTCACTCCTGAGGAAGTCACGTGTAGTGACGAATACGTGTAAGAGTCCACCGAGAGGTACCGGAGGTGACGTTGGCAAACTACTGCCCCTCTTTTTATATGGCTGATTTTATTTTAAACCATGTGAGTACCCTTATGTATTTTTTTCTGCTGAATAAACCTTTTAAAACGGTATCACACTATTTGTGCTTTATCACTCTGGGCGCGAGTCATTGGCCATCCCGAGACGCGACTACAAAGAGGGACCTGTGTTTCCTTGAATTAGAGTCCATTCGGATAACCATCCATACAGATACGATTGGAAAGTGTGTTTGGATCTATATGCTGTTACCTTACAGCAGTAAGGTAAGGGGACATCCTCACTCACCTTAAAGGGATCACTGGATATCCATCCTTTCTTCACATTATACGTTGGGATCTACACCAACACCTTTTAATTTTGGACTTTTAAATATCATACAAATTTCCGTTCTTATTATTAAGCTCTGCTGCATGGACCTTTTAGCTTAGCTTATCACAAGCTTATTATTTAGCTTATCGTAGCCACTTGGGTGTTGTGTTACGCACATTGTACATTTTTATTTTGCACTCTTATCATTTATTTTATTGTTTATTTCACTATACCAAGAAGAATTTATGAAGTTATGTATTAGCACTCATGCATAGAATTGTTATACCTTTGTCAGCTAGTTCACTGATCATTCCTTGATGCCATTTTGTTTGTACTGTTCCCAACCACAGACAGACCACCTATTACTCCCTCTACACCTTTCCCATCCCCCACTTACAGCGCAGCACTATCTCCTTTTTTAATATATCCACCCTGCCCATACATCCTTGAATTTGTCCTGTTGGTCCTTAACCGTATGTACCCATCTCTCTGCTTCCATTATCCTCTTTACCTCCCTTTTCCATTCCATTATATTGGGGACTTTGGGTTGTTTCCAGTATCTAGGTATCAATGCCTTTGCTGCATTTAACAGGTGTGGTGTGACACTTCTTTTATAAAACTTTATAGAGGATGGCATCCCATGAAACAGGAAATGTAGAGGAGATTGCTCAATAGGTCTTAATGTCAATTTTTTTATCCACAGGGATATCTCCTCCCAGAATCTCCTAATCTTGGGACACTGCCACCATATATGGAGAAATTAACCTCTTTGGTTACACCCCCTCCAGCAATTGGCATCCATCGATGGATAAATCTGGGCCAGACGGGTCGGTGTATGGTACCATCTAGTCAGAAACTTATAAGACATCTCTTGTATATAAGAACTTATTGAGGACTGGTGTGTTGTTTCCATCAACCTCTTCGATTGTTCCGCTGTAAATTTGAGGCCCATCCCCCTCTCCCATTCACGCATGTAATATGGAGTTGTCTTATCTTGAGCACTCTGAACCAATCTGTGCATCCAAGATAACATATGGCCCGGTTCCAAGAGGTTAACACACCACTCCTCAAAAGTAGTCATAGAGTTTACTGATCTAATTTGGTGTTTCCATTTGTTTAACAGGTCTGTCAACTGCCGGTATTTCCAATCCATCATTGATACCTCCCCCTGCTTTTGCACCAGCTCCCCTAAGGAGAGCAATTCCCCAAATGGGGCCACCCCTGCACAATTTCCCCCCCAACCCTCTAAGCTTCCCTTCTCTTCCCCAGGGGAGAACCATGGAAATCCCTCCAAAGAAGTTATAGGCGATATTGGAGGAGCAAACTTTCCTGACTTATTCATTCTATCCCAAATGGATAACGTTGTTGTAGTTAATGGTGACACATATTCCGATAACCCCCTATATGCGGACGGGACCCAGGGTGCTCCCGCCAGGTCCCTTCCTGCCAGTTTTTTCTCCAGGGATACCCATACTTTGCCCTTCGACTCGTGTTGCCAGTTCATAATACGGACCAAGGCCATGGCTCTATAATAAAGTGCCATATCTGGGAGACCTACCCCCCCTTCCTTCTTTGATCTTTTCAGGATATCATATGCCAACCTAGGATGTTTATCCCCCCAAACAAAAGTCCTAAATGCTTTCTTTATTTGTTTGAAAAATATTTGTGGGAGAGTTATAGGGATAGCATACAAGATATAAATAAGCCTTGGAATTACACTCATTTTAAGGGCGCTTACTCTCCCAAACCATGTCAATGTATGGCTTCTCCATTTCTGTAGATCTCTTAGTATTGACGAGAGCAGGGGTATATAATTCAACTTATATAAACGTTTAACATCTGGGGCTATGTGTGTTCCCAGATAAAATATAGAGTCTGAACGCCACACAAAGGGAAAGGATCTTTGCAGCTTTTTCCTCATCCCCAAGGGCACCTGATTCCGCATCAACGCCGATTTCTCTATATTTATTTTAAAATTGGAGATACAACCAAACCTGTCTATCTCTCTCATCAGTTCCGTCAGAGACTCTTGAGGCAAGGAAAGATATAACAATAAATCGTCCGCATATGCGGATATCTTATGTTCCATTGATCCTATACCTATCCCTTTAATCCCCCTATTCCCTCTAATCATACACAAAAAAGGTTCCAGTACTATAGCAAATAATAATGGTGACAGTGGACACCCCTGCCTAGTCCCATTCCTTATTTCAAAATAGTCTGATAGTCTACCATTGACCTTGACCCTTGCTCTGGGTTCTGCATACAATGCCATCACCCATCCCATCATTCTCTCCCTCAGGCCCATCTCCCTCAGAACTCCGACCATAAATCCCCACCCCACCCTATCAAAAGCCTTCTCAGCATCCATTGAGATCACCACTGCCGGAGTTTGATTTGGGCCTTTATGTATCCAATGTAACACATGGAGGGCCCGTATTGTATTATCTCTGGCCTCTCGGCCTTTCATAAATCCTGTTTGATCCGGATGAATCAATTTAACAATGTGATCCTGTAGCCTCAAAGCTAGAATTTAAGATGGGAACTTAACATCGGAGTTCAGGAGGGAGATGGGCCTGTAACTGGCACAACACTGAGGGTCCTTCTCCGCTTTTTGGGAGGACAGTTACGTATGCCATTAAGGCCTCTGGTGGTAGTGGGCTAGAAATCAAAACCGAATTGAGATACCTACAGAGGGGGGTCAGGATTATAGAGGCTCTTGGATCGAAAAACTCAAAATAAAAATAGATATTTTGCCCATCGCTTTTATGAGCAGGGAAATAAGAGTGGGAGGTTAATGGCCAGACAATTAAAGAAACAGCAGGAGGCGCGCCATGTACATATAATAAAGACGGGGAGCAAACAGATAGTTGACTCCCAAGCAATAGCAGCTGAATTCCATCAGTTCTATGCTTCTTTATATAACATAGACCCGGCTCTGGGGGATGTAGATGGGGGGGACAGGAGGGTAGGATTCGGGAATATTTGAAGGCTTCGGGGCTACAAGCGATACCAACAGCAGCCCAGGAGGAGATGGAAAAACCCATCTCCATAGAGGAGCTAGAGAGAGTGATATTAGAAGCAGCGCAGGGTAAAAGCCCAGGACCGAATGGTTTCACTAATATGTATTACGCCGTCGTATCTTCGCTGCATATTTACGCTGGCCGCTAGGGGCATGTACGTCGATTTACGCCGAGAATATGCAAATGATCAAGATACGCCTATTCACGAACGTACGCACGCCCGTCGCATGTAAGATACGCCGTTTACGTAAGGCGTTTTCAGGCGTAAAGATAAACCACCAAAAAGATGGCGCAGCCAATGTTAAGTATAGACGTCGGATCAGCGTCCAATATTACACGTTTTACGTTGTTTGCGTAAGTCGTCCGTGAATGGGGCTGGGCGTAAGTTACGTTCACGTCGAAAGCATTGAGTATTTGCAACATAAGTTTGAGCATGCGCACTGGGATACGTCCACGGACGGCGCATGCGCCGTTCGTTAGGCGCGTCATTTACTTGAGGTCACAATTCATTACCATACAACACGCCCACTACAGCCTACTGTCTACAGCCTACGCGCTTACGACGGCCCATTTAAACCACGCCGCCGTAACTTAGGACGCAAGTTGTTTGTGAATACTGTACTTGCCTCTCTAACTTGCGGCGGCATAGCGTATATGAGATGCGCTATGCCCGCCTAAAGTTAGGCACAGCTACCTGAATCTGGCTACTAGAGTGGAACTTTTGCCCATTCTTCTTTGCAAAATAGCTCACGCTCTGTCAGATTGGATGGAGAGCGTCTAAACAGCAATTTTCATGTCTTGCCACAGATTTTTAATTGGATTTAGGTCTGGACTTTGTTTTTTTTTTAAATTCTATATTTTTATTTTCATTTTGTTTCTTTTCAAAAACAAAAACAAAGAGCAAGAAAGCGATACAGAAAACATAAGAAAAGGACTAGGCACAGTCCTATACATCAACATATATATGGATATTACATTTGTTCTCTCTCTTCAACTTTATTTTCTATTCATAAATTACTTTCCGAAGGAGATTATAATATCTATATCACTGATAAATTCAGACCATTCCCCTAAGAGAGATATAATAAACAAAAATACTCACTACTTTGAACTAAATTTCCGACTTCCCCAAGTATTCCATCTCCACCCTAATTATCCATATATTCTCTATATAATGGACTAATTCCCTCAGTATCCCTGTCACGCTTCCTTCCTCATTTTAAACCCCTCCTTTCCCTCCCCTCATTATCCCCACCTCTAGACCCCCATCTCCACCTCATCTCCTCCTCCGGCCGTGGATATCCATAGACCGGGGAGAAAAAAAAAAAAAAGATTTTTTTTTTTTTTTTAAATATAACTATAACAATAATAAAGGAGAGAAAAAAAAAAACATACATCGACCCTCCCCCCCCTCCGCTGTCTCCCCCCGAATGCAATATAATCTCTCTTCTATTTCCCTTCTTTCTTCCATCTGTTAATCTTTATCCTTATTCCCCTAATAACTTTTTGCCTTCCTCCGATTGTACAAATAATTCCCAGGGTGCCCATATCATTTTAATTTGCTCTTTCTTATCTATTGTTCTTGGGAGGAGTTTCTCCATTATCCCTATTTTCCTTACTTTTTTCAGCCACATAGATATTGGAGGTGCCATGGAGTCTTTCCATTTTGTTGCGATACAACTTTTTGCCGCATTTATCAAATGACATATCATTGATCCCATATATCCTACCGGAGGAATTTCAGTATGATGTAAAAGGAAAAACGAGGGGTCATCTGGAATCTGGTATTCCGTAAATTCTTGTGTAATTCTCCGTACCGTTTCCCAGAATTGTCGTATTATTGGACATCCCCAGAATGTATGCAACATTGTCCCTTTCTCCCCACAACCTCTCCAACATCTATCTGACATTTCAGGAAAAAATATATTTAGACGCGCTGGCGTATAATACCATCTTGTTAATATTTTATAATTTAATTCTTGTATTTTCGTACATCTTGAAGATTTTAGTGCTAAATTTATAATATTTTGGCTTTGTATTGGGGAGAAGGTTTCTCCTAAATCTCTCTCCCATTTGACCAGGCTCGACATTCTAAAGTCTTCTGGTGGTGCAGTCAGCAGTGTATACATTTTAGCAACCATATGGGCTAATGGTTCCTTTCCTCCACAGTACTCCTCAAATTTTGTGAGTGCCCGTTTATACTTTTCTGCACCACCCAGAGTCTCCAGAAAATGTCGTACCTGTCGCGCTTGCCATATCGATATCCCACAACTCCCTCCCCCTTGTACTATTTCTCCTATTGTCATCCACCCACTTTCTCCCAAAAAGTGGGAGGCTTGAAATCTACCATTTTCTTTTAATTTCTTAAATATTTGAGAATCCATGCCTGGCTGAAATTCTGGATTTCCTATTATCGGATAGAGGGGGGAGGTTTTAGTCGAAAAATTCGAGTTATGACATACTTTATTTCCAGTCCATAAAGTTGGGCCTATCGTTGGATGGGTTTTAACTGTAAGGGGTAATGCTGAATAACACCATATTGCCCTATTCAACGGTACAGAGCACATTTGTTGCTCTATAGTGATCCACAATTTATAAGCTCTGGACTTTGACTGAGCCATTCTAACACATGAATATGCGCTGTATTTGGCTGTATGTTTAGGGTCGTTGTCCTGCTGGAAGGTGAACCTCCGCCTAAGTCTCAAGTCTTTTGCAGACTCTAAAGCCTCGTACACACGATCGGATATCTGATGGAATCTAATCCAATGGATTTTTTCATCGGATATCTGATGAAGCAGACTTTCATCAGTCTTGCCTACACACCATCAGTCAAAAATCCAACCGTGCCAAAACGCGGTGACGTAAAACACTACGAAGTGCTGAGAAAAATGAAGTTCAATGCTTCAGAGCATGCGTCGACTCGATTCTGAGAATGCATGGATTTTTGACCGATGGACTTCCACACAGATGATCGATTTTTTCTATCGTTTTTTTATCCATAGGAAAAATGTAAAACATGTTCTATTTTTTTTTCATCGATGGAAAACAAACCGATGGGGCCCACACACGATCGGTTTGTTAGATAAAAACAGTCCATCGGTCTGTTTTACTCCGACAAATCGATCGTGTGTACAGGGCTTAACAGATTTTCTTCTAAGATTGCCCTGTATTTGGCTCCATCAATCTTCCCACCAGTGGCGGTTCGTCCATAGAGGGCGCTGGAGCGCCGCCCCCTCTGGCTCTCACCGCCACTGAGTGAAATAACATAGATTCATGCATTGCACGAATCTATGTTATTTTCGCCGCTGCCGCTGTGTATTCAGATGGTCGGCGCTCAATGTCCGGCCATCTGAATAACGCCAGCTGGTTGGCTGTAGGGAAATGTCTATCAAAGCCAACGGCTCTGATAGGCTTTCCCAATACAGCCCCCGGGTCCCGGAATCTTATTCTCGGAGCGCACAGACTGTACGCCCCTTGAATAAGATGACAGGCGCCTCAGCCAATCAGGTTGGCCGGTTCTGGCTACCTGGAACCTGATTGGCTGAGACGCCTGTCAGTCATCGAGGGCGGGAGAAGACATCGTGGGACGTGGATGCCTGACTCCAGTAAAGGTAAGTGCCGGGCGGGGGGGGGAGGAAGAACGCAATTTACAGGGCACACGGCACAGTGGGGACAATTGGCACAGCGGCGACCATTAAAGGGCACAGTGGCTGCGTTTAATGGCATGGCACAGTGGTGACAATGGATGGCACAGTGGTGACAATGGATGGCACAGTGGCTGCGTTTAATGGCATGGCACAGTGGTGACAATGTATGGCACAGGGGCTGCGTTTAATGGCATGGCACAGTGGTGACAATGTATGGCACAGTGGCTGCGTTTAATGGCATGGCACAGTGGTGACAATGGATGGCACAGTGACTGCGTTTAATGGCATGGCACAGTGGTGACAATGTATGGCACAGGGGCTGCGTTTAATGGCATGGCACAGTGGTGACAATGTATGGCACAGTGGCTGCGTTTAATGGCATGGCACAGTGGTGACAATGGATGGCACAGTGACTGCGTTTAATGGCATGGCACAGTGGTGACAATGTATGGCACAGTGGCTGCGTTTAATGGCATGGCACAGTGGTGACAATGGATGGCACAGTGGTGACAATGGATGGCACAGTGGTGACAATGGATGGCACAGTGGCTGCGTTTATTGGCATGGCACAGTGGTGACAATGTATGGCACAGTGGCTGCGTTTAATGGCATGGCACAGTGGTGACAATGGATGGCACAGTGACTGCGTTTAATGGCATGGCACAGTGGTGCGAATTGATGGCACAGTGACTGCATTTGATGGCATGGCACAGTGACTGCGTTTAATGGCATGGCACAGTGGTGCGAATTGATGGCACAGTGGCTGCATTTGATGGCATGTAACAGTGGCTGCGTTTGGGCACAGTGAGACTGCAATTTTTTTTCCTTTGCGCCCCCCCAAAAATTTTGAGCACCAGCCGCCACTGCTTCCCACCAACTCTTACCAGCTTCCCTGTGCCTGCTGAAGAAAAGCATTCCCCACAAAATGATACTGCCACCACAATGTTTCATGGTTGAGATGGTCTGTTCAGGGTGATGAGCTGTGGTAGTTTTATGGCACACACAGCGTTTTGCTTTTAGGCCAAAAAGTAAAAATGTTGGTCTCATCTGACCAGAGAACCTTCTTTCATATGTTTACTGTGTCCCCCACATGGTTTCTCGCAAACTGCAAAATGGGACTTTTTATGGCTTTCTTTCAACAATGGCCGCCTTGTCACTCTTCCATAAAGGCCTGATTTGTGAAGTGTACGACTAATAGTTGTCCTGTGGACAGATTCTCCCACCTGAGCTGTAGACCTGTCATGGTCTTACCTCTTTGCAGGCTCCTCATCACTGACATGTGCTGGCAGCCATCTTGCTTCATGGGGTTCTTGTAACCTGCCACACCCTGCGGCTCCTCCTTTCCACTGGGAGGAGCTGGCTGCTCAGCATATATATAGGACGGCAGCTGCAGCATTTCCTTGCTTGGGCCTCTTCGTCTGACATCCCTTCTGTGCTCGTGCTGCCGGCTCCTGGTTTCCTACCCGGTCTTGGACATTCCTCCTGGTTCCTGATTCCCGGCTTTGTTTCATCCGTCTCTGGCTACAGACTCCGGCTTGGCTGACTCTCTTCCCTGGCTATCGACCCTGGCACCGTGGACGACTCTCCTGGCTGTTTCGATCATCTGTGTGGACTTTGACCTTGTTGTTCGTTTTATCAATAAATCTTCTTATTCATTTATCTGGTTTGTACGTCTGATTCATGCTTCCATGACAAGACCTCTACAGCTCCTCCAGAGTTACCTGCTTCTCTGATTAATGCTCTCATTGCACGCCTGTCAGTTTAGGTGAATGGCCATGTCTTGGTAGGATTGCAGTTGTGCCATACTCGTTCCATTTTCGGATGATGTCCCCCACATGGCTCCTTGCAAACTGCAAATGGTACTTCTTATGGCTTTCTTTTAACAATGGCTTACTTCTTGCCACTTTTCCATAAAGGCCAAATTTGTGGAGCGCACGACTAATAGTTGTCCTTTGGTCAGATTCTCCCACCTGAGCTGTGGATCTCTGCACCTCTCCAGAAATCACTTTTTTGATTTAAAAAATAAGACAACAATAAATGTTGCCCAATTTTTTTATATATTGTGAAAGATAATGTTACGCCGAGTAAAATGATACCCAACATGTCACGCTTAAAAATTTCCCCCGCTCGTGGCATGGCGTCAAACTTTTACCCTTAAAAATATCGATAGGCGACGTTTGAAAAATTCTACAGGTTGCATTTTTTGAGTTGCAGAGGAGGTCTAGGGCTAGAATTATTGCTCTCGCTCTAACGATCGCGGCGATACCTCACTTGTGGTGTTTGAACACTGTTTTCATATGCGGGCGCTACTCGCGTATGCGTTCGCTTCTGTGCGCGAGCTCGTCGGGATGGGGCGCTTTAAAAAAAAAAAATTTGTTTTCTTATTTATTTTTATTTAGTTTTATAATTTTTTACACTGAAATAAAAAAAAAAAATTGATCACTTTTATTCCTATTACAAGGAATGTAAACATCCCTTGTAATAGAAAAAAAGCATGACAGGTCCTCTTAAATATGAGATCTGGGGTCAAAAAGACCTCAGATCTTATATTTAGACTTAAATGCAAAAAAAAAAAAAAAAATTTGAAACTGTTTCTTTAAGACGCTGGGCGGGTCTGACGTTTTACACCACCGCCCACTGAAAAGATGAATACCTTGCTTGTGGCCAACGGCGGATCCAGGGGGGGGGGGCAACAGGGAAATTGCTCCCCCCCCCGAGGCAATCATGTCACATTGGCTTAAAAAAAATATTTTTTTTTTTTATTTACTATTTTTTTTAAACTGCTTTGTGGCAACGGCGGATCCAGGGGGGGGGGCAACATGGCAATTGCTCCCCCCCGAGGCAATCATGTCACATTGGCTTTTAAACTGCTTTGCGGTGCCTGCAGCTCCCGCTGCCGAGTCTCTTACTCTCTCTCCCTCTCTCATCACCAGGGCTGGTAGGCTGCCTGTCCTGAGGCTGCTTTGAGCTGTAGCTGACTGCAGCACTCCCCTCTCTCCTGCGTGTATGACATCGGGCATCTCTGGCTGTGTGTGAGAGCTGGATCTCTGTTCGGCTGTGCTGCCTGTGCTAGACCTGCTCGTGTGATAGTAGATGGAGATGGAACACTGATTGAATCAGTGTTTTGTCTATCACACAAGCCCGTCTAGGGTGGGACTTTGCTAGAGCCGAACACAGACCTACAGCTCCTGTTTGTTCCATGACACACGTCGGGAGAGGAGATACCTGCTGTGTGTGATCGAGGCAATGCCATGGTGAGTGCCATGCACAGTGTGGCTGCATTAATAGACAAAAGTGGGGCTGCATTCATATACAAAAGTGGGACTGCATGTATATACAAAAGTGGGACTGCATTCATATACAAAAGTGGGACTGCATTCATATACAAAAGTGGGACTGCATTCATAGACAAAAGTGGGACTGCATTCATAGACAAAAGTGGGGCTGCATTCATAGACAAAAGTGGGACTGCATTCATAGACAAAAGTGGGACTGCATTCATAGACACAAGTGGGACTGCATTTATATACAAAAGTGGGACTGCATTTATATACAAAAGTGGGTCTGCATTGATATACAAAAGTGGGTCTGCATTGATATACAAAAGTGGGTCTGCATTGATATACAAAAGTGGGTCTGCATTGATATACAAAAGTGGGTCTGCATTAATATACAAAAGTGGGACTGCATTAATATACAAAAGTGGGACTGAATTTATACACAAAGGTGGGGCTGCGTTCATATGCACAGTGAGGCTGCAATGGTGGGCACTGATGAGACTGCATTGATCTCTTGTACCATGTGTTCAGTCTCTGACCATCCCTTGTACCATGCCTGCAGTCTCTGACCATCTCTTATACCACGTCTGCAGTCTCTGACCATCCCTTGTACCATGCCTGCAGTCTCTGACCATCTCTTATACCACGTCTGCAGTCTCTGACCATCCCTTGTACCATGCCTGCAGTCTCTGACCATCTCTTATACCACGTCTGCAGTCTCTGACCATCCCTTGTACCACGTCTGCAGTCTCTGACCATCTCCTGTACCACGTCTGCAGTCTGTGACCATCCCTTGTACCACGTCTGCAGTCTCTGACCATCTCCTGTACCACGTCTGCAGTCTCTGACCATCTCTTATACCACTTCTGCAGTCTCTGACCATCCCTTGTACCATGCCTGCAGTCTCTGACCATCCCTTGTACCACGTCTGCAGTCTCTGACCATTTCTTGTACCACGTTTGCAGTCTCTGACCATCCCTTGTACCACGTCTGCAGTCTCTGACCATCCCTTGTACCACGTCTGCAGTCTCTGACCATCCCTTGTACCACGTCTGCAGTCTCTGACCATCTCCTGTACCACGTCTGCAGTCTCTGACCATCTCCTGTACCACGTCTGCAGTCTCTGACCATCTCCTGTACCACGTCTGCAGTCTCTGACCATCTCTTGTACCACATCTGCAGTCTCTGACCATCCCTTGTACCACGTCTGCAGTCTCTGACCATCTCCTGTACCACGTCTGCAGTCTCTGACCATCTCCTGTACCACATCTGCAGTCTCTGACCATTTCTTGTACCACGTCTGCAGTCTTTGACCATCCCTTGTACCACGTCTGCAGTCTCTGACCATCCCTTGTACCACATCTGCAGTCTCTGACCATCTCCTGTACCATGTCTGCAGTCTCTGACCATCTCTTGTACCATGTCTGCAGTCTCTGACCATCTCTTGTACCATGTCTGCAGTCTCTGACCATCTCTTGTACCATGTCTGCAGTCTCTGACCATCTCTTGTACCATGTCTGCATTCTCTGACCATCTCTTGTACCATTTCTGCAGTCTCTGACCATCTCTTGTACCATGTCTGCAGTCTCTGACCATCTCTTGTACCATGTCTGCAGTCCCTGACAATCGTCTACAAACTATGGAATAGATTTATGGCATTTATATTTAAATATTTTTTACTAGTAATGGCGGCGATCATTGATTTTTTAGCGGTACTGCAACATTGCAGCGGACACATCGGACACCTAATTGAGTTCTGTAAGCAACACCTTATTTTCTGGCAGTGCCCCTCCCGAGACTAGACTCTGGATCCGCCCTTGGTTGTGGCAGCAGCTGCTGCAGTTACCGAGATATTCATCTTTAAAAACAGGACGTCTTTTAGACATGGGGCGGTGGTCAAGAGGTTAAAAACCTTCAGGTCATATTTGCAGCCACAAAATACTTACTAGCTGTGCATAAATGGTCCCACCACATGAACACTGACCTTCCAGAAGTATTAAGTGAAAAAACGGATACATAAGTAAGTGCCGGCCATTACAAGCCCCAAAAATTAGCTGACAGGCGTTCACCTGACAACAAAGAACTTTGTATTCTGTGGCTGGAGGTACATTAAGCTATTCACCGGATACAGAAGTAAGTGTCGGTCATTACAGGCCCCAAAAATTAGGCCACAGGCATTCACCTGACAGCAAACAACCTTGTATTCTGTGGCTGGTGGTACATTAGGCATTCACCGGATAGAGATGTAAGTGTCGGCCATTACAGGCCCCAATAATTGGCCCACGGCCACAGGCGTTCAACTGACAGCAAACAACCTTGTATTCTGTGGCTGGTGGTACATTAGGCATTGTAACAGCACTGGTGAACGGCGTGAACCACAACTGCGGTTAGCAAGGAATTCAATGCATTTCTCTTTGCGACAACTCAGTATTAGGCCCCAGGTGTCACTCTTTGCAACATAAGTTTGGGGGATCTATACATCATCTCTGTGTCACATAAAGAAAGGTGTTGAGCTACTAAGCATGGACGCATTACAACATGCGACCAAGGCTTAGCATTTAAAATTAGTTCAAGGTCAATATCCCAATACACCACTACATGCAGGTGATTATCAGTAAGGGACCCCAGGCGTCACTCCTAGCTACAGGAGTTTGGGGGTTCTCTACATCATATCAACCTTAGCATGTAGAGATGCATTTAGGCCACTAGGGGAGATGCTATGAAATAGCATCAACCCCTAGCATAGAAAAGTTAAAGCGAACATGTTCAACAATTAGGATGAGGCCTATAAGTATTTTATACTTCTGTCAAGCATGTAGTAAATTGTATTTGTAGTAACAAGTATTAATTGCATACGAGAGATAGTGTAGTTCAGGTACTTTGAGGATACACATATAATACACAAGTTGTACTGGCAACTAATAAAAATGTATGAGAGGCAATATAGCTCAGGTACTTTAAGAGTACATATAGTATTTGTAGTAACAAGTATTAATTGCATATGAGAGGCAATATAGCTCAGGTACTTCGAGTGTACATATAGTATTAGCCCACAGCCACTGTTCACCTGACAGCAAACAACTTTGTATTCCGTGGCTGGTGGTACAATAGGCATTCGCTGGATACAGAAGTAAGTGCTGCCCATTACATGCCCCAAAAATTAGCCCACAGGTGTTCACCGGACAGCAAACAACTTTGTATTCTGTGGCTGGTGGTACATTAGGCATTCAACGGATACAGAAGTAAGTGTCGGCCATTACAGGCCCCAACAATTAGCCCACGGCCACAGGCGTTCACCGAGCAGCAAACAACTTTGTATTCTGAGGCTGGTGGTACATTAGGCATTCACCAGATACAGAATAAAGTGTCGGCCGTTAACCCGATGTAGTCGGACAACTGTCGGTCTAGATGAACCCTGATGCTGGATCCGGAGGACAGCTGTCGATGGGTCGGCTGAAAGAATGATCTCATATCATTAGTGACCAAGACATCTTCAAACCGCCCTCTTCTTGCAGGCGCTGTTGGATTGGTACCCGAAACTGTTTCTTTGTGAGTGGAAATTCCTCTGCCAGCGGACATAAAGGCATAATGAAGCAAGGCCTGGAAGTGCTGCATTCTGATAGCCCTCTGTGATGGTGGTAACATTTCCACCATGTTTTGTTTGTACCGGGGGTCTAAATACGTTGCCACCCAGTACTGGTCCTCGCCCTTTATGCTTTTTATACAGGGTCCCTCTTAAAACAATGGAGCATGAAGACCCCCATTTGCACTAAACTGGAAGCGCTGTACTGGCCTGGCTCCTGCTCATCATCCAGGATAATGTCGTCCTTGTTCTCCTCCCCCCATCCACGGACAACACCAGGGATCCCAGAAAGGTTTAAAGCATGCTCTTCTTGCTCCTCCTCCATACGCCCCGGCACCACCCTCCTCTGACTCCTCTTCAGACTCCCATTGTTGACTTGTCTCAGGTGGAGTAGCCCCCCCTGGGAATTCATCCAGCATTGCGACTTCCTCATCTTCCTGCTCCTCGACGGCTTGATCAATGACACGACACAATGCACGCTCCAGAAAGAAGGCATAAGGTACGATGTCACTGATGGCGCCCTGGCTGCAACTGACCAGTTTGGTGATCTCATCAAATGGCCGCAGAAGTCTGCATGAGTCGCGCATGAGCAGCCACTGGCACGGTACACAAAAACCAAGCACGTTTCTGCTGGAGCAGCCTATCAAGCATATACAATGTTGAGTTCCATCGCGTCGGGCAGTCACAAATAAGACATCTGACAGACAGGTTGTGTCGCCGCTGAATGTCAGCAAGGCGAGCCAAGGCTGTGTAAGATCTTCTGAAATGGGCCGAGATTTTCCTGGCCTGCTGCAAGACGTCCTGGAGCCCAGGGTATTTGGCAACGAATCGCTGCACGACCAAGTTCAGGACGTGTGCCATGCATGGCACGTGTGTAATTTTGCCCTGTTTCAGCACGCTCAGCAGATTGGCACCGTTGTCGCACACCACTTTGCCAACTGTCAAATTGAGCAGTGTTAGCCACTGATTTGCATGTGAACGCAAAGCTGAAGAGTGCAGGACCAGTATGGCTCTTGTCTTCCAGGCACAACAGACGCAGCATAGCATGGCAACGTCTCACCTGGAATGTCGAATAGGTTCTGGGGATTTTGGGCGGTGCAGCGGAAGAGACGGAGTCAGCCAAGGAGGAGAGGGAGGATGGAGTAGGAGGAGAAGAAGAGGCAGGCCTCCATGTAATCCGTGGCGTTAAAACTAAATCTACATGGGTGCCACGGGTTACATGCTTGACGGCCGTCAGAAGGTTCACCCAGTGGGCAGTGAAAGTTTTATATACCTTCCCTGCCTGTGTTTGCTAGACCACATGTCTGTGGTCAGATGTATCTTGGCACCGACACTGTGTGCCAGAGATACATTCACTTGCCGATGAACATGGCCATATAGCTCTGGGATGCCCTTCTGTGAAAAAAATTTCCTTCCTGGGACCTTCCATTGTGGTGTTCCAATGGCCTCCACCAGTTTGTATGGCAGTAGTTGGCGGGCTATCAGTTCCGATAAGCCAGCGGTCAACCGTTGGGCAAGAGGGCTATCCGGCGTCATTGTTTTTTTACGATCGAACATTTGGGCCACGGAAGCCTGCCTTTTTGCAGAAAAACGTGAGGAAGGCATGATGGAAGGTGGAGTGGAGCACAATTGTGAGCATAGAGGAGAAGGAGAAGAGGCTGGACGGTGAGAGCCTGGAGTGTGGCTTTGTGGGTTCCGATGGCGTTGCTCCCACTGGGCTCGGTGATGGGAGGCCAGGTGCCTTCTTAAGGCGGTCGTCCCTTAAGGTGAGTGTTGGGCTAACCGCGACTTATGCGTTGACTGCAAAGGCTGCAGATGGCAACACTATTGTTTGCAGCAGACACGTTAAAAAAAAGCCCACACTGTGGAGCCATGGGCCGGGGTCCTGGGAGCGCCAGATGTAAAAGGTACATGGTTGATGGCTCGCTCCTGATACATTAGGAGTCTGGTTTGTCCCTCCTGTGCAATGTAAGTTCGGCCTGCTTCTCCTCCCTATCTGCTGGTCCATCTCTCCCTCTGAACTCCCTTCTTCGTTCGCTCTTGTGGGCACCCACGTGACGTCTGTAGAGACGTCATTATCAACGTCACCTTCCCCATCACTAACAGTAGAGATCTCGGAGTAGGCAGCAACAGTGGGCACCAACCTCCTTGGGCTGATCTGAATACTGTCGTCAGACTGCTGAGTGCCGGCTGTTGCTACCTTCTCTTCCTGATCCAATGCCTAGAATGGCTGCGCATCCGAAATGTCTTCTGATGTATTGGAAAATAATTCCTGTGACTCAAGCGGAAGGTATATGGTGGTGGTGGTGGTGAGTCACTCAACCAAGTCTGGTGCATCCTTTGACGTAATCGAACAAACATTGTGCCACTTCCCACTTTGGCTCTGGCATGGCGCTCCTGCCCTACCCCTACCACCCCTGCGGAAGGGCCTGCCTCTTCCTCTGCCTGTCATTTTTTAAATGACCCTGTGACAACAAAAGTCTCTAGAGAAGCGCAGTATATTTGGAAGAAGGTATATAACAAAATCTGTCGTTTATCGCACCAGTTATGAAACTTTTTTTTTCAGGAATGTTTTTTAATGTGTGTAGCAGAGGTAACGCAGCGAAAGAGGCAAAAATTCACCAGTAACCAAATACACCGCCAGTCACAATGTTGCACAATACAAATCCACTATAATATGCTTTCTATATTCGAAAGTATATTATAAGTGTATATTACACCTATATACTGCAGAGCAAGTAGCACACCTATACCAGTGCTTGAAAGGACTTTTGTGGACCTGTTAGGTAGCGATTTGTGTCGCTAAAGTCTGTCCCTGCTGGAAACGCCAACCTCTCCCTACACTGACAAAAAGTATATGAATGTATTACACACTATCATGTACTTCAGAGCAAGTAGCACACCTATACCAGTGCTTGAAAGGACTTTTGTGGACCTGTTAGGTAGCGATTTTTTTTCGCTAAAATCTGTCCCTGCTGGAAACGCCAACCTCTCCCTACACTGACAAAAAGTATATGAATGTATTACACACTATCATGTACTGCAGGGCAAGTAGCACACCTATACCAGTGGTTGAAAGGACTTTTGTGGACCTGTTAGGTAGCGATTTGTGTCGCTAAAGTCTGTCCCCGCTGGAAACGCCAACCTCTCCGTACACTGACAAAAAATATATGAATGAATGTATTAGACACCCATATACTGCAGAGCAAGTAGCACACCTATACCAGTACTTAAAAGGACTTTTGTGGACCTTTTAGATAGCTATTTGATTGAATACAGCCTGTCCCTGCTCCAAACAGCACCCTCTCCCTACACTGACAAAAAGCAGAATGTAAGATGGCCGCCAGATCAGGTCTATTTATAAGGTAGGGGGTATGTCAATGTGCTGAAATGTCTCAATTGGCTGTCCTGCACCACCCGATGGATGTGTCATAGGTCAAAGTTCTTACCCATGTAACATGCAAAGTTCGCCGCAAAACGACTGCCAGGCGAACCGGCAGGCCATCTCTACTCAGTGGTCTCCACCCTACAAGATGGAGAATTCATGGCATTAATAGACATCAAAGATGCATATCTACATGTACCAATTTGTCCCCCTCGCCAAAAATTTCTAAGGCTTGCGGTAGAGCACCTTCACTTTCAGTTTGTGGCTCTACCCTTTGGTCTAGCCACTGCACCTCGGGTATTCACCAAGGTTCTAGCCCCACTCCTAGCAAAGGGCATTCCCATAACAGCATATTTTGACAATCTACTTTTGGTAGAACGATCAGTGACACGTCTGAACCACAATGTGCTCAAAACGGTAGAGTACTTATAGAATTTAGGCTGGGTCCTCAACTTGGAAAAATCGTCCTTGCGGCCAGTAAAAAGGCTGGAATATTTGGGCATGGTCAGACACAACACAAAACAGGGTATTCCTACCCAAACCCAAGATCAGGCCTTTAAGAGAGGTGATCAGGCTGGTAAAGGCAAAACGGGAACCTTTCATTCGCCTTTGTATGAGGTTGTTGGGAAAAATGGTAGCCTCATTCAAGGCCATTCCTTATGCCCAGTTTCAGTCTAGGCCATTGCAAATGTGCACACTGGTTGCCTGGAACAAGAGAGTCCCAGCCTGAGATTTGCCAATGCGGCTGTCACCAGAAGCATGGAAAAGTCTCAGCTGGTGGTTGCTAACCAAAAATCTGCAGAAGGGGGAAGTCCTTCACCCCAGTCATCTGGAAGGTAGTGACTATGCATGCCAACCTTATAGGCTGTGGCACAGTTCTAGAGGGAGCTACGCTCCAAGGGAGATGGGCCAGAGCGGAAAAGCTTCTGCCCATCAACATCTTGGAGATCTGATCGATACGTTTGGCTCTGGAAGCCTGGACCCCCAAGTTGCAGGGCTGCCCTGTTCGGATACAATCCGACAACGCCACAGCAGTGGCTTATATCCACCACCAAGGGGGCACCAGAAGTCTGGCTGCCCAAAGCGAAGTAAACCCCATTCTTGTGTGGGCAGAAGAGCATGTGCCTGGTCTCTCAGCAATTTTCATTCCCGGAATGTAAAATTGGCAGGCGGATTACTTGAATCGCCAGCTGCTAGCCCCAGGAGAGTGGTCGCTGCACCCCGACATATTTCTGGCGATATGCCAGAAATGTGGTTCCCCCGGATGTGGACCTGCTAGCCTCCAGGTTCAACAAAAAATTGGACAGGTTTGTCTCAAGAACAAGGGATTTGCTAGCATCCGGGACGGATGCATTGGTTATCACTTGGCATCAGTTTTCTCTGATCTATGCGTTTCCCTCACTCCCGCTCCTATTGCAGCTTCTGCGCAGGATCAGGAGGGAAAAGATACCAGTAATTCTAGTGGCTCCAGCCTGGCCCAGAATACCCTGGTATGCGGAGATCGTGAAGATGGTGGTAGATAGACCTTGGTGTTACGGAACCATGAACCAGACGTACAACAAGAGATAAGTGAAAATAAGAAGGCTTTATTGAAAATCAAGCTGTAAAGCAAAAGTCCAAACGCATGGTGAAACCGAAGCAGAGTCTTGCGAAGCCAGATGTCAGGAACCAGAAGGGTAGTCAGACGAAGCCAGGATCAGGAACCAGCAGGGAAGTCAGACGAAGCCAGGATCAGGAAGCAGCAGCAGTCTTAGAAGCATGTGAACACAGGAGGACCAAGCAAGGAACTGAAGCCACAGAACTCCTATATATATGAGCCAGGCATCCAGCTCCTCCCAGTGGGAAGGAGGAGCCGCAGGGTGGGAGGCTACAAGAGTCCCAGAAACCAAGATGGCCGCCAGCACATGTCAAACGAAGGAGACAGGAGAGAGGTAAGACCATGACAGTACCTCCCCCTCAAGGGCCCCTCCTCCGCGGTGCAAAAAAACGGTTTCTGAGGAAAACGTGCGTGGAAGGCTCGGAGCAAGGCAGGAGCATGGACATCTGCGGAGGGAACCCAGGAACGCTCCTCTGGACCATAACCACGCCAGTGGACCATAACCACGCCAGGAGGAAGCGCAAGGGCATAGGCTACCGGGTTTACCCTGCGAAGCACTCGGAAGGGACCAACAAAGCGAGGAGCCAGCTTGGGAGTGGGCACTCGAAGGTTGAGGTTGCGAGTGGACAACCATACACGGTCTCCGACCTGGTAGGAAGGAGCAGGCGCTCGTCTGCGATCAGCCTGGAGTTTCTGGCGCTGCGCAGAGACCTCAAGGGACTTCTGGATCTGTACCCAAGAGGCGCGTAGGACGGAAAGGTGATCCTCCACAGCCGGAATATCCTGGGGGGAGAATGCCTCCGGTAACACAGCAGGTTGGAACCCATAATTGGCCATGAAGGGAGACGTCCCAGAGGAAGAGTTCACCGCCGTGTTCCTGGCAAACTCAGCCCAAGGCAGGAGGTCAACCCAATTGTCTTGGTGATCGGAGACATAGCAACGAAGGAATTGCTCCAAGGCCTGATTGGATCGTTCTGTGGCCCCATTGGACTGAGGGTGGTAGGCCGAGGAGAAGGAGAGATGAATCCCCAACTGGGAGCAAAAGGCGCGCCAGAACCTGGACACAAACTGACTCCCCCGATCCGACACTATCTCCTTGGGCAAACCGTGCAACCGGAAGACCTCCCAGGCAAAAATCGTGGCCAACTCTTGTGCAGAGGGTAACTTCCTGAGAGGAACACAGTGGCACATTTTGGAAAACCGATCCACAATCATGAGAATGACCGTATGGCCTCGGGATGCAGGGAGGTCCACAATGAAATCCATCCCCAGGTGTGACCATGGGCGCTCCCCGGTGGCTATGGGTTGCAGCAGGCCCAACGGAAGGTGCCGAGGGGACTTACTTTGGGCACAAACGGAGCATGCCGCTACATATGCGGCGATGTCGGAACGTAGGGAAGGCCACCAGAACAGACGTGAAACAGCCCAGGACAGCTGATTCTTACCAGGATGCCCCGCGGTCTTGGAGTTATGGTAGGTTCGCAACAACCGAGTGCGCAACTCCTCAGGCACAAAACTTCTGCCGTTGGGTCTCCCAGAGGGAGCACCAGATTGAGCCGCCAAAATCTGCTCACCAAGGGGAGAGGTCAGGCTGGTGCGAATGGCGGCCAGGATCTGATTCGGAGGTATGACCGAAGTCGGTATAGATTCCTCCCTGGACAGCTCGGAGTACTGCCGTGATAAGGCATCTGCCCTGATGTTCTTGGAACCGGGTAGGTAGGAGACCACGTAATTAAAACGTGATAAGAACAGAGCCCATCTGGCCTGACGTGGTGTCAATCTCTTGGCCTCAGAAAGGTAGGTCAGATTCTTGTGGTCCGTCAGGATGAGAACCGGAACCACCGAGCCCTCGAGCAAGTGCCTCCACTCTTTGAGAGCCTGCACTATGGCCAATAACTCCCTGTCACCAATCTGATAGTTGCACTCCGCGGGTGACAGTTTCCGGGAGTAAAACCCACAAGGAAGCAGCGGACCCTCTGGTGTTCTACGCTGAGACAGAAGGGCGCCTACTCCCGTCTCAGATGCGTCCACCTCGAGGACAAAGGGCAACCCAGGATTGGGATGAGACAGAATCGGGGCCGACACAAAGGCGGATTTTAGGGCCTCAAAAGCCCGGATGGCCTCGAGCGGCCAGACCTGGGAATTACTGCCCTTCCTGGTCAGATCCGTGAGAGGCTTGGCCAGCGTGGAGAAGTCCCTGATGAACTTCCGATAATAATTGGCGAAGCCCAAAAAGCGCTGCAGGGAACGAAGACCACTGGGCTGGGGCCACTGTAAGACAGCCGAAACCTTCTCAGGGTCCATGGAGAACCCCTCAGCGGAAATGATGTAACCTAAGAAGGTTACCTGGGAACGGTGAAATTCACATTTCTCAAGCTTACCGAACAGCTTGTTCTCTCGTAACCGTTGCAACACTCGCTTGACATCCAGAATGTGGGCCTCCATGGATTCAGAGTATACCAAGATGTCATCCAAATAGACCACCACACACTGCTGCAACAGGTCACGGAAAACATCGTTGATGAATTCCTGAAAGACTGCGGGCGCATTGCACAACCCAAAGGGCATAACCAAGGATTCATAATGACCGGTCCTGGTGTTAAACGCGGTCTTCCACTCATCGCCCGCCTTGATCCTTACCAGGTTATATGCCGCCCTCAAGTCGAGTTTGGTAAAGACCGTGGCCCCCTTAAGGCGATCGAACAGCTCGGAAATCAAGGGTATCGGGTAAGCGTTCTTGATCGTGATGCGATTAAGGCCCCTGTAATCGATGCAAGGCCTCAACTCACCGCCCTTCTTTTTCACAAAGAAAAATCCAGCCCCTGCCGGGGACGAGGATTTGTGAATGTGACCACGGGACAGCGCCTCCCTCACGTACTCCTCCATGGCCTCATTCTCCGCAACCGACAGTGGATAGACCCTGCCGCGAGGAGGAACGGCACCAGGTTGTAAATCTATGGCACAATCGTATGGGCGGTGCGGAGGTAGGGCAACTGCGCGCACCTTATCGAATACATCCCGGTACTCCTCGTATTCAGGAGGCAACAGAGAGTCCGAGGAAGTACACAGCAACTTGACAGGCCCATGGATGCAACTAGCCCCACACTGTGGTGACCATGAGAGGATCTCGGCCGATCTCCAGTCAAAAGTCGGATTATGCTTCTGGAGCCAGGGGTACCCCAAGACCACCGAGTAGTGTGGAGACGAAATAACCTGGAAGCAGACCGACTCACTGTGAACGGCACCAATGGCTATCCCCACTGGAAGGGTCTCAAGAGTCACGTGTGACGGCTGGAGGGGTCTGCCGTCTATCGCCTCTAGAGCCAGCGGGGAACCTCGAGCCTGCAGAGGAATGGCATTGGCGGCAGCGAACTCACTATCAATGAAAAAACCACCAGCACCAGAGTCCACCAACGCCTGGGTCGTCACCGAGCCCCCGACCCAGGAGAGGACAACAGTGATCAGTGGTTTATCAACACGGGAAACCGGGGACGAGGAGACTCCACCCAAGATCTGCCCCCGACAGGATCTCAGGTGCGAGCGTTTCCCGGACGGTTCGGACATGCCAACCGAAAATGCCCACCGAGACCACAGTACATGCATCGGCCCTCGCGTCTCCGGAGTACCCTCTCCCCCTCGGACAGGCGAGCAAACCCCAGCTGCATGGGTTCACCCCCAGACAAGTCAACCCCAGGAGGCGTGGGAGGAGAGGGAGGCACGGGTGGGACAGCAAACGTAGACGCCAAACTGTTAGGAGGCCTCCGCAGGCTCTCCTTAAAGGAAGGTCTCTCCCTGAGTCTGGTGTCAATCAAAATCAGGAAAGAAATAAGAGCCTCGAGCTCCACTGGTAGGTCCTTAGCTGCAACCTCATCCTTCAAGACATCCGAGAGACCATGAGAGAAAGCAGCGACCAGAGCCTCATTATTCCAGCCCACCTCTGCTGCCAGGGTACGAAACTCAATGGCGTATTCGGCTACGGATCGTGAACCCTGTCTGACGGACATAAGGAGCCTCGCAGCAGAAGCGGCGCGAGCCGGCACATCGAATACCTTCCGAAGAGAAGCAACAAAACCGGAAAACTTGGCAACCACCGGATTGTTGTTCTCCCATAAAGGGCTGGCCCAGGCCAAGGCCTTGTCCGAGAGCAGCGAGATCAAGAAGCCCACCTTTGATCTCTCAGTGGGAAAGGCATGTGGCAGCAACTCGAAATAAATGCCCACTTGGTTAAGGAAACCTCGGCACTGAGTTGGCTCTCCCCCAAATCGCTGTGGAAGGGGGGCAGAACCGGTCATACCCCGAAACACTGCAGGCGCAACAACAGGTGTCGGGGTAGACTCTGGCGCAACAACCGGAGCGGCAGTAGGAGCGGGACCAGGAGCGACAACCGACCCATCGGCAACGGGAGCGAAATGAGCTGTGCGTTCAAGCAGGGTTTGCAACACCACAGCGAACTGACCCAACAGGGACTCCAGCTGATTAAGTCTGGCAACCAGCGTGGGTAGCGAGGATGGCCCTGTACCGTCAAAATTCATGGCTTGGTCCTAATGTTACGGAACCATGAACCAGACGTACAACAAGAGATAAGTGAAAATAAGAAGGCTTTATTGAAAATCAAGCTGTAAAGCAAAAGTCCAAACGCATGGTGAAACCGAAGCAGAGTCTTGCGAAGCCAGATGTCAGGAACCAGAAGGGTAGTCAGACGAAGCCAGGATCAGGAACCAGCAGGGAAGTCAGACGAAGCCAGGATCAGGAACCAGCAGGGAAGTCAGACGAAGCCAGGATCAGGAAGCAGCAGCAGTCTTAGAAGCATGTGAACACAGGAGGACCAAGCAAGGAACTGAAGCCACAGAACTCCTATATATATGAGCCAGGCATCCAGCTCCTCCCAGTGGGAAGGAGGAGCCGCAGGGTGGGAGGCTACAAGAGTCCCAGAAACCAAGATGGCCGCCAGCACATGTCAAACGAAGGAGACAGGAGAGAGGTAAGACCATGACACTTGGCATCTTCCACTATGCTCAGACCTGCTTTCTCAAGGTCCAGTATTCCACCCTTCCTTACGAAGTCTAAATTTGATGGTTTGGCTATTGAGACCTACATCCGTGGGCCCAATTCTCTCTACTATGATTAAAGCCAGAAAGCTTGCCTCCAGGCTTATCTATAATAGAATCTGGAAGGCATGTGTTTCCTGGTGTGAATCCAGAGCTTGGCATCCTCGAAAAAATATGCTATTAGTAGAGTATTGTCTTTTCTCCAATTGGGAGTAGGAAAGAAACTAGCCTTGAGCACAATCAAAGGTCAGATTTCAGCCTTATCAGTGTTCTTTCAAAGGCCTCTTGCCTCTCACTCTTTGGTCCATGCTTTTATTCAGGGAGTGTTGCACTTAAGGCCACCAGTCAGGTCCCCTTTGTGTCCTTGGGACTTGAATTTAGTCTTATCAGTCCTTCAAAGACAACCTTTTGAACCAATGTCTCGTTTGCCATTGACTCTCTTAACAAGAAAAATTTTCTTTTTAGTGGCTATATCCTCTACTAGGAGGGTATCGGAATTGGCAGCTTTTTCCTGTAAAAGGCCTTATTTGATTCTTCACAAGGACAAAGTGGTATTGAGACCTCATTCAACTTTCTTGCCTAAAGTTGTCTCAGGTTTTCATCTGAATTAAGATGTTGTCCTGCCATCTTTTTCCCCAGATCTACAGTCTGCGGAAGAGGTATTATTACATTCTCTGGATGTAGTAAGAGCAGTCAGATTCAGATTTATCTGGATGCTACTGCTCAAATACGGAAAACTGATGTTTTGTTTGTACTGCTGGAGGGCCCTCGGAAGGGCCAGGCAGCTTAGAAATCTAATATTGCTAAGTGGATTCGACAAGTTATTATTCAGGCCTACGCTTTGAAAGAGAAATATCCTTCTTTTTTGTGTGAGGGCGCACTCCACTATAGCGGTCAGTGCTTCTTGGGCAGTGCATCACCAGGCCTCCATTGCTCAGATCTGCAAGGCTGTAACCTGGTCTTCGGTACATACGTTCACAAAATTCTATCAAGTGGATGTTGGGGGACATGAGAATACCGCTTTTGGGCGCAGTGTACTGCAGGCAGCAATATAGATCCTCATGTCCGATGGTGGTATACTTTTGGATCTGTGTCTCCCTCCCCTCAAGTTCTGCATTGCTCTGGGACATCCCATGATGTAAAGAACGGAGCTCTGTGTACGAGAAAGAAACGTTTTTTTTAAAACAGCTTATTGTAAAATCCTTTTCTTGGAGTACATCTTCGTTCTCCCTTTGATTTGTAGCGGGACTTGGGGATGTGGAGGAGGTTTTGGTTAGTTGATCGAAGAATGCGATTGGGTGAGTAGTGTTTTATTTTCTCGCATAAATATTGAGGAGCGTTTCCTTGTGTGCATTTGTGGGTGAGGCAGAGGGTCTTGAAAGTGACCCGATCCTTTACAGTTAGCCAATGAAGGGTCCTCAGGTATGGGGTGATGGATTCCCAGGGTTTTTTCCCCGTTAGCAGTCTGGCTGCCGTGTTCTGGACGACTTGTAGGCGCAAAATCTCTGGTATTTAGGTAGTCCTATGTAGAGGGAGTTTGAGTAGTCTTGTCGGGAATTGATGATTGTTCCAACTACTACTGCTATCTCCTCTTTTGGGATGAAGGGGATGAGTCTACGCAGCAGGCAGAGAAGATGGTGAACACCGCTGACTACTGATCCTATTTGTGCATCCATCGACATCTCTGAGTCAAAGATGACTCCGAGACTTTTGACTTTGGTGCTTGGGGTGATGGTCTGTCCAAGGATGGTGGGTGGTGTGCATGAAGTCTTAGTTTTTGTCTTTCGGTTTGCGTGGAAAAGAACTAAGGTACTCTCTGTATGGGAGGGGTTATATAGAGGGGAACTTCCTATTTTAATCTGAGGATTGGGTTGGCGGAGGTGTTATCTGTTTATGGAATTGCATTCTGTGGCATGAATAGTTGATGTCTGACAGTTTGCTGTCAGACATTTAGAATAAAAATAAAATCCTTTTTTCTATACTAAATTGTACCCTTTGCCCGGAGTTCTTTATGTACAAACTCATGAGAAATTTTCCAAATTTTTGCATGAAAATTTTGTTTTAAGCAGTTATGTAAATAACCCTTTATCAGTATCTTTTAGAACCCTTGCAGATAGTTCCTTCCCCCAAAACCCCCCCACAAGTATGGTTCATATACACCCTGCAATTTGGGTAAGGCTCAATGCTTATCAGCACCCCCTCGTCTTGTGTGCATGCATCCAAGCAATGGACTGTATTGAGATTGATATTTACATAAAAAGCCAGTATGCCTAAAAACCTGTCTTTTTTTTGCACCCGTGTGCAAGAGCCCTTATGGTGGTTATCAGGGATCTGTTATTTCACTTCTCAGATATGTATTACACATTGGACAGTCACATGAAATAAAGGCCTGTTCAGAAAATTATCTGATCCATGTTAACTTTTTTTTTTTTTAATCAGTAGGTGTGATGAAAAAGGCACATGCTACCAGATGGTGGCAGTAGAGCCACATTAAAACTAAGAAGGGTATACTATGCATTCACACTGTACTCCTAAAAATACTGAGTTTCAGCAGATGCAGAAAATGCAGAGTTTATGTATCTTTGCGTTTGTGAATGTTGGCTTACACTGAAGAATGAAAATGTCCAAAGCAGGTAGAATTCAGAATATACAGATGCAAAATGACATGCAAGTCTGCAGATTACCATTTACTTCGATAGTGTGTGGATGACAGTTCTGAGGCTGCTTGACCTGATTTGCTACTGTGGATAAGGCAGATTCTACTAACTTGCATTTGCATTGCATACAAAGGCAATCAAATGCAGCATCTACATGAGCCTGAACAGTACTGCATTACTAAGGGCCCTTTCACACTGGTGCGTTTTTCCCGTGTTTTTCCGGTAAAAATAGCGCTATTAAAACGCCCATAAAACGCTCCCAATGCCCCCTCCATTGAAATGAATAAAAAACGCTGTAAAAACGGAGCGTTAAAATCGCGGTAAAACACCGCGATTTTACCGTGTTTTTAATTCATTTCAATGGAGAGGGGCATGGGGAGCGTTTTAATAGCGCTATTTTTACCGCGAAAACGTGGCAAAAACGCACCAGTGTGAAAGGGCCCTTAGAGTGTATGATCTTTAGTACTGCATGACTATGTCTGAGAGGGCTTAGACAGCAGATAGCGGCTGGGCCTTGACAGGCTGATGGATGGATGGCAGAGAAGGGAGGACCACTGACCAGTAACAGGTAGGTTTCAGCAGAGTCTGGACTGGAAGCAGCAGACTGGCAGATGCTTGGCTGGTACATGACAGGTTGTCGGTGCTGTACAGGCTGGTAAGGACCAGGTAAGCAGAGAACCAATCAGACACTTGTCTGGCAGGATGTAGAGTAAGGCACGCTGTGTCGGTAGCAGGTGGTCTGATCAGGAATAAGCAGCAGGCAGAAGCACAGGCCAAGGTCAGCAACGGTTGAGCATATCATGTTAAGCAGGAGACAGAGGTGGATTCCAGAGACAGGCCGGGGTCAGGACAGGTGGTATACAAGCATAGTCAGAGGCAAGCCGGGTCAGGACAGGTGGCATACAAGCATAGTCAGAGGCAAGCTGGGTCAGCAACAATGGATCAAGAACAGGAACGGGTAACAAGTTACATAGAAACACTGAAGATCAGACAGCAGTCCAGTTTAAATAGTCCATTTGATGCCAGTGTTAGTAACGGATGTGTGCTCGCCTGTATGCACACTGGTGCTCCATTTCCATTTCTACTATTGGCAAGCCTTCCTTGACAGGCTCCACTATCTCTGGACCCCGGTGAAAACAAGCACCATTAAGCGTCATGACCTGTGTTTTAGATGTTAAAAGAACACAGCGGTTGCAACAAAATGCAGTGTTAGGTGCCTTTATTGAAATGTAAAAGCATAAAAATGGCCACATGTGCACAAAGTAAAACAGACATGTATGGCAAACATTCCTCTTGATGCAACTTTGCTCTCTTCTAAGCCAGAGTCTATGATGTAAAGTAAAGTCAGCAAATCTCGCTACTGGGTTGCAGCTCCAAACGGCTCAGAACCCGACAGGACAAGCACGGAGGAGCTTTCCGAGACATCACTCACATCACAGTGAGGTGAACTCTGTTTGGCTACGTGTTTCAGGGGACTACCCCCTTTATCAAGCCTCTGTGTTTTGGGGACAAGCAACTTCAGAAGCAAATGGAACAGCTGATTGGGATTTAACCCATATAAAAGGTCCCTCCACTTGTTACCTTAGCAACCTATAAACTTTGCAAACTCTGCTATTGGGGCGAAACTCTATACAGTTTCACTGCAATAAAAACAGAATAGTGCGCATAATTTAAAGAGGGCGTAAACCCTGATGGGTTTTACACCCTCTTTTTTTTCCCTGCAAAGTAAAAGCATAATGGTCCTGCAAACGAAGCCCACGCTGTCCTCGCTGGTGGCATTTACGGCACCTGTGAGTGAAGAAACGGCACGTAGGTCTGTTTATTTACAGCGCCTACGTTAATGACATCATTAATGCACTACAGAGTAAATATCTCCTAAATGGTGCACATTTAGGAGATATTTCCACTACCTATAGGTAAGCCTTTTTCTAGACTTGCCTATAGGATAGGTAAGCCTTTTTCTAAACTTACCTATAGGTAAAAGTGACAATTGGTGGTTTACAGCCACTTTAACAAAAAAATACAAACTTTATATAATACCTATACAGTTATGCCCCTTCTATCGCTAACTCTTGGAAGGCCGTTCATGTTATCTTTTATATTTAAAACAAAACAAGCATCTTGATGCAAGAAGATACACAGGCCCAGATTCTCACAAGAGATACGACGGCGTATCTCCAGATACGCCGTCGTATCTCTGCGTTGCGCAGTCGTATCTATGCGCCTGATTCATAGAATCAGTTACGCATAGATTTCCCGTAGATCCGACTGGCGTAACTGTGTTACACCGTCAGATTGTAACTGCATATTTACGCTGGCCGCTAGGTGGCGCTTCCGTCATATTCCACGTCGTGTATGCAAATTAGCTAGATACGCGAATTTCCGAACGTACGCCCGGCCGACGCAGTAAAGTTACGCTGTTTACGTTAGGCTTTTCCCGGCGTATAGTTGCCCCTGCTATATGGTGGCATAAGTGCGGCGTAACAATGTTAAGTATGGCCGTCGTTCCCGCGTCGAAATTTGAAAAAGTTACGTCGTTTGTGTAAGTCGTCCGTGAATGGGGCTGGATCTCATTTACGTTCACGTCGAAACCAATGACGTCCTTGCGGCGTACTTTTGAGCAATGCACACTGGGAAATTCCACAGATGGCGCATGCGCCGTTCGGGAAAAATGTCAATCACGTCGGGTCACAGTACATTTACATAAAACACGCCTCCCTGATCCAAATTTGAATTAGGCGGGCTTACGCCGGCCGATTTACGCTACGCCGCCGCAACTTACGGAGCAAGTGCTTTGAGAATACAGCACTTGCCCGTCTAAGTTGCGGAGGCGTAACGTAAATCGGATACGTTACGCCGCCGCAGAGATACGCCGCTGACTGAGAATCTGTCCCACAGTATATAGTGTATAGTATATTGTAAATCTTTTCATTACCAGTCAAAAATGTAATCCTTGTACATGAAACAATGCCTCTGATAAGAGTAAGTCATCTCCAGTGTTTATATATTTACCCTTTTTGCATTTTAAAGCCTTCAGTGTCTCCTTTCCCTGCTGTTGCGTTTGCCACTTGGAGTGATGAAGAGTACTCAGTACTTCCAGGTATATAAAAGAATGTAAGTCACTTACCTTCCTTCCAATATTCCAGGAATAGAGCTTGACAAATGGACGCTCAGGTATCTGTGCTGTAACATAGGGTCAGCAAGAGAGTCCTCAATACTATCACATAGGGTGGAGAGACAGCCCTCAGTGCTGATACGCGGGGATGAGATAAAGCCCTCAGCGCTGTTACCTGAGAATGGACAGAGAGAACCCTCAGTACTGTCACAACGGGGCAGGGAGAGAGTCCTCAGCGCTGTCACATAGGGGCAGGGAGAGCGTTCTCAGCGCTGTCACATAGGGGCAGGGAGAGCGTCTCTTGTAGCATGTCCACAGTTTCTGACTATCCCTTGCACCATGGCCATAGACTATATTTGACACTGAATATTATATGTGTAGCCCTTGAGTGATGTTGGGGGCTGCATTTAAAATACTATGTGCGCAGAAGGGGTCACTCCAATCACAGATCACACAAATCACTTCTATACAAGTGGTGTTCAACTTTCTTCATAAGGGGGGCCTTAAAGTGTAAGTTCACCTTTGCACAAAATCTGTAAGTTGACTTTTCACTGAACCCCTCCCCTTCCCCCCCGGTCCCGCTGTACCAAAGTCCCATGATCCCCCGCTGTCAGACATCGGGACGTTGCTTCACCAGTCCAGGGACTTGAATCCCTGCGGCTTTCTCTCCACTTCTCGCAGCACTGACAGTACGGGCTAGACAGATTCTGATTGGTCAGCGCCATCCATGTGACGGTGCTGACCAGTTAGAATGCCTCTTGTCCATAAACACAGAAAGGTACAGATAGGAGATTAAGCTGCAGGGATTTCAAATTCCTGGACTGGTGAAGCGCCATCTGGGATATGACAACGGGGGATCGCGGGACTAGGGGAGATGGGGAGGGGGTCCAGTGTAAGGTCAACTTACAGATTTTGTGTAAAGGTGAACTTCCACTTTAAGGCCCCCCTTAAGAAGAAAGTTGAACACCACTTGTATGGAGTCTAGAAGTGATTTGTGTGATCTGTGATTGGAGTGACCCCTTCTTCGCACATAGATTGCTTCATCCCATGAAAGAGTTCCAATCTATGGCATTGGAACTTTGAAATGATTTCTAAAAACTAAGAGAGCTGAATGGTGGAATTTTGATGTTGACAGTATTTACGACAAGCGGTTCTCATCTTGTTTTATTAGGGAATGGAAGTCATATATCATACTGTGGAAGTCATATATCATACTGTATTTCTTCTATCTCAAGACCCTAGTGGCCTTTCAAATCTTTTTTTTTTTAAGATATGTTTGTGAATGTTATCATCTTCAAGTGGACCTGTGGTTTGCCAATTCACTGTGGGCCAGATTCACAAAAGGGATACGACGGCGTATCCCTGTTTCTATCTATGCGACTGATTCAAAGAATCAGTTACGCATAGATAGGCAGAAGATCTGACAGGTGTAATAGTTTTACACTGTCGGATCTTAGGATGCAGTACCGCGGCCGCCGCTGGGGGGAGTTTGCGTCGTAAACCAGCGTCGGGTATGTAAATTAGCAGTTACGGCGATCCACGAAACTTTTTCCCGTCGTTGCGTCGCCGCAAGTGTTAGTTTGCCGTTGCAAAGATAGGGCACCTTTTACAAAGTGTAAAATTAGTACACCATGTAAAAGTATACCCGTCTTTCCCGCGTCGCTTTTGAATTTTTTTTGAATTTTTTTTTCCCGGCGCAAGTCTTTTTTTCACGTCGCGATTCACAAAACTTTGGCGCGTCGTAATTTCGCGCAAAGCACGTCGGGAAATTTGCGTCGGGAGCATGCGCAGTACGTCTGGCGAGGGATCGCGCCTAATTTAAATGGTACCCGCCCCATTTGAATTGGCCCGCCTTGCGCCGGACGGATTTAGGATACACCGCCGCAAATTTCCAGGTAAGTGCTTTGTGGATCGGGCACTTAGCCAGAAAATTTGCGGCGGTGTAACCTAAATCGGTTACGTTACGCTGCGCCGCCTGGCTGTGAATCTGGCCCTTTAAAGCCTAGGTTCATATTGATGTGATTTGATATGTCAAATCGCATGCAAAAATCGGCGGCTATAGTGAAGATATTACTCCAGTGAGAGCAATCCACATAATACTCACTGCAGTGAAATCCACAAGCTCAGGTGAAAAAGATGAATCACTTACCTGAGCGTCATCACCATCAGTCACAGAATGGTTATCCTCATCCCAGGCATCCCCTGAAGCCTAATTAAAACAAAAAAAGAGAAAAACAGGCATATGGTTGTGAGAAACACACTAATATTAGCTCACTAACACTATGCACCCAGTGTGGGCGGCGTCTCTCTGGTCAAATAAAACTGCATATAAACCAAAAAAAAATGTCCCATACCAAGCCAGTAGGAGACCAAAAGACCAAATGAGGGACCCTAAAGTCAAATGAGTGAGAATTGAAGAAAAGTAGAAATGTATTAATAAATAGAAAATAGTATTTCATAAAACACCTATAAAGAGGGTGAGAAAATGCTAAATATCTGACACCAAACAAATGGAAATGTAAGCATTTAAACAATCTCCATGTGTGGCCACTGATACAACAAAAATAAGCATGGAATAGTGCATGGGTCTTCAAACTTTGATCCTCCAGTTGTTCGGGAACTACAATTCCCATCATGCTTTGTTATGTCTGTGAATGTCAGAGTTTTACAATGCCTCATGGGATGTGTAGTTCCGCAACAGCTGGAGGGCCTTAGTTTGAGGATCCCTGGAATAGTGAGTCAAATCATCACAGAGTAGGACTGTGGATGTAAAAAAAAGATAATAAACTGCCACGTCCCGATAACTAGATTTAAAGAAAAAGTATACACATATATATATATATATATATATATATATATATATATATATATATATATATATATATATATATATATATATATATATATATATAAATACATATATGTATAAAACAGATGATGGACTTTGAAGGCGTAATAAGTTAAAAAATTGGATATTTATTTGAAAAATACAAAAATTAATAGAAAAACATAAATTGCATAATTAAGGCAATTGTAAGGCCTAAAATGACATAACCACTGGCATGACCGACCACCTACTACACATGGGTATAGTATACAAAAATAATAAGAGTGGGAGACTAGCGACCACTTCTCATTTATGGTTGAAAAAGACCCTTGAAGTTTTCAGAAGGTGAAATGTCATACGATGCTCAGCCCGACATGTTGCGCGTTGAGAAAAACGCTTCTTCGGGAGCTTAAAAAGAATTCTACAAAGTAATAATAATAATAACAAATTTTACAATGGACAAAAAAACAACAAATAACCAATAAACAATAAAATTATTGTAAGTCTCTAACTTAGAACTGCTTAATTACTCTTGCATAGCCCAGAGAGATGGTCCAGGCAGGAGATGAAACAAGGAAGAACATAATAAGGGAAAAAGAAAAGAGAAAAAAGAAGAAAAAGACGGAGAAGAGAAAAGTGTGAAAAGGAAAAGGAAAGGGGGGGGAAGGAGACAAAATAATTGCCCAGGCCATAATATCTGCAAGGGAACGTGGAAATATTAATAGGGTGGATAATAGTGTCAATGAGCTTCCAAAAGTATAACCACCAGTTTGTTGGTGTATATACAAATAATTATCAGTATAGATTACTTACATTCCAAATAAGGAAGATAAAGAAACAATATAGGCAGAGAACGTATCAGCAGTAGTGATACAAACGAAACGGACAAAAAGCATAGAAAAATATAGTATTGGGGAATTGGGGTAAATTTATCTTACAAAAAGAAACACTATGGATAGAGAGATTGAATGCTACCCATGCGCCAGGTATCAACGAGGCACACTCATACAAACCTTTTTTATAACCTCTCTCCATTTAGTGAATCTCATGTAATTGGTATCTCAACATACAAACTTAGACATAATGGGGTACATATGTATGGTAGTCTTTTGTTTTCCTTTTTCTTTTTCCTTTTCTGTGTATACAATTTCTTTATCTTTTTCTTAGACATATGAATGCCTGGACCATCTCTCTGGGCTATGCAAGAGTAATTAAGCAGTTCTAAGTTAGAGACTTACAATAATTTTATTGTTTATTGGTTATTTGTTGTTTTTTTGTCCATTGTAAAATTTGTTTTTATTATTATTATTACTTTGTAGAATTCGTTTTAAGCTCCTGAAGAAGCGTTTTTCTCAACGCGCAACATGTCGGGCTGAGCATCATATGACATTTCACCTTCTGAAAACTTCAAGGGTCTTTTTCAACCATAAATGAGAAGTGGTCGCTAGTCTCCCACTATTATTTTTGTATACTATACCCATATGTAGTAGGTGGTCTGTCATGCCAGTGGTTATGTAATTTTATGCCTTACAATTGCCTTAATTATGCAATTTATGCTTTTCTATACATTTTTGTATTTTTTCAAATAAATATCCAATTTTTTTACTTATTACGCCTTCAAAGTCCATCATCTGTTTTATACATATATGTAATATATATATATATATATATATATATATATATATATATATATATACTGTGTGTATATATATATATATATATATATATATATATATACTGTGTATATATATATATATATATATATATATATATACTGTGTATATATATATATATATATATATATACTGTGTATATATATATATATATATATATATATATATATATATATATATATATATACTGTGTATATATATATATATATATATATATATACTGTGTGGGTATATATATATATATATATATATATATATATATACTGTGTATATATATATGTGTGTGTGTGTGTGTGTGTGTGTATACTTTTTCTTCAAAAATAAGCACGGGACAAAACAAACTACATAAATAACAATAAATCGATCATTCGAACGCCCAGAAGTCTTGGATGGCCTGTCACAACAAAGGTCATATAAATCTATTAAATCATTGAATAAAACAGGCCGTCCATATATAGGTCCCTGGAAGGCTATAGCCCATGGGTGGGGGAAGGGATGGAGTGGGAGAGGGAAGGGGAGGGAGGGTGGAAAGAAGGGAGGGGGAATGGAGATGGGCCTCAAGGGAACCACTAAATAAAGGAAGAGATCCCCAGCAATACAACAATCCAATAGGAGGGTGGAATGTAAAGGGTAATGGAGAGCTGACACTGCCAAGTAATTGCTGACAAAACCATCAAAGTCCGTAGTAGGGCAATTGAAGTGTGGATGATGGAAGAAGATAATCGCAATAATTAAAACCACAGAGGGGTTTGCTCATGTATCTGATGTAAAAGACAAATAGCAGATGGAAATATCACATTCAGTGAAGATCCGGTTATCAACCTAGTATACAGGGGAGGGCTGGGCCAGGGGGAAAGGTGGCGATTGCCTCCCAGGCCACCCTAACTTATGTTCAAAATGCCTGCTACCATTTATTTTTTATTCTGGTCTTGGAAGTTGGGCTGACCACTAGCTGTTGCATTCTAGGATTTGTAGTCCACGCTCAAGCTCCCGGTGGGTGGAAAACAGAGCAGCGCAGAGGAAACTACAACTCCCTGGGACTGGATTCTTGAAAACAGACAGAGGCAGGAAGTAGGGACGCAGGGCTGCAGGACTGGGTGCTGGCTGCAAAAGCGTTACCCCCCCCCCCCCAGGAGGCCGTGGCGTGCAAGGGCCTGCTTAGCTGAGATCACTGAGGTGAGAGACCCTGACACCCCTAGCTGACCCCCATCCCCCCCCCCATACACCCCATGTAACCTGTCCCAGTGATCAGGCTGCATTGATGGGCACTGTAGTTGGCTGCACTGATGGGCACTGGTGAGGTTGCATTGAAAAACCAGATGGGCCATGGATGGTGAGCTGATTCAGAGGTTCAATGGGCCACTTGACTTGCCCCCCAGGCATAAGGCTGCCAGCCCTCCCCTGCTAGTATGTATCCCCTGCAGCCTATAATGGTAACATACACAAAAGCATAAGGAAAAAGTGCCTACAGTAGTGTAAATACAGCAACACTATTTCATAGAAATCAGATTAACAACTCTCACATGTTAAAATCAAAGATGGATATACGATATATTTTCACTCTAGCAGAAGGTATTCACATGTCTTATTCCATCACATATATCCAATGGCATATCTAGAATTTTAGTATACTGCAACCATCTCTCACCTCCTGGTCTCACAGTGTGGGCAGTGGTGTATTTTGTTTTTATTGTGTTTTTCTTGCCTAGGGGCAAGTCTAAGATCAGGGGCCCTCTCCCCCCACATCTAAATTTGTCCCACCCCAGTCTCAGCATACCGACATGATTCGTCCAAGTGCCATATAAAATTACTGCACATGATTTGATGTTCATGGTCCCAGCAATTGTCCCACGTGTGGGACAATTGCTGTTTCCGTGCACGTGAGACCGACACATGTCTTTTCACAGGATGACAGGGGGACTTTACTTTCTTTCTTTTTTTAATACAAATGTAAAAAAATTTTTTTTACACTGTTGCTTTCATTTATAAGTTTTTTTTATCACTTTTATTGCTGTCACAAGGAATGTAAACATCCTTATGACAGTTACATAGTTACATATATTTTTCTTAAAGCACTTTACTGAGCTGGCCAGAACCTCATCTGGAGGGAGTCTATTCCACATTTTCACAGCTCTTACTGTGAAGAAACCTTTCCATATTTGGAGATGAAATCTCTTTTCCTCTAGACGTAAAGAGTGCTCCTCAGTGTTGACCATAAAGTGAATAACTCAACACCAAGTTCACTGTATGGACCCCTTATATATTTGTACATGTTGATTATATCCCCCCTTAATCTCCTCTTCTCAAGAGTGAATAAATTCAGTTTCTCTAATATTTCCTCACAGCTGAGCTCCTCCATGCCTCTTATCAGTTTGGTTGCTCTTCTCTGCACTTTCTCCAGTTCCCTGATATCCTTCTTGAGAACTGGGGCCCCAAACTGAACTGCATATTCCAGATGAGGTCTTACTAATGATTTGTACAGGGGCAAATAATATCTCTCTCTCTGGAGTCCATACCTCTCTTAATACAAGAAAGGATTTTGCTCGCTTTGGAAACCGCAGCTTGGCATTGCATGCCATTATTGAGCTTAGGGTCTACCAAAACCCCCAGATCCTTCTCCACTATGGATCCCCCCAGTTCTACTCCCCCTAGCATGTATGATGCATGCATATTCTTACCCCCCATAACTTTACATTTATCAACATTAAACCTCATCTGCCACTTAGACGCCCAATTAGACAGAGCATTGAGGTCGGCTTGTAAATTGGCGACATCCTGTAAGGACGTTATTCCACTGCATAGCTTGGTGTCATCTGCAAAGACAGAAATTTTACTTTTGATCTCAGACCCAATATCATTTATAAAGATATTAAAAAGTAAGGGTCCCAACTCTGAACCTTGGGGTACACCACTGATAACCTTGGACCATTCAGAGTAAAAATCATTAACCACGACTCTCCGAGTTCTGTCTTTTAGACAGTTTTCTATCCATTTACAGACTGATATTTCCAAGCCTGTGAACTTTACCTTACACATGAGCCGTGTGTGCGAAACTGTATCGAACGATTTTGCAAAATCCATGTATACCACGTCCACTGCCTAGCCTCTGTCCAAGGTTTTACTTACCTCTTCATAAAAAGAAATCAGGTTTGTCTGACAACTTCTGTCTTTCATGAACCCATGCTGTCTGTTGCTTAAATAGTTTTTTTCCCAGCAAGAACTCATCCACGTGGTCTTTTATTAATCTCTCCAGTATCTTCCCAGCTATAGAAGTTAAACAGGTCTATAGTTACTTGGTAAAGACTTTTTGCCCTTTTTAAGTATGGGCACCACATTGGCCCTGCGCCAATCCAGTGGTACTATTCCTGTCATTAATGAGTCCCTAAAAATTAGATACAGTGGCTTTGAAATGACAGATAATATATTTGAAGAATTTATTGGGGTTTGTCCTACTATCTTTTGCAACCTGTCGTTCATTTTGAATTTTTGCATCCTTGCTCCCAGTAATAGGCATGTGGCAGGTACTCTTTATGGAGAGATCTTGGGTCTAAAAGACACATAAAAGCATTCGAAACACAAAGATTGATATTTTTGAATACTTTTGCATTTTAAAAACTGGCACTGATGGTTTCCGAATAAACCGGACGGGATGTCATGCTCGGTTTACTGTTACGAAAAGCCGATCCCGCCTTTGCTCAGCTGTCCGGTCAGTCGCTGGATGCGTCGTCTGGTCGCTCGGCTCTCCCGTGGGACGGGAGAGCCATGGAAGGTGAGGATGTCCCCTCCCGCTGTTTGTAATCACCAACATCCGGCTCTAAAAAAGATAATGGAGGTGCAGGCATCATCCTGGTATGACCACCAAAAGGACAGGAAGTAGTTAAAGAGCCTCTGCCCTCCTAGCTGGGGGCAGCACTACCTCCTTTAAAAATGTCACCCAAATCAAACGCCTTGTATGCCTCACCCCTGTGTGAGGGGGCACATTCTTGCAGGTTCTTTAGCCCCCATAAAAGCCATATTTACCGTAGAGTGCACTGATGATGGCCAAAAAGCCTGAAACAGCTGTATGCAGTTTGAAATTAAGGCTGTATTAGGCTGTATTTACACTAGACCACCGATCAGTGGTGATTGCTCCATTAGGGGTGCAGAGGCACCATCCCCTAATCCTTGCGCCCCGCCCCTAATTTTTTGAAGCACGTGATTAGAGCCTAAGGCTCTAATTGGCTTTAAGAGGAAGTAATCCCTGTCTTAAAAAAAACCTGCAAGACAAAAGCATAATCAACTAGTATGCATAGTACCTCATTATGAATTACTTACCTGAGAACAAAGCCCCCGCAGCGGTCCTCGAACACCTCCTCCTTCGACGCCGTGATACCCAGAGTGACTTTTGGGTATCGCTGCTCCAGCCAGTCACAGTGACGGAGCAGCGATGCGCCGTTAGTAGCATGATCGCCGTTAGTAGCGGCACGCTCAGTGTGCCTGCACACTGTTGTCTACGGTGCATGCACCGTAGACATTGGTACCGACTTTCTTGCAAATATCTCCTTAACCGTGTAGGTTAAGGAGATATTTATTGCACCTACAGGTAAGCCTTAATCTAGGCTTACCTGTAGGTCAAAGTGGTCTGTAAGGGTTTACAACCACTTTAAAAAAAAGGGTGGGCTCGGGGCATAGAGCACTGCGCCCTGAGCCCACCCAGTTTTGTGACAGTAGTGAATTAATATTTGCTATTGTCTTCCAGCTTCTCCTCCAGGCCAATCAGGAAGTGGGCCGAGAGGAGAAGCGACCGTATTGGCTGGGCGCACGGTGGGGAGGCATCGAGGAGGAGACACAAGGGGAAGCCGCTGAAGCTGCCCGTGACCTGGATGGGGTAAGTGCGGGGCTGATGGGCAGACGGACAGTTGAGCAATTTGGGGGGGTTGGCGTTGGATTTGTCTGGCTGATCAACCAAGCAACAGGGGGTTGGGGGGTTTGACTGACTGACCGACCAGTGGCAGGGGCGGCTGGTGCTCTATTTTTTTGAGGGGTGTAAACAAACCACCTGACCCCCCCCCCCCCAAAAAAAAAGAGCACCAGCCGCCACTGCCAATTCTGAATGTGCATCTGACCAGTGGAGTGGAAAGCAATGATTGGCTTGGCTTGTCCACTGGTGTGAAATGATGGAAATATCTTCTTATTTTGGGATATATGATGGAATGAGACGTGTGAATACATTTTGTTTTACTGTGAACTTCCAATGCTGCTTTTTCAAGCAATTTTTTTTTTATTGGGGGGGGGGGGGGGAGAGGGTGGGTTGTCATTAAAGGCCTTGTATAAAAATAAATATATTGATCTTTGCACAATTTTATTCAACAAAGATCCTCTTCTGTAATTGCTTACAGCTATCCCTAGACCAGCATATCAATACAGGACTATCAATATCACATTGCTACAATCTAAGGATATGGTCATTCACTTTTATATTTACTAATCTGTTTTATTTATTTTTCTGCAATACACAAAAAAGTGTCATTCTGTGTGACTATTATAAAAGCATTGCTGGCACCTCCGGAGAATTGTCAGTATTACAGAGGAAGTTACACTAATTCTGTAAGGTAATAAAACAAAGGTTGATCACTAGAGAGCAGACAACAGTGTGCGCCAGTTTCCATGGCGATAATGTATACGCACTGTGATTCCATCCACTGTCTTCTCCTAGAATTTACAGTGTTCATTAATCTGTTTCACAGAGACGGCAGCAGTTTACATCTGGAATGCTACAAGAACAAAGGCATTTTAAAACATAAATTATTAAGTATATCAGTGTATGAAATCCCCAGACTTCAAAGCCCAGGTTCACATTTTTCACATTTTATACATGTGAAGTACAGCTTTGCTTTCATAAAACAGTAAAAAATGTACATGCCATCCCTTCCGTCACAATCCAAGAAAACAATGGCTTTATTTCTCATTTGAAGGGGAAGTTCAGTCTGTTTTTAAGATTATTTTACATATACATATAAAGGAGGTGATCTTACTGTATAAACTCATATCAATTGGTTTATTGTATTATAGGGCTGGTGTTTATGTATAAAATGTATTTATATATGTTGACGGGGAAGCCATATTACAAATGAGGGCTGTGGTTTCTTCTTAGTATGTCAGCCAGGGGCAGACATACCATTTATGCAGACTGCACAGCTGCAAAAGGGCCCTCTGAGATTTAAGGGCCCATTTGTTCCTAGATGTGCTCCAATGCAGTGATCATCAATCCTGTCCTGCAGACTAGAATACTGTAGCACTACCCCTGAACGAGCTGCTGGTTTGTTTTGGGTGGCATGTTACCTTGTGTTCCTCTGCCGTCTAGGGGTGTTTGGTGAAAGGTGTAGTAACGGAATGTCCATGACAGGTGTCTTTTTGTGTGCTTTTTATTACCCAGCCGGGTAAAAACAATAAAACTTGGTGAAGAGTAGAGATTTAGTAGAAAAGGAAATGACAGATTCAGGTGCAAGCAGCAGGGAAACAGTCCTGCTCCCAATGACAATCTCTCCTTCACCACTCCAGCCAGAGTGGGTATAGCGCACCTGGACAGGCCTCTCTCACCAGCCTGGCAGCCAGAGGGTCACTCGAACCTTGGGAAAAAGTCTCTGCCATAGACCCTCCCGAGGATTGAAACAGCGGAGATAATCCAGCCTCTCATGGCATTCCTCAGGCAGACTTCCACCGAACAGCTTCCTCTAGCAGGACTAACGCTTGGGATCTCTTTAGATTTAGGGACCCAGTCGATCACTGGGGCCCAGACACAGCTCAGATTTTCCTGACCAATGTGGCACACACACCCCAGCTTGGAAGACCATTTCGCCGGGGTGCCATGGTATGGATACCCTGAAGGTGGGCGCCACACAGGAAGAAGACCCAGACCAATGGCGTCTGTCCCATAAATATTCTCCCCCAGCATGCACATCGAGAAAAACTCCCCTCTGATAGGCTGCTGGGTAAGAGCACCCAATCCTTGACCCCACTGCTGCCACCCGTCGGCCTGGGGTGAGATCAGCACCCCAGAAACAACAGAATGAGCCCACAGCCAAAGCTGAGACAGTGGCCTAAATTAGAACAGATCAACATGGTCAAAGTTAACTAACTCTCTGACCCCCTCTAAATTTAACTTAGCACTGGTCCTGGAAATTAACCATACGCTACACTCTCCCCCCACTTGAAAAGACACTGTCCTCAGTGTTCGAACAAACAAAATGGTGTTCAAACCTGAACACCTTACCTGAATCTGCGTGACAGTAAGTAAAAGAGGAAAGAGATAGGACAGAATGTAAAAATATAAAACATATTAACAATTCACACAGTGGTACATTCTGACATAACTAGGCCTATCTATCTAGCCTGCCCCATTCTCCAACAGTCTTGATAGATGATCAACAACCTGCAAACAAAAATAGAAAAATATACACACAAATATACATTATTTACAGTCACTAAGGGTGAATGGGGCTGCATCTCTGCCAACTTAAGGCAAAGCCTCCTTCCTCCCAAAGAGACACATTCAAGAAATAAGTGCTGAAACTTTCTCAAACTGCAAGGGCCTAAGAGAAAATGTAGGGAATTGTCTTTCTGCAATGGTAAAGCTGCAGAACACAGCCCTCTAGCGGTCAGTGCACTGATATTACCAGTATAGTGCAGTCCACACTCAAAGGTAGAGCAATCAGGGAAGAAAAAACGTTCTCTTCTTCTTTTCCTTATTGTGATGAAATCCGCAGGACCCTAATCTAACTAACTAACATATTACTCCCTTCCCCCGAAGTTCTTCACATCACAGCCAAACATGGATCAGGAGAAGGAAATAAAAACAAAACAAATTGAAAAGGGGTGATCGTTCCTGTCCATGATTTCTTCAAGCAGCAAAAAAACAAACAACAACACTGCAGGTATTGGACCTACAGGTAAAACCTGGGATCTGGCAGTGTGACATCGTCCTCTTGGTCATTCACTGTGGTAACTGAATAGACCCGATCTACTTTTCCGGGACTCTTAATGACCACTCTGTCATGGTAGATGTACCGACCAGGGCCCCAGTCTGTCAGGCAACCTTCAAAACGGTGGCCGAGGGAGATGGGGGTGTCCTAGTCCCGGCATAACAATTGCATCCGGAGCTCTCCTTACAACAGGCAGTGCAGCTGGTATTGGAGCAGTCTCCCTGGTGTCATTAACTTTCGGCACTGTGACTCCCCAGGTTAACTGCGGGATATCCGCCCGTAGCGCGGTATCCTGAGAACGTCTCTTAGACTTGTGGGGTTTTGAAGCACGGGAGCTTCTGCCCCACTGTAGCTCGGGCAGCTCCGGTTCAAACCACTGATCATCCCCCAGATCAGAGGAAGAGTCAATTTCAGAATTTCAGTGTTATACTCTTCTGCAGTCAAACAGACATGTTCCGCAACAGATTCACTGACGTTGTCCCTGGTTCTGGACTCAGCAGGGGTGACACTCCCCCTGGAGTCCTTCTCATGTCTGCACATAGGTAGGCCGTGACCACAGCCATGGGAGACCTTCACAGGGCCCATTTTTCCAGAGGTGAGCCAAGCAGGGACCACCGTCATACACACATTCTCCGTGGCAGCATCCACCTTTACATCAGGCAAACTTTTCTTGATATCAGAGTCACTTACTTCGGGTGACACGATCGGAGTGGCGGCCGATGACATGGTGATCGCAGTTGTAGAAGAAATAGTAACAACATCAGCATCAGCCGTAGTAGCAGTAGTAGGTGCAGGCCAGGGAACCTCTTCTTCCGCGGTCACCGTTCCGGTGATCCAATCGACCGGGTACTCGCGAGGAGACTCTGTTGGTTGTTCCTCTTGGCACTTCTTGCATGGAGCAAAAGGCAGGATCCGGACAGCTAGCTCCGCACATCGGGGACAGGACAGTCCAAGGGCCTCCACGCTGCCACTGGTAAACAGCACGAACCGCCCCTGCGTCCCCATTCGAATCCTGGTATCGGTCAGGGAAGCTCCGGTAACAGCAGACTTCGGATTGACTCCCACCGTAGACATCGGGGGCCTCAATCTTTCAAATGGCATCGGGGCCACAGACATGTTGCACGATCCTCTCTCGTGGGCGGGCAATCACTCTGTCCTTTGGCGCCAAACTCACCCTACGTCTCACGCATGGGTGGGTAATTCCTACCACTTCTAGTTATTTTCTGGGCACGTTGCAGGCACATGTCACTCCACTGCACATGCGCCCAGACTAACTACCTGAAGTTAACTTTTTCCTCACCAGCACAGTCCAACACCATGACAATTCCTGGCTTTTAATGGCGGAATAAATTTGAAAAGACACTGGGACGGTGGGACGGTTTGTGGGACGTTACAAAAAGTCCTGCACGCAGCATCTTCGGGATGGGCTGGGAGCGCTGTATTTAGCGCTCCCAAGAGGCCCTGCCCATTGCAATGAATGGACAGAGCCTTGAAAGCGCAGCAAAACAGGACTTTTTTTATGGTAAAAAGTACCCGGCTAGCGGCCGAATAGTGCCAAAACGAGCGGCGCTTTAGAGCTAATGGGCCGGCATCCCAGTGTGAAAGTAGCCTAATCCTTCTCAACTCTAGCCAAAACTAAAAGCAAAAATAAATGTTGCAGTAGATGCACTTTAGGCATCTCTGTAACACCAGACATAAAAAATGATATATACAGGAATGAAATAATAGTCTAAAGTAATTTATATAAAAAAAAGTAGGATCATGTACGAAAAACTCTGTAACAATGCAGTATTTCTTAGTAGACAAGTGGAAGAATGACACTGTTCTACAATATGTGGACTGCCTTTTTTCTTGTCTTGCTACAAAAGGACACTTAGAAATCGCATGATTCTTTGCTAAAAATGGAGCAGGTTGGCAGGATTAGCAAATGTACATGAAGATATCATCAGTCGATGGATGGCAGCGTCCTGGTATTCTGAGTCATTGTCCCTGGTGAATTTCACCCGAGGAGAAGTAAGGAAGGAGGTTGGTGTTGTGACAGGGAAAAAAATCATGAATATTTTTTTGCTTGAGCGCACAGCAGACAGTATACAAGAAAGAGACTTTCCCAGCAACTTGCAGTCAAAATCAAGTTTAGTTGTATTTTTAGCTCTTTGTGTTTTGCAGAACATGCTGCAAAGGAGAACAATAGGGAAGGTAGGCACAATTTTTGTTTTTAATCATAAAGATTTTAATGTATTTTGTAGTGGTCATAGGACCCTTCATTATCATTACAGCTGTACTTAACCACTTCAGCCCCGGAAGAATTGGCTGCCCAATGACCAGGACATTTTTGCGATAAAGCACTGCGTCGCTTTAACTGACAATTGCTCGGTCGTGCGATGCTGTACCCAAACAATGTTGACGCCCTTTTTTTCCCACAAATAAAGCTTTCTTTTGGTGGTATTTGATCATCTCTGCAGTTTTTATTGCAGAGCGACAATTTTGAAAAAAACACAATATTTTGTACTTTTTGCTGTAATAAATAGCCCCACTTTTTTATTTTTTTAAAAAGCGAATTTTTTGCTCAGTTTAAGCTGATATGTATTCTTCTACAATATTTTGGTAAAAAAAAAATGTATATTGATTGGTTTGCACATAAGTTGTAGCATCTACAAAATAGGGGATAGATTTGTGATTTTTTTTTTTTACTAGTAATTAGGGTTGTCCCAATACCGATACAAGTATAGGTATCGGCACCGATACCAAGCATTTGCCCGAGTACTTGTACTCGGGCAAACCCTCCCAATGCTTCATCCGATACCTGGACAGTCAGTGGTGATCGGTGCGTGGGGGAGTTACAAGCTTCTTCCCCCGTGGCTTTCAGCTTCTTTAGTGAAATCTATACAGCGGTGATCGGTGCTTGTAACTCTCCCACACACGATCACTGCTGACTGTCACCGCATCCTCCTCCAGTTCCCCTCCGTGTCCCCCTCCATGCCCCCTTCGTTCTGCTGCTGTCCCCCTCCATTCTGCTGCTGTCCCCCTCCAGTTTTCCTCCGTGTCCCCCTCCGTTCTGCTGCTGTCCCCCTTCAGTTTTCCTCCATGTCCCCCTCCGTTCTGCTGTCCCTCTCCATGTCCTCCTCCTTCCATCCCTGTATAAACAGAGTCAGTGATTACTAATTCTGTCCATTCACATAACTGAAACATTGTAACCTCCTGTAAATTACGATGTCTGTTTATGAATGGAGAGGAGCCACTGTCTTCTCTCCATTCATTTTCAGTGCAGCTGAGGCTGCAGAGAAAGGGACTGGGGAATCTCTATTCTCTGTCTCAAGGGGAAGACATCAGGGGTCTGTTAAGACCCCTCATATCTCCCCAAAGCCCCCCAACAGGGCTGATTAAAAAAAAGTATTGCAATAAATAATAAAAAGAAAAAAAAGAAAGCATTGTAGAAAAAAAATTGTAAAAAAAAAACAAAACGCTGTCACGTGACATAAAAAAAGTATCGGGTATCGGTGAGTACTTGAAAAAAAAGTGCTCGGTCTTAAAAAAAGTGGTATCGGGACAACCCTACTAGTAATGGTGGCGATCTGCGATTTTTATCGGGACTGTGACATTATGGCGGACATATTGGACACTTTTGACACATTTTTGGGACCATTGGCACTTATACAGCGATCGGTGCTATAAAAATGCACCGATTACTGTAAAAATATTACTGGAAGGCAAGGGGTTAATCACTGACAATTAAAAAAAAATCATTTTTTTGTTACTATCTGCTATAAAACATATTTAATAATAAAAAAAAATATTGAATTTCTTCATCAATTTAGGCCAATATATAATCCTAATAAGCAAATATTGATTGGTTTGCAAAAGTTATAGCATCTACAACAGGGGTCTCAAACTGGTGGCCCTCTAGCTGTTGCGAAACTACAAGTCCCATGAGGCATTGCAAGGCTGATAGTTACAAGCATGACTTCCACAGGCAGAGGCATGATGGGACTTGAAGTTTCGCAACAACTGGAGGGCCGCCAGTTTGAGACCCCTGATCTACAAGCTATGGGATATATTTATGGATTTTTTTTCTTTACTAGTAATGGCTTTGATCAGTGACTTGTAGCGGAACTGCGATATTGTGGTGGACAAATCGGACACCTAACTGATACTTTTTGGGAACCAGTGACATTAATACAGTGCTAAAAAATATGCAATGACACTGACTGGAAAGGGGTTAACATCAGGGGCAATCAAAGGGTTAACTGTGTGCCTAGCCAATGTTTGTGCACTGTGTGGGAGGTGCTTTTACTAGGGGAAGGCATTGATCCATGTTCCTGCTTTGCAGGAACACAGTATCAATGCCCTCCCTGCTGACAGAACGGCAATGTGTTTACACCACCGTTCTGGCTCCCTGCCTAATGATTAGCTGACACTGTGTATAGTAACAGTGGGAGCTGGTTGCTGGCAGCGCGCATGCGCACCCCAGACCCAGAAGTGCGGGATCACGTACTAGGTACTGTACGTGATCCTGTGCAGTCGAGCCACATAGCCCCCATATATGTAAGTTATACAGTTGGCAAGCGGTTAAGCTCTGACTTCTGAACCTCTATACACCACCTGATGTGTCTGCATGTTACCATGGAGTCAGGCTATATACGTAAGAGTTAGATGTCACATGCAATGAGGTGCTAGGATGCTAAAATGAGTACAGCTAACTTTCTGTCTATGGCACCATCTATCTTGCTGAAGTATACAGAGTAACTGGCAACCGAACACGTTATAATCTAACCCCCAAGTGATGTTGCAAAATTGTATGGAAAACAACTAGTGTAGGGCCAGTATAATAAAGACACACATAGTCCTGCTCCAAACTGGTCCAATCTTGCCCACAAAATACTGGGTGCTCATCCAGCTTGTTACTGAAAGTCTAGAGAACAGATTAGTGGATGACCACACTAAGTTTGGAATTGCTATTTTAGCGGTCTACTCTAGTTGATTACTGCATTCCAGTAAAAAAAGGCTAATTTTTTAACACAATAAATAATGCATTATTATTTATTACAATTAATGTATTTATTTATTCCTCCTTCTCTTCTGTTATGAGAAGAACGAGTGGGCTCCTCAATGTAAACATATGTGATTGGCCATCACAGTGATCACATGATACAGAGCTGCTCCAATCGGCTCTGTGCCTTTAGCCACTGCTCTCTGCTGTTTAATGACAGTGGCTTTGTTTGTGTGCATTGCATGCACATACAGGGAAACAAAAAATGTACTCACCCTAGGAAGTGTACAATCATCTGTTTAAATCATAACAACAAGGTGTTAACTGGTTAAACTAAGAATTTAAGAAACTTCCTTTTTTTTTAAGAAATCAGTTACTGTGATAGAACCCATTGTCACTGTGTGTTTTGGAAGGGACTATGGGCGGGCCTCCTACCCACAGATTATGGCCCAGAAGAGACTGGAGACCCGGGGACAAGCTGGCATTGAGATAATGTAATGTAATGCTACATCCCTTCTCCCCCATCCCCTCCCCTCTTGTTGCTGTGCCTAATTGTGTTGGTAAATGGCACATAGCATAGACAATGGTCTGGACTGGAGATGTCTCTCCGCAGGGGATGTGTATTGAGAGGCTGCCTGCTTACCATAATCTCATTATGTTTATCTGTAGTCTCAATGTACAAGTGTTCCGTTCCCATTGGTTGTTCCTTGTCCCCTACCCCCTCCCCTCTATGACAAAGCTAAGGGGAGTGTCTCTAACTGTGTGTAAAAGTGTATGTCTTGTATTTAATAAACAGTTTATTTTCTGCATGTTTAACCCTCAACACCTGTGTGGATTGTCTTGTGATTGAGGGGTTAAGGGCTGGTTATGGCGAATCTGCAGGCTGTGGGTGCATTTGGAGGACAGGAGACACAGTTCTGGTGGATGTGCCCACCTAGGGTATCAGGGCTCAAGTCCTGCGGGAACGCATGGGAACGGAGTTCCTGCACTTTTTTCACAGCGGGAACGCAGTTCCCTTTGCAGGACTAGAGCAGCCAAGCCGCCCGAGCCAATCCTTCACTAAGCAGCGATGCCCAGCTCGAGTCGCTGTCAGGGGCAGGCGAACCTTAGTAATCCTTTAAGTTACTGGCTGCTTCCTGTATATGGATTCATCGGGTAGTGTGCAGGTATTCCGTCACTCGATGCCGCAATGTCTCCTGGGACCTCTTGTCATTGTTCCCAGGAGACATTGCGGAGGTCTGCCGCGAGTTATCGTGGGATTTAGAAAGAACTTGCTTAAAGCGGCCAGTAACATAAAGGATTACTAAGGTACAGTGGATGGAAAAAAAAAAACATGCGGTTTAGTAATTATGCATATGAGCGTATAATTTTTTTTTTGGTGGGGGAGTGGATCTTGGGTGGGAGTTCCCACACTTTTTTCCCCAGGACTTGACCCCTGTAGGGTATCCGAGATCTGTCACAGTTACATAAGCACATACATAGCAAACATGAATCTGGCATGCAAAATGTACAAGCGCATACAGTATATTCCATCAGGAGCAGTCAAACATCAGAGTTGCTATGTGGTATTGTCAGAACTTAGACCTGGATGGTTATAATAAGAATATGATGTGTTACACCCACCAGCCAATATTCACGCAGGTCTCAACGTCAGCCAAGGCTAAAAAAAGAACAAAAACCTTTTGAGTCATTAAGGTGAGCTACTTCTGCAGACTCCCTGGACCCTTCTGATCAGTTATGATTACGCAAGTGCAAATGTGTTTGTCAGAAACAGATATTTTAGGGGTATTTACTACCTTCCACATTATATGAAATAAACTCAACTTTGCAGAGACCTATTCAACCTGTTAAATCACTAATCATGTTTGGCTGTCTGTTAAGCTATTCTAAGTGAAAATGTCATAACACGGGCATTTCAAACTGAAATCTTTACCTATAAAAAAACACAATTTAAATGATCCAATAGAACAATAAAGTAGCTGAAATTCTTTATAAATCCTGATAAATCATTCAAACCGATTAAAACAGTGAATGGGCAGGCTGAATGTACCACATTGATTGATCGACCGGCTTGGGTACAACAAGGCTGCTGGATTCTGTTTAGATTATTGCTAGTGTCTGCTAGCGATAATCACTGTCAGTTCTCCCGGCAGGAACGGCTTCCCCTGACCCACCCTTGGGAGCAGACAATTGCTCGGCAGGAGGGGTTCCCCTGTCAGCACTGTCTGTGTTGATGGGGGAATCATGACTGCAGGAAAGAAATTTGCACCGTGTATAACCTTCCAAATGCCGCGTACACACGGCTGTTTTTTTTTGTCCTAGGAAAAGCGACCTTTTTCTCAACGTTATTCTTGTCAAGCCTGCCTTGCCTACACACGATCGTGAAAAAAAAATGCTGGACCAAAGCGCGGTGACGTACTACACGTATGACGGCACTATAAAGGGAAAGTTCCATTCAGATGGCGCCACCCTTTGGGCTGCTTTTGCTGATTACGTGTTAGTAAAAGTTTGGTGAGAGACGATTCGCGCTTTTCAGTCTTCGTGCTTTTCAGTCTGTTACAGCGTGACGAATGTGCTATCTCCATTATGAACGCTCCCGTCTCATAACTTGCTTCTGAGCATGCGTGTTTTTTTCCCGTCGTTAAAGCCTACACACGACGTGAAAAATTACAACGTGAAAAACGACGCAAAAATTTAGAGCATGTTCTAAATTTTTAATGCCCATTTTTCGCATCGAGAAAAATGCTCTGGAGCGCACACACGATCGTTTTTAATGACATTACATTTTTTTTTTTCATTTTTCACGTCATGAAAAATGGTTGTGTGCACATGGCATAAGGGTTAAAATTGGCCCTGTTAACTAACGCCTTACTTTTGGTAATTTTGGTTATGTATTGTGTTTTTTTTTGCATTTAGGCTCCTTTCACACTAGGCGGACTCCGTTGTTACGGAGTCCGCCTGCTCCTGCCAGCTCAGCGGGAGATCTGTCCGCAGATCTCCACTGAGCCGACGGATGACAAGCTCCTCTCTGTTCACTGAGCGGCACCGCTGTTTCCTATGGAGCGATCTGATGAAAACGCACAGCATGTCCGTTTTCATCAGATCTTACCTGATCCGATCCGCCATGGACGCATGGGGACGGATGGGGACGTATCCCCATACATCTGTTTTTAGCGGATCGGGTTGGATGTCAGCGGACATGTCTCTGCTGACATCCGACTCTCCATAGAGATGCATGGAGCGGCCGCTAAGGTCCGCCGTCAAAACTGACAGTCGGACCTGAATGGTCCGTCCGTGTGAAATGGGCCTAACACTTGTGTATTTTTTTATTCTTTTTCCCGAAAACTGAATTTGCTAATTGTATCTGGAAAGGAAGATCTTGACATTTACCCTGCACCTCCTCTACTTACCAAAACACCTTGCAATCTGTGAACAGAGGCAAGGAGTACTATAGCCAGGACTGGAAATCTCAGAGATAGATGGCGCCAACAGGAAGGTGCAAGCTGCATTAAAGTAAAAGATTTAATAAATACTGCAGCAGACAAAGATGGGTCACATTTCATTAGTGATGAGTTCATGGGTGGTTCATGGGTAAAATATTGAGACAAGTATGATAGGACATGGTCAATTAATAGTCAACACCAGATTCAATAGCTGAAACAAAACCTAAAGAATTACACCACAAACAATATCAGGTGATAGTAGAGAGTTGCTGATGCATATGCCACAGGTCTGTATAAGGCAGTAGAACTCAAGACATCAAATATATAAATATGGTTATTGAACCACAACATGGAGGCCTGTAATGTTGCTTTGGGCATTGGGTTTTGCTTGGACATTCACTTTGGCATTTAGTGCAGAGCCTGTAGATAGCAACAGGGTGCTTTACAGGTCCAGGGTCGTGGCCCATCCCTATGGAAACCAGACCCTGGAGACCCCTCCTGGAATATGGCCAACCATGATAGATAAAGTCTGTACCCTGATTAGGGACCAGCAACATGGACAGGTAAGACGGTTTACTTTGTACTGGAACGATACTGTAGCCTCACTATTTGCAGGTTTCCAAATGAGTATTTGTTCTATGTTCTACTCATGCACATGCACGCACACACGGGTGCCCACATGGGCGCCCACAGTTGCCTGGGCACACTTATGGGCATGCACGCACAGGTGCCACAGTTTCCTGGGCGCACCAATGCGCATGCAGGCTAATTGGTGCCAGATGGTCTATTTAACAAAGTGTCCTAACCCCAAACTTTGCTGACTGGTCTTCAGCTGCGTCCTGATCCTCTGTACACTGCTTGTTACCTGCTTGATACCCGTTACTGATCCCGGCTTCCTCTGACTCTGCTTCTGGACTCTGATATTCTTGATTACTGGTACCTCACTCTGGCCTTCACCTGACCTTGCACCTGCTTGTGCCTTGTACTCTGCAGCCCACCTGTTACCGAACCCGGCTATCTCCACGACTCTGCTTCCATCATCTGCCCGGCTCTAACTCTGCCTCTGTAAACCTGTGCTGGCTCTCTATCATCTCAGCTCTCCTGGGTCCAGTGCTCTCCTGTCTCCTGGCCACAGGAAGAACTGACAAGCCACCAAGCCTGAACCTGGAGTTCTTCTTTAACATCCGCTGATCTTCTGAGTTCCATCCCAGTTCTTCATCTGCTGTCCTGCTGGTACCACCGAGCCTACAACTCCACCCGCAAGTTCTACAAGCAACATTCCTGGGCACTTGTGTTCCTCCTGTCCCTAACCACCATCTGTTCCACCTTCAGTGGGGCTTGGGTAGGGGATACAAGGGAGGCCGACCTCGTCATATCAGACTCCTACCAGGTACGTGACAACATTACAAAGATTTACATGGAAAGTGTCCAGCAAAGATTTTCCTGTGTCCAATCACCAGGTACTTCCCAATAACCCAGGGTCTATGAATATCAAGACTGCGTCCTGCGCTATCCTCCAGGCTGCAGGATATAGAATTGAAAGGTAAGATAAATTTCCTGTTTTTTGATGCTCAGCATAATAAATACATATGCTCCCTTTGATGATATTTGCATTGGTAAAGCACTTCATATTCCTATATCTTTCATGCTTTAAAAACAAAAAAGGTCCAAAGGGGCTTAATGCATTTGTTTACTCAGACTTAATTTACACTCATGGCGGTATAAGTAGTGTAAATGTAGTCTTTATGTATTCCAGTGATCCCATGAGAGGACTATCCTATTTCATTATTGGATGAGGACACTGAGGACATTCATCACAGGCCTATAATAAGTGACACTTTCTAGGAATTGTTTCATCCAAGACAACATGTATTTGTTTAGATATTATTTGTGAACTCCTCAGAGTCCTGACAATATGTAACAAGGGAATGAGGACGGTGTAAGTGGAAAAACGCTGCCCTGCATTTATAATAGGAGATATATGGTATATTGCTGCTAAGTGCTCGATGGTCTACAGTGGACATTTAAAACACATGTGTATAGAGATAAATAAATTGTAATGTGTAATCTGAAGAGTTTTCAGCAGAGCATAAGTCTAACATTGTGCCAGTTAATCCGTCTGAGACCTTCCCTTGGGATAAATGTGCCACCTTGTTCATGGGTACATTTTTGAATTTTATAACTCACCCAATCCAAAATGAATTGAGTGAATCGGCAACCATATAAGGCAGCATGACATTGAGTGGTGCTTCGCTAGATTAATCGATCTGCCAGCTAATATGAAAATTGTAAAATAATGTGCACATATCTAAGCATACATTTAGTGGTGATAGTTTAACATAAATAAGGTTTGGTTAGCTGTCATTGCTGGACCAATGAGCTGCAGATGGGAGATTCCCAATATATTCCCAATATAGCCATATGGCTATATTAAGTCAATGTGGGGTTGGGATGCCTGTGACATGATTGTCCCATTATGGGCACATGGCCATATTTACAATCACGTTCCCATATCATGTCATCACTAGAAATGAGCTTGGGTTCGGAGGTTTGAAGGTAGCTCTCAGAGCCAAGCTAGTAGCTGCAGGAGGGGTTTTGCTGCCCTGCAGCTGCACATGCAAAACGGGTGAAGGGGCTTGACCTTCTATGGCCACAATGTGGCCATAGTAGGTCAATGATATCACAAGCATGACCACCCTTATGTGCAAATGTAGCTATGGGGCAGGAAATTCCATGACTGTAGTTGGTTAGCCCAGCACTGCCAGCTATAATACAGGTTTAGACTGAACCCAAGCTCACCCTACTCATCACTAATCATAAATATAGATGCTTTGTTAGATATTAAAACAGAAAGGAAATGTTCACATCAACAATTACAGCAGCTGCTTCAGTGCATCACCCATACAATTTAATGAAAATGAAGAACTATAACCTCCTCTAGATTTACAATATACTGTGAGAGACTTTACTAAACCACCCATTCATGTTTTTTTTTATTCAAACAGGTATGTCTTTGCATCATTGTAGGGGTACCCCCATAAGAGCTGCTTAGTGTTGTGTGCGTCTGTCACCCTGCCCAGCCAGGCACACAATTTCAAGCATTTAGAGACATGAAATAGTCCTTGCACTTGTTTTTGTATTGTTTGAACTTTTGATATGCCCAGGTAATTAACAGTTAACGTTGGGCCTCCCATATACATCACAGTATATACACTCCTCTTCTCCTGTACATCGCTTCCTTTGAGATCACCACTCCTCTCTCCTCCTGCACATTGCTTCCTTTCTTGCACTCTCCAGACTAGCTAGCACTGATTTGATAGGCCTGACACTGGCTCAGCCAGGCTTAAAGCAGGTGCCCTTTACAAGCAGGGACCACTGCCCCTATGGTGTAGAAAATTATGAAAAATCCCAGTTCTAGCTGTCCATGTGGCTACTGCTCCCATTACCACCTCTTCAGGCACTTCCAGACCTCCTGGCTGCAGCTGCCCGTGACACCACCATCCTCCAGACTGGCTCTGCACCCATCCCAGACTGCTGCATCTCAGTCCTCTCAGGCATGCCTCCCAGTCCTCCTGACGGTGTGCTCACTCACCAGCCCTCCTGGCTGCCTCTATGGAACTCCTGGAGACTTTCCCGGAAGTGTTCTCCCACTTTCCTCTCTTGCTCCTCCTGTGCCACCTGTCCAGAACACCTCTATGGGTTGTAAGAGGTGTAGTGATATAATATGTCTAATGTCCAGTCCTCTTAGATAATTGATATCTTAGATATTATATGATGACTATAAATTAGGTTGTTCTGCAGCAACACACAGGCTCTCCAGAGAACGCATTTTAATTGACTTCCAATAACAAACAAAGTCCAAATTCCACAGATGATACAAATCCAACAGAGTAATTCATATAATCCCAAGTCCCATTTGACTAGAGACCTATGCCTTCATATTCGTATAGAGAATATACCGGGAATATATTCTGAGTGACAAGACTGAACTCCATGATTATATTCCCTAGCCAATGAATAGCTGAGCAATTTGATTGGCCGTCTTTGATCTACATCCTGTCTTTCAGAGTGGCAGGTAATTGTCACTCCCAGCCGGAGTCGCCAATTAGTATTAGGGAGCTAACTAGTATACATCCTTGCATACCAATAAGCTCCCTCTAATAAGTAATTAGATTACATGTGGCCTGAGTAATGGTTTGATGTGTAAAAACAGATTGATCATGTCTCTTTGAATTACAGGTTTGAAATCTGGCCTGATCAATTTTGGACTTATAACACAATAATACGACATATATATATATATATATATATATATATATATATATATATAACATTCCACATAAATCCACATATATTACAACATATATTACAACAAGAGGGTCCCAGGCCCAAGGTCACCCCTCCCAGACTGGGGAGCTCCCACAAAGGCCCAGACACCCTAACACTCCATCTCCATATTCCACCCGATACAACTCCTCCCCAGCTGAGCTGACCCTGGGTATTTAGATAGGCCTGTCCCCTGCCAATCCAGATTGGGGATTGGTCAAGGCTCCTCAGAACACCCCAGGTGGCTCCACCTACCCTCTACACTCTCTTTCCAGAAAGCACAAGAAGATTCTGGAAAGAAGTAGGAGGCCCTAGTAATGCCATCACACTATTCTGAGCCACTCCCAACCCAGAACACAAATACACCTCTGTAATATTTCCCTAGCACACTAGAGGGTGCTACACTATATTATACAATGTGTTATTTTTTGCCTGATATAAAGTTTCGGGCTGGCTTTAAACTATTGTGTTGCATTAACAGATGGCATAACATAGGACCTTATGCATTCATATGTTTAGAATGGGCTGTCAATACACAACAATGAAGAAAACTTGAAAATTTCCCTTCACCATTTTCTTAACTCAGCACACCACATCTCACATCAGCCCTGGGGTGTCATTCTACATAAACATACATGCGGTAATGCACCACAATGAAATGCATTCGTCTGATTGGGCCCTAAAAAAAATAAAACAATACAAGCAACACTTAACACATATAGATAAAGGGCCAGATCCACAAACGAGATACGACGGCGTATCTACTGATACGCCGTCGTATCTCTGTTTCTAACTATGCGACTGATTCATAGAATCAGTTACGCATAGCTAGCCCTAAGATCCGACAGGTGTAATTGAATTACACTGTCGGATCTTAAGGATGCAATTCTAGGCCGGCCGCTAGGTGGCGAGGCCATTGCGGCCGGCGTAGAATATGCAAATGAAGATTTACGCCGATCCCCGAACGTCCCAAACGGCCCGTCGATCTAAATCTACGTAGTTTCCGTCGGGTTACACTGCGTAAAACTAGGGCTGAGCCCTAGTTCTCCTAAGCCATGTTAAGTATGGCCGTCGTTCCCGCGTCGAAATTTAAACATCAACGTCATTTGCGTAAGACGTCCGTGAATGGCGCTGGACGCCATTTACGTTACCGTCTAAGCAAATGACGTCAGTGCGACGTCAGTTAGCGCAATGCACGTCGGGTAATTTACCCGACGGAGCATGCGCAGTACATCTGGCGCGGGAGCGCGCCTAATTTAAAAGGGACTCGCCCCATTCTATTTGGCCCGCCTTGCGCCGGACAGATTTAAGTTACACCACTGCAAATTTTTCAGGTAAGTGCTTTGTGGATCGGGCACTAACTTGGACAATTTGCGGCAGTGTAACTTAAATGGGAAAAGTTAAGTTACGCCCGCTATTTGTGGATCTGGCCCAATGTTCTTAAAACACATCCACAATTGTATAGTAAATACGACCACTAACATGATCTATACCTGCATGAAAGGTCCCAGCTCAGCAGACCAATATTATTGCAGTGCAAAATTGCTAATATTGTAGAATCATAGCTTTAAAAGGATAATTGTATGCTTTGAACATGCTTTGCACATGCTTTGCCCATTCAGGATGTACCTAGGCAGGCCATACAAAGTGAGAATTTATTTTCTGTAACCATGGGTCGCAGGAAAGAAATTTTCATGATTCCCCATCAACACAGACAGTGCTTACAGGGGAATTCCTCCAGCTGAGCCATTGTCTGCTCCTAGCGGGGGGCAGGGAAAGCTGTACCCACCGGGAGAAGACAGTGATTATTCCTAGTGGCTACAGCAGGCACTTGTGATAATTGCAAGAGAATCCAGCAGCCTGGTTGTACCCAAGTTGATCGATCAATAAACTTGGTACATTTAGCCTGCCCAGTAACGGTTCAAATACTGGCCAAGATTCCAACCATGTATGGCCTGCCTTAAAGTGGTTCTAAAGGCAGAAGTTTTTTTACTGTAAAAAAAACTTCTGGGTGCAGCTCCAGCCACTTACCCCACTTATACTTACCTGAGCCACATCTCGATCTAGGGATGTGCATGAGAGCAGGGGCCCTCTCAGGTCTCTCTCTCCTCAATGGCTCACACACTGTCCTTCACAGCTAGTGAGCCGATGGGGAGAGAGCATAGGGCATTGCAGAGTTGTGCTCCATGTGTGAATGGACAATGTCTATTCACAGGAGCATGGCTCAGGAGCGAGCCTGCTTGAGTCCCCCCATAGCAAGAGGCTCAGCAGGGAAAAGGAGCCAGGACCGCCAGTGGGGGTCCCAAAAAAGAAGAGAATCAGGGCTGCCCTGTGCAAAACAGTTGCACAGAGCAGGTAAGTATAACATGTTTGTTTGTTGTTTTTTATAACAACCTTTAGAATCACTTTAACTGTTTTTTACTCCCCCTGAAGAGGTATAAAGGTATGGGGAAGCATATAACTCACTTCATGCAATAGTATTGGACCAATTGGCACTGCCACACAAGGGCTCCATAGCCCTGTGTAAGCTACGACTCTTGTAGCAGGACTTCCTTCACTCCCAGGGGCCAAACAGAGCAGTGTGGGAGCTAAAAGAAAGTATATACTGATAGGCAAGGAAAAGCACAGGTTCAGTGGCGTAACAACCAGGGGCGGGCGCTGGTGCGTCTGCCCCGGGCGCAGAGCTGAGGGGGGGCACCGCCCCCCCCAGTTATTATACCGGGATGAAGCGGGTGAGCCGCCGGGGGTCTCTGTTGCTGCTGTCCAGCCCATAAAAAAGATGGCCGCTGGGCTGTCACGGCTCCATCCGCCTATGGCGAGTGCACTGCACAAGCCGAACGACTGTCCCTCCTTAGTCCTCCTGACTCGATCGGCTATTCAAAAATGGTGCCGGGTGGCGCCATTATGTAACTACGCATGTGCCGCCCGGCCGAGCAGATACGAGCTTTCCCGAGCCCCAATCACAGAATAATCAGCTTTGTGGGAGGGAGGGGTTTGCCTGGGTAAACTATTTTCTTTTCCTGTAAAGTTGCTTTAGTTAAGATGGAGACCGACTTTGGAGGCAACTTCCATTGAAATCTATGGGTACAAGTTGCCTAGATGTCGCCTTGAAGTAGTACAGGAACCTTTTCTGAAGTCGGAGCAACTTCAGTAGTGTACATTAAGACAGCTCCCATTCACTTCAATGGAATTTCTTATATCCAGTGACTTGGGGCAACTTGAGGTCTGACAAGTCGGATCCCAAGTCACTGTAGTGTTAACCGGCACTTAGTGAAACTAAGCCGCAACGTCTTGTGAGATACACACAACAACATAAGCTTTTCAATAAATAAGTTGTGCTAGTTTCTAAACAATGTGATTGAATGAATAAAAAGTAACAAGTAACAACAAATAAAGTCCATCCAGTGCAATGACATCAATGTGAAATGACGAACGATACATCCAAGGAATGTGATATAAAATAGAGAGATGACTTCCACCACTAGACACACTGCTCTTACCGACTTCCTATGATCTCCTATTATGGGAGATCACACACGCTTTTGGATTAATACCCAGCCAGGGCCTTTGTTAAACACAGCAACAGTCTAAGCCACAGCGTCTTCATAGGTTTTCACCACTCAAAGTAAAATATTGCCATAAGATCCCATTGAAGAAATAAAAGGCTTCCATAGTATAAAATCTTACGGTAATTTTATTGTAAAAAATGTAATGCATTTACACTTGAGTAGATAAATAGAGTATAAAAAACCAAAGGAGAAGCAACGTGCTGACGTCACCGCGTTCGCGCAGGTCTCGGAGTGACGGGTTGCATTGGAGAGCCGGCCGGCTTGATTTTTTATGCTATATTTATCTACTTAAAGCGGGAGTTCATCCATTTATTAAATTTTTTTTTTCTCCCCTTAGATTCCTGCTCGTTCGGTCTAGGGGAATCGGCTATTTGTATTAAAATATGAGCAGTACTTACCCGTTTTCGAGATGCATCTTCTTCCGTCGCTTCCGGGTATGGGTCTTCGGGAGCGGGCGTTCCTTCTTGATTGACAGTCTTCCGAGAGGCTTCTGACGGTCGCATCCATCGCGTCACTCGTAGCCGAAAGAAGCCGAACGTCGGTGCGGCTCTATACTGCGCCTGCGCACCGACGTTCGGCTTATTTCGGAAAATCGTGACGCGATGGATGCGACCATCGGAAGCCTCTCGGAAGACTGTCAATCAAGAAGGAACGCCCATTCCCGCAGCCCATACCCGGAAGCGACGGAGAGGATGCATCTCGTAAATGGGTAAGTACTGCACATATTTTAAAACAAATAGCCGATTCCCCTAGAGAAAACGAGCATGAAGCTAACGGGAAAAAGTACCCTCTAAGGGTGAACCCCCGCTTTAAGTGTAAATGCATTACATTTTTTTTAAATAAAATTACGGTAAGATTTTACACTATGGAAGCATATTATTTCTTCATGGGGATCATATGGCAATATTTTCCTTTGAGTGGTGTAAACCTATGAAGACGCTGTGGCTGAGACTGTTGCTGTGTTTAACAAGGGCCCTGGCTGAGTATTAAGCCGAAAGCGCTTGTGATCTCCCGTAATAGGAGATCATAGGAAGTCGGTAAGCGGCAGCGTGTCTAGTGGTGGAAGCCATCTCTCTCTTTTATATCACATTCCTTGGATGCATCGTTCATCATTTCACATTGATGTCATTACACTGGATGGACTTTATTTGTTGTTACTTGTTACTTTTCATTCATTCAATCACATTGTTTAGAAAGTAGCAAAACATATTTCATGACTTACTCATTGAAACTGGTTTATAATAACTTTTTAAAAGAAGAAATATGGGTGGATGAAATCGGGATATACAGTATGTCTATAGATACTGACTGTTTAACTTGGAAGCTTGATCTATGTGGTTGGGCAGGTGACATTTTGTATCTTATATAGCGCACCACTCAAGCAGCGGGAAGAAAATCCTGGAAACCGTCAGTATAGATAATAAAGGTTTCATTGCTCTCCTTGCATTACAGTGAGGGTTCCCATACAAGGGAATGAATTGTACATATTTCTCCTTAGGAGAACTGACATAATGACAGGCTCAGCCACAGGTGACTCATTAAAGATATATTAAGGTTCATCGGATGAGAACCTGCAGAGAGAGGAGCCTGAGGTTGTCTTAATAAAAACCAAAGGTACCTCTTTCCTAAATGAGACGTGATCTCCAGAGAGACAAGTCTGCCAGAGTTCATAAAATCCTTCATTGTTAGTACGTAGGAGGATAACAGAACACAAATGTTATGGATCTGTGACTATTGTGAACTTCCACACTGAACATTTAAACTTTTTATATATATTTTTTACTGTATGTATAATATTTTCTAAAAAAAAAAAGGGGAGATTTCTTAAAGTGTACCCATTATTGGCTATGGAATGTCACATAAATCAATTGGCATTAAGTGCCTTGAAAAAAGTATTAATTCCCCTTGAAATTTTCCACATTTTGTCATGTTACAACCAAAAACGTAAATGTCTTTTATTGGGATTTTATGTGATGAACCAACAAAAAGTGGCACATAATTGTGAAGTGGAAGGAAAACAATAAATGGTTTTCAATTTTTTTTTACAAATAAATATGTGAAACGTGTGGCGTGCATTTGTATTCAGCCCCTCTGAGTCATTACTTTGTAGAACCACCTTTTACTGCAATTACAGCTGCAAGTCTTTTTGGGGATGTCTCTACCAGCTTTGCACATCTAGAGAGGGACATTTCTGCCCATTCTTTTTTGCAAAATAGCTCAAGCTCTGTCAGATTGGATGGAGAGCGTCTGTGAACAGCAATTTTCAAGTCTTGCCATGGATTCTCAACTGGATTTAGGTCTGGACTTTGACTGGGCCATTCTAACACATGAATATGCTTTGATCGAAACCATTCCATTGTAGCTCTGGCTGTATGTTTAGGGTCGTTATCCTGCTAAAAGGTGAACCTCCGACCCAGTCTCAGGTCTTTTGCAGACTCTAAGGCCCCGTACACACGGTCGGTTTGGTCCGATGAGAATGAACCGAAGTTCATTTTCATCGGACCAAACCGACCGTGTGTATAGGCTATCGGTCTGTTTTCCTTCGGTCCAAAATGTAAAAACAAGCTTCAAAACTGAACTGATGGACCGCTGCCCCATCGGACCAAACTGATGGTTAGTACAAAAAAGCATTGGTTCAAAACCCGCGCATGCTCAGAATCAAGTCGACGCATGCTTGGAAGCATTGAACTTCATTTTTTTCAGCACGTCGTGTGTTTGACTTCACCGCGTTCTGACCCGATCGGATTTTGAACTGATGGTGTGTACACACATCAGACCATCAGGCCACTTCAGTGGTGAACCGATGAAAACGGTCTGTCGGACCATTCTCATCAGTTTTGTCCAACCGTGTGTACAAGGCCTGAGAGCTTCACAGTACAGCTGTATTTATACTGAGATTAAATTACACACAGGTGGACTCTATTTACTAATTATGTGACTTCTGAAGGCAATTGATTCCACTAGATTTTAGTTAGGGGTATCAGAGTAAAGGGGGCATAATAAAAATGCATGACACACTTTTCAGTTATTTATTTGTAAAAAAAAAAATGAAAACCATTTATAATTTTCCTTCCACTTCACAATTTCTTGTCACATTGTGTTGGTCTATCACATAAAATCCCAATAAAATACATTTACATTTTTGGTTGTAACATGACAAAATATGGACAATTTTAAGGGGTATGATGACTTTTTTAAGGCACTGTACATCAGCAGAAAAGGTAAATTATAGATTTGTTGGAAAAGTTAAACAAAACAGCTATTTGTGTGAATAGTTGGAAGAATCCAAAGTCCTAGGACATGGGGGAGCGACCCCACTGGAAACTGAGTACCCTGGTAGAAAATGGGGAGGTACTACCCTCAGTAGCTGAAGAGGCTTCATGTTATTAGGCTGTTGATTGGCTGCCTGCACACATGTTCTGATGCAGGGCAGGGCAAATCACCTGGCTGAAGGGTACTTGATATATCCAGGAACCCAAGTGGGTTGTGGAAAAAAGACATAAAGGAAGGGACTGCATTTGTATTTGCATGGTAAATAAATGGCCACTTCGTTACACTACACCCCTCTTGAACATGCTGCCTCGCTCTGGCAAGTTTGCAGACCATTCAAATTTATCTTGTGCAAAGTGTACAGAGAGTATCCTGAAGTTCCATTCTTGTGGTACAAGCAGTGATGTGTCTCGGTCTTCAAATACAACAGCAGATGGTGAAAACAGAGATGTTCGTGGCATATTTACTATGACAGGTTATTCAAACACCTCTTGTGGGCCTCTCTGTGGGTCCCAATGGAGTGAGGAGTTTACATTTTAGGTTTATCATATTTTTCTTGCATTCCTTCTCTCTGGATATCATGCATGAGCATCCGCTCCATAGGGCGGGAGGCAATTGCCCCCCCCTGGAATCGAAAGAGAAGACACTTGACTTGCCCCCTGTGTTGCAATGGCCACCGCAGCCCCATCATGGATCATGGACTGGCATCGTGGATCATGGACTGGCACACCTGAAATAGGCTGTTGTAGGACAACTCTATGGACTTCTTTCAATGACGTTTGTAATTTTCCTAGGTGGTGTGCACCTTTACATTGTAATAGCACTGTCCCCAAGTTGATGGCCAAAGTCTTCTGATGTTTCCAACTATCCTTGTTTCACCCATGACTGGTCTTTTACAAACTGTTGAAACTTGGAATGTGTTTAATTTCTTCTTTGGGCACTGTGGCCCATAGGTCTATTGCCCCCTAGGGAGTGCAGACAAACATATTATGGTAGGGTTACTAAACTGGTGCAAAGTTAGAATCAACAATGCAAAACAGGGTCAGAATGAAAAAGAAAATACATACATTACAGAATAATGCAAAACAGAGTATGAAGGCTGCATAAACATGGACTCTTCACAGCAATGTCAATGTTTCTGTAAGATTCTATAGCAACAAAGGTTATAGCTGAGAATCAGTAAAACAGTTCAGAACACAGATTATTGTGTTATCCTAATAAACAGCTTTCCCCCTAGTGAAGTTCAGAGTAGCTCCGAGTGTAGAGTAGCTTCGGTAATACAGGCAAACAACTGCAGGAATCCTAGTCCAGAGGACACAGGGGTTGCACTCCACTGGAAGTGCAGTATTCTGGTAGCAATTGAGTAGGTGTTACTCACAGTTGCTGAATATTCTGGAGAAGCCGCATCCTAACAGCAGTCCTTAGCAAATCGGCACAGTATCTTCTATGTACTTACAGTGCAATCTGCTCCTTGTTCTCTATATCTGAAAATGTACATACTAAATTAGATTAAATTAAATTTAGATTACATTTTTGACAAGTAGATTGGTCGCTGAGTAAGACACTGCAATTCTCCCTGTGTCAGAAGAGGGGTACTCACCGAGGCTGAGATGCAGAGAGCGGTTCGCTCTTGCGACTAAGCGCACTCCACCCCCTGGAGATGGTACAGAGGGTGGATGGCACTAGCTTCCAGCAGGCAGAGATGGACTTGCGAGAAGGTCTCTGAAGGCTTGTGATGGAACTGACAGGTGTCAAGACCAAACTGGGGAAGCCAGGCAAAGAGTCCAGAACAGCCTGAGGGTCAAACACCAGAGGGTAGAGAAGTCCAGGTCAAAGCAGAGAGTCAAGGCACTGGAGTCTGAAGACAATCCGGGTTTACAAGCAAAGATCAAGGTGTGGGTCACAGGCCAAGGGTCAAACACAGGAGACAGCAGCAGAGTCCGTTAAAGCAAGCCAAAGGGTCAGGTAGGAGAGATCAGCGTAGGTCAAAAGGCAAACCAGGTCACAGCAGGAGATCAAACAGGCAGGAAACAGGAACTCAATAACAGGAAGCTGAAAGACAAACCAGCAACTTGTGTGGGCATTTGCTCTGTTTTTATAGGCAACCAGGCCGTCATGTGACACGTGCACTAGTGCGCATACGCCGTTCAAAAGTACCACCCATGCTCAGGAGCGCCATTCTGCCCCGCATGTGCGCGGGAACATGTCGATGCTGGGCCATTTGGAACTGGTTATTTCTCTGACACCCTGTGTGGCTGTATTTGAGGAGCACTGGGGGGAGTGAGCTGGTGCAACCTATATTTCTCAGTGGCAAGAGGGGGGCAGGCTATGGACTGTGAAGAGGGAGCGTAGGGAGGCTGTTAAGAATAACAGGCTGCTCTTGGCTCCTAGTGGACATAGAAGGTGACACTTCTATCGCTATTCCTGTCTGTCTATAGTAGAAGAGCTGGAGGGGAACTCTTGGCAGCCCAGAGACCTAAGAGACCATTTAATTATTTGGATTCTCTGGGGTGATCTGGAGAGTTCCCCCCGATGTGGCAATAAAGCCTATCTCAGACAATAAAACAAACAAAATAGCCTGTGGGACTTTGAATGGGGTGAGCACAGAGAGATCAAATAAAACTATAAAGAATATATGAAGTATGCATGGTTTATAGATTTATTAAAATCGTATGACATTCATCGTGTGTACGATGCATAAACAAGGGTGTCTAACCACTTAATAATGACATACTGCAAAAATACAAAAAAAAAACACATTCACATAGGTTACAGTGATAAATGTAAATTAATACACAGGCATCACGAAACTTGACGTGTTTCACAAGTCACTACTTGCTTCTTCAGGAATAGATGTATATGCAGCGTATCTACAGGATAAAAATGTCAATTAGAGATATGTAACTTAATAGTAAGTGTAGCGCCTGTGTACTTTCAGTACAGGTACTATGTTAAATTTAGTTGGGGGATGAGAGAGTTACCTTGCTCTCATCCAGTGATTTGTGCAAATTGGGTGTCTGCCATGGCTGGGCTTCCTGTGGTTTCCTTCTGTGTTCCAGAGAAACTTTTCCATCTCTGGGTGGCAGGTGGCGCCAGAGGGGTACCAGACGGAGGCGCCTTTCTCCAGCAGCCAATGAGAGGAGTGTTTCCCTCGCGGGGCATGTTGGGGGAGGGTATTTCTAGCGCAGATGCCATTTGGCGAGGTCCCATTTTCCTGTTCGCCCGTTCCTGGTTCCAGGTGCGGCACCCACCTTTAGGGTGTGCGCACATCACGGGCCCCAGCGTTATGGCCTACCAGGCCGGGGCACACGTGCTACACGGAGTTCCTGACTCTGGGCCCTCATGGCCTGGAGCAACTAAGGCTGCAAAGGGGGCCCAGTGACTTACTGGGTTCCCACACTTTATGAAGAAGATCCCAAGCGAGTTACGCTGTTCGGTGGGGAGTCGGTCTGAGGTGAACCCGGAGGCAGGTGATCCAACAGGGCTTAGACAATCCATCAGGGATCTGGGTGGCCGGACACTGAGAAGTTGTATGCTGCAACTTGTCAGTCGGTGACCCCAAAATCAAGAAGTCTACCTAAGGTTGATTCAGGCACATTGTGTTCACTGAGAGGATTCGCTCTATTATCTACGTTCCTGAGTGAAGGGCCTGTGGCAGAGGTTCCACTCCTAATTCTAATCCTATTAGAGCCAAGTCGGTGGCAGAGACTTGTTCCTTCTCAGAAGTACCTAGTGATATTCTGGCTGCCAGGCCTGTGGGAGAGGCCTGTCCAGGTGCACTATACCCACTCCGGCTGGAGTGGCGACGAAGCAAGAGTTACCGTTAGAAGCAGGATTGCTTCTGTTATCCATAGGCCTCAATCTGCAAGTTCTCCTTTCACCAACCTTTCTCTATCTACATTGAGTTGACTGTTGGTCGTGTTGGACCAGTAATAAAAGCACAGAAAACGTTATCCTGCTGTTTGGACATTCCGTCATTGCATCTCATCATCATCATCATCATCATCACCCCTAGACACACCACAGAGGTAACCTAACATGCCGTCCCAATCTAACCAGAGGCATCTTCGGGGGTGAGCGCTACATAAATATATAACAAATAGTAGGAGACCTTGTGCAGAAAGATCCCATACTTACAAATAGGCTAAGCCAAAGTCTAAAAAGACAGTTTCCCAAAGGGTGGCGGCGAGATGTGTCTATCCCGGGAGCTGAAGGAAAGGAACCAGCGAAAATACCCTTCGGGGAACAAATAGAGGGCAAGCATGACATGGGAGCCTAATGGTGTATCCCGTGGTGTCCCTTATTGTCCATCCTGATTGACAACTGTAACAGAAGTGTGTATCTAGGTAATCAAGTAAATACTATGAAAACCATCTTGTACGTACAAGTATGTATAAAATGTATAAGAGAGTCTGCATGGTATACAATCTATTCAGGGAATAATATGGACATGGAGACAGAAAGGGAGTAGTGGTGGTGTCCCTAAAATGTTCAACCTGATTGACAGCTGTAACAGAGGTGTGTCTCTAAGTAAGCAAGTAAATACTAAGACAACCATCTTGTATGTGTAAAGCCTCGTACACGGGATTGGATTTTCCACGGACAAAGCGTAGAACTTTTGTCCGAAGGGCGTTGGCCATGAACTTGTCTTGCATACAAACAGCAAAGAATTGTCGGCCAACAAACACAAAACTACGTGTTTTTTCAGCTCTTTAGCGCCACCCTTTGGATAACTTCTGCTAATTTTGTGTTATGGTTAGCATTACTTCGGAGCATGCGTGTTTGTACTTTGTACACACGATTGGATAATCCGACATCACACATTTGTTGTCGGAAAATTTTAAAGCATGCTATCCAACATTTGTTGTTGGAAAATCTGACAACAATTGTCTAATGGAGCATACAAACGGTTAGATTATCCGACAACATCCTGCTATCACACAATTCCTGTTGGAAAATCTGATCATGTGTACAAGGCTTAACCACTTCAATACTGGCCCATTGTAATATGACGTCCACAGATAGGATCTCCCATCCTGGGTGGACGTCATATGACGTCCTGGGCTTTGTGGGGGGGATATCTGAATGATGCCTGCAGCTAGAGGCATCATTCAGATATCCTTCTCTTCTGCCGGCGATTCTGTGCAACATAAGAATGATCATAGCGGTGGTCCCGCTGCTTGATCGCTCTTATAGGCCGTGGGAGGGGACACCCCCCCTCCCGCCGCCATCCGGTGCTTCTCCGGGCTCTCCCGTGCCATCTGGGGCCCGGAGAAAGAATTGTCCGGCGCTCGCAGGAAGCATACAGATGACTGATGGTCAGCAGTCATCTCTATGACCGTCGGAGGACCCGGGCGCGATGTGATGACGTCACGCCTGGGTCCCCGTATGTAAACAAAGCCGCGATTGCGGCTACTAAGCAACAGTAATCATGAGATCGGTGACATTTTTTTCACCAATCTCATTCTTTCAAGCCTGGAGGAGAGATGTGAGGTCTTATTGACCCTGCATCTCTCCATAAAGAGGACCTGTCACACACATTTCCTATTACAAGGGATGTTTACATTCCTTGTAATAGGAATAAAAGTGATAAAAAAAAAAAAATTTAAAAAGTGTAAAAAAATTAATAAATATGTAAAGAAAAAAAAATTAAAACGCCCCTGTCCCCGGTAGCTTGCGCGCAGAAGCGAACGCACACACAAGTCCCGCCGACATATGTAAACGCCATTTAAACCACATATGTGATAGGTATCGCCGCGTGCGTTAGAGTGTCAGCAACAATTCTAGCACTAGATCTCCTCTGTAAATCTAAATTGGTAACCTGTAAAAAATTTCAAACCGTTGCCTATGGAGATTTTTAAGTACCAAAGTTAGGCGCCATTCCATGAGTGTGCGCAATTTTAAAGCGTGACATGTTAGGTATCTATTTACTCGGTGTAACATACTCTTTCATATTTTACAAAACATTGGGCTAACTTTACTGTTTTTTTTTTTTTTTAATTAATTAAAAAAAAAGGCGTTTGAAAAATTATTGCGCAAATACCGTGCAAGATAAAACGTTGCAATGACCGTCGTTTTATTCTCTAGGGTGTCTGCTAAAAAAAATATATAATGTTTGGGGGTTTTGTGTAATTTTCTAGCAAAAGAATGATGATTTGTACATGTAGGAGAGAAGTGCCAGAATAGGCCCGGTATTGAGGTGTGTATAAAAGCCCTGTATTGAAGTGGTTAAGTATATATACATGATACCCATTCAAGTAATAATGGACATGGAGACGGGAAGGGAATAAAGGTGAATAAGATCTTTTTTCTTTCATGTATTTCAGACAATAAGTTAAATTCACAAATCTTTAAAGTGACAATAAACCCCCCAAAAATATTATATTGCAATTTACGCTTAATAGTGGTGGCTGCGTTGGTTTCCTTTTTAAGTGCTTTGTTTTCTTTATTTTCCCCTGGTGAACTAACCAGTACCACACTTCTTGTAGTGAGTCTCCAATTTGGATGGAGAAGCAACAGAGATACTTTTAGACATCAGCATTGTAAATCTAGGGATAGAGCAGTGTTAGATACACTAAAGCCTAGTACACACGATCTGATATCTGATAGAATCTAGTCCGATGGATTTTTTCGTCGGATATCCGTAACTGCTGTCTTTCATCAGTCTTGCCTACACACCATCAGTCAAAAATCCGACCGTGCCAAAACGCGGTGACGTAAAACACTACGACGTGCTGAGAAAAATGAAGTTCAATGCTTCCGAGCATGCGTCGACTTGATTCTGAGCATGCATGGATTTTTGACCGATGGACTTCCACACAGACGATCGTTTTTTTCTATTGTTTTTTATCCATAGGAAAAATGTAAAACATGTTGGCCCGGATTCACGTAGTATTTACGCCGACGTATCTACAGATACGCCGCGTAAGTGTAAATGTGCGCCGTCTTATCTATGCGCCATGCCCATAGAACTAGATACGCCTGACGTAACTTTCCTACGCCAGCGTATCATGGGCGCATATTTACGCTGGCCGCCTCATTGCCAATATGCAAATGAGTGAGATACGCCGATTCACGAACGTACTTGCGCCTGGCGCATTCATATACGCGGTTTAAGTAAGTCGTACGTCCGGCGTAAAGTTAAGCCTCATAAAGCAGGTGCAAGTCATGTTAAGGTATGGACCAGGGAACAGCCGTCGTATTTTACGTTTTTTACGTAGTACGTGAATAGGGCTGGGCGTAGGTTACGTTCACGTCGTAGGCAGTGATTCAACGTATCTTAGGGAGTATTTTCGACGTGATTCTGAGCATGCACACTGGGATGCTTCCACGGGACGGCGCATGCGCCGTTCGTTCGGCCCATCATTTGCATGGGGTCACGCTTCATTTAAATGGATCACGCCCACTTCCACCTACTTTGAATTAGGCCGGCTTACGCCGAAGAATTTACGTTACGCTGGCGCAACGTTGGGAGCAAGTGCTTTGTGAATAGCAGAGGCTTGCCTCTCTGTGTTACGTCGGCGTAGCGCATATGAGATGCGCTACGCCGGCAGAAATATGCGCCGATGTATCTGAATCCAGCCCGTTCTATTTTTTTTCACCGATGGAAAACAAACCGATGGGACCCACACACGATCGGTTTGTCCGATGAAAACAGTCTGTTTTCATCAGACAAAGCGATCGTGTGTACAGGGCTTAACAGATTTAGATGGACTTGACTAACAAATTAGATCTGAACTCCAGCTAGCGTGTTTTAAGCAGTTTTAGCAACAATCAGTCAATAAAAGCTGACCATTGTAAGCACTCCTGCCATTGTTAAATGGTTCGTATCAACCCTCTAACTGCTATGTTATCTGGACAGCTTGGTCTTTTGAAGGAAGTTGAAAAATAACTGACCTACTGGGGGAACACCAGGTAAAATAAAGGAAAACGAATGCAGTCACCACATCGCAGCATTAGTAAGCTGCAAAAAAAATATTTTATTGTTTTTGCGTTTGATACTTTTTCAACGCAAGGATGGGGCTATCTAATTTAGCAATGTACCTGTAATTTTCAAATCGTATTACTCTAATGCTGTGTACACACAATCTGTCCATCCGATGAGAACGGTCTGATGGACCGTTTTCATCGGTTAACCGATGAAGCTGACTGATGGTCCGTCCCGCCTACACACCATCGGTTAAAAAAACGATCGTGTCAGAACGCGGTGATGTAAAACACAACGATGTGGTAAAAAAAAATAAAGTTCAATGCTTCCAAGCATGCGTCGACTTGATTCTGAGCATGCGTGGATTTTTATCCGATGGTCGTGCCTACTAATGATCGGTTTTGTTCTAACGGTTAGGAATCCATCGGTTAAATTTAAAACAAGTTGGCTTTTTTTTAACCGATGGTTAAATAACCTAAGGGGCCCACACACGATTGGTTTTGACCAATGAAAACGGTCCATCAGACCATTCTCATCAGTTTGACCGATCGTGTGTACGCGGCATAAGCTGAAAATAATAATAATAAAATAAGTATACTTATCCTGGAGTGTCTTCTGTTTTAACTGAGGCTAATGTCTTCCTTCTGTGGATTCCAGACGAAAAAGTAATCATAACACACAATGCAATTCACCGCAATAGTGCGCAGGGCTGCTGTTAGAAATCACGTGGGCCCCGTACAGCCTACCTGGTAGGGCCCCCCTCAAATATATATATTAAAAAAACAGTTTCACAATAAATATACAAAAATTATTCTTAGCGGACACACAGATAACAGAGAAGCTGTGTGAATTAGCCATTTTTTAAATACCGTATTTATCGCGGTATAACGCGCTCCCGCGTATACCGCGCACCCCTAAAGTGGTCCCCCAATTCTGTGGAAAAAAAGTTTTTTTGTCTTTTTTGTACTTACAGTTTTGGTGTTTTGCGCGGCGTCCATTGGCGGCCTCGTCGGGTCCGGCGTCCTTCTGTGGCTTCGGGTGTCCTCTTCGGCGGATCCGGTGTCCGTCTTCGGCGGGTCCGGCGTCCTTCTACGGCGTCCTCGCGTCCTCCCCGTTCGTTTCCCGCGCCGAGTTTGAATACTGCGCCGACATATACCGAGCGCAGTACACTCGTGTATCGTCGGGCAGGCTCGGCAACTGTCACGCTGACGTCCTGTACGCTCAGGACGTCAGTGCGAGAGGCGCCGAGACTGCCCGAAGATACACGAGTGTACTGCGCTCGGTATATGCCGGCGCAGTATTCAAACTCGTGGCGGGTATCGGCGTATATCGCGCACCCACGATTTTGCCCTGATTTTCAGGGCAAAATAGTGCGCGGTATACGCCGATAAATACGGTAGTTTTCAACATTTTTGAACAAAAACATTTTATCATTTTTTTTTTTTTATAAATAAATAATTTTATTTTCCAATTTTTACAAATAACTTTTATACAATTATTTGTATTTTTTTTTTACAATGGAATAAAACAATACAGGGTTAATTTTTTTTTTTTTAACAGGACAAGGAAGCCGGCAGTTGTGTCGGTGTCTCTCCCTGCAACAGCTAAAAGTCGGTGGGAGGGTGTTTGGGCCCCTCTGTGTGCCCGGGCCCCCTACAGGAGGACTGGTGGTCCCCCCCTATCAGCGGCCCTGATAGTGCGTTATGTGATCACACTTCCATTTACTATTTAGTAGCTCTCATCCACTTCTATTGCTTTGTATAGCCCCCCAGTCAGTAGTGGAAGAGTCAATTTTCTTCTTCGCTGTAGTGAGCCCTTGTAAAATTTGGAGAACTGTAATCAGATAACAAGCTCTGTCTCGCAAGGCACAATAGCACTCATTAGCTATTTTAAGGGGAACTTGTTATTTTCCTTTCTCCAACCCAAACATCTGCTATTTGAAGTAAAAATTGAGATGTTAAAAAAGTGCCACTTAATTGACTTTTATTATAATCTCAGCAGAAAATTACAAATGACTTCATTAGCAATCTTAGATTTACATGAGCATTACTAAGTGCCGTTAATACCAGTCTGGATTTCTCTCCCTGCTGTGTCTAGACCTCCACCATGGAGACACTAAGCAGGAGCAGCTATTACAACTTGCCTGTCCCAGATTCCCCACTGGGAATGAAATAAGGGCGCCAGTCAGCAGGCTGTGCAGTAATGTTCTATTTGCTGTACTTAGGATTGATCTGTATGGTCATTTTCCTAAATAAAATGCATGGAATGCTAAATGATAGTGAATATAGTTATATATTTTTTTTATTATACAGTTGCCAAGAAATGTGTACATACCGTATTTATCGGCGAATACCGCGCACTTTTTGGCCCTGAAAATTAGGGCAAAATCGTGGGTGCGCGGTATACGCCGATACCCGCTTTCCCGCGCCGAGTTTGAATACTGCGCCGACATATACCGAGCGCAGTACACTCGTGTATTGTCGGGCAGTCTCGGCTCCTCCCGCGCTGACGTTCTGGACGTACAGGACGTCAGCGCGAGAGTAGCCGAGCATTGCCGACAATACACGAGTGTACTGCGCTCTGTATATGTCGGCGCAGTATTTAAACTCGGCGCGGGAAACGAGCGGGAAGGACGCCGGACCCGACGAAGAGGACACCCGAAGCCGCAGACGGACGCCGTACCCGACGAGGCCGCCGATGGACGCCGCGCAAGACACCAAAACTGTAAGTACAAAAAAACTTTTTTCCACAGGATTCGGGGCAACTTTAAGGGTGCGCGCTATACGCGGGAGCACGCTATACCCCGATAAATACGGTATGTATTGCCCATCTGCAGCCAAAACTTTTGATTTAAGTTTGGATAGAGTATGGCGAGGTTAGAACAACGCTCCAGTCGTAACTGCTGTCTGCCCTGCTGAAGAAGTTCCCCCCTATGTGTTGTTCTGACACCTGTCAGCTGGACAGGAATTGAGCGCAAATCTTTCCACCAGGGACACAAATAGCAATCAAGACCTGACAGATATTCTAACCTTGCTCCACTCTATTCAGTTACAAAAAAGAAAAAGTTTTGGCTTAAAGGGTTTGTAAAGGAAAACATTTTTTTTTCATAATAAGCATCCTTTACCTGCAGACATTCCTCTTTTCACTTCCTCATTGTTCGTTTTTGCTCAGAAGTTGCTCTACTTCTTCTCTGTTCTGTTCACTTCCTGCTTGTCTGATTGTTACTCACCACCTGAAAGGGAGGCTTTACTGCGGTGGTCAGTGACGTGCTCACCCCTCCTGGGAACTACATCTGTGTGTTAGGATGCTCTCTACGTGTTAGAGACTTCAAGGAGGTGTGAATTACTGGGCGTGCCGCATACTGGGAAATGTAGTTACATGAACGAGCACCACAAACCAGGAGGTGAATGAGAGAACAGAAACTAGAATGCCGGAGGTGATATAGATGAAGGAATTTAATAGGCATTTACTCGCTTTTTAACAGAATCATTACACTATTCTGTCTGTCTACCTTGCAGACAGTGGGGCAGATCCACAAAGATTTGCCCCGGCGCATCGTATCTGCGATACGCTACGCCGCTGTACCTTGCCTGGCTTTGGTTCAAATCCATAAAGATTTTGCGCCGTAAGTTACGGCAACGTAGTGTATCTCAATCGGCGTAACGGCGCGGAATTCAAATTGGGCGGGTAGGGGGCGTGTTTCATTTAAATGAAGCGCGTCCCCACGCCGAACGAACTGCGCATGCGCCGTCCCTAAATTTCCCGCCGTGCATTGCGCGTCGCAAGGACGTCATTGGTTTTGACCTGGACGTAAATTAGGTCCATCCCGATTCACGAACGACTTACACAAAAAAAAAAATTTAAATTATACGCGGGAACGATGGCCATACTTAACATTGAGTACGCCACGAAATAGCAGCTTTAACTATACGCCGAAAAAAGCCGACTAGAGACGACGTAAAGGAATCCCTATGTTCCCTTCAATTCACTTTGCTGGAAGCCATGGAGGCTACCTTAGAAAGTCCCTCTATGAACCAGTCAAAATTCCTTTTAGCTATCCCTATCTAAAAATACCTACTAAAATAATTTCTCCTTGGACAGACAAACGGGCAGATCCACAGAGCGAGTACGCCGGCATATCTACTGATATGCCGGCGTACTTTCAAATTTCCCACGTCGTATCTTTGGTTTGAATCCTCAAACTAAGATACGACGGCATCTGGGTTAGATCCGACAGGCGTATGGCTTCGTACGCCTTCGGATCTAAGATGCAATACTTCGGCGTCCGCTGGGTGGAGTTCTCGTCGTTTTCCGCGTCGAGTATGCAAATTAGCTATTTCCGACGATCCACGAACGTACGTGCGGCCGTCGCATTCTCTTATGTCGTCTCTAGTCGGCTTTTTACGGCGTATAGTTAAAGCTGGTGTTTTGCGGCGTATAGTTAGACTTGCCATGTTAAGTATGGCCGTCGTTCCCGCGTTTATTTAGAATTTTAAAAAAAAATTTTGCGTAAGTCGTCCGTGAATCGGGATGGACGTAATTCACGTCTATGTTAAAAAAAATGACGTCCTTGCGACGTCATTTAGCACAATGCACGGCGGGAAATTTAGGGACGGTGCATGCGCAGTTCATTCGGTGCGGGGACGCGCTTCATTTAAATGAAACACGCCCCCTAATCGCCGATTTGAATTACGCGCCGTTACGCCACCAGAGATAGACAATGCCGCCTCTCTGATACGCTGCGCGGGTGCAGATCTCTGTGGATCTGCCCCAAAGGCTTTAACACTATTCAATCAAGGCATGTCCATTGATAAAGTGGGAAGTGAAGTATACATCTTATACAATTTTGCAACATTCATCTTAAAGCCGAGCTACAGGCTCCTTCAGAAAAAATTAAGTCAGCAGCTACAAATATGGTAGCTGCTGACTTTTAATATTGGGACACTTACCTGTCCTGGAATCCAGCAGTGACTCCACCTCAGCCGATTTTTGAAACAACTCTCGGGTGCTGCCGCTGCTATTTCTTGTAAGAGAAATTGGCAGTGAAGCCTTGCGGCTCCCTATTGCTCCGCTTTGTGAATGGCCCAGTGGCGGGGGAAGGAAGAGGGGGGCCGAACTTCCAGGTGATTTTGCTGCACCAAAGTCATCCGGGTACCAGGTTTTGACAGGTACCTGCTCCCCCTCCCCTCGAATGGTGCTAAATGTGTCAGTGGAAGAGGAGAGGAAGCAAACAAGCGGAGCTTCCCCCTTTTGGATGGAGCTATGCTTTAAATACCCTTCTAGACAAATTACATTGAACTCCACCATCTGTAATTATCTCAAATCTCCCAGGAAAGGAGGTACAGGTATATCTTGGTTTCTCATTACTTGCAATTGTAGCGCTACCCCCGAAGGAGCCGCTGATTTGTTGTTGGGATGGGCGTATTAAGTTACCTGAATGCTGTCTAGGGGTGCAGTTGGAGAACAGAGTATTGAGCGAATGTCCAGACAGTGAATAGAGGTTTTCCAATGCTTTATTTCCAGGCCAACACGGCCAACATCAACATTAAGTAGGAAGAAAAGGTTGATGAAGAAAGAGGGAGAACTTTGCAGTATCAGGCCTGGATAAGAACTGAGCAATCCTGCTCTCAGTAGTACCAAATTGCAGTTTCTTCGCCACTCTAGCCAGAGTGGGTAAAGTGCCCCCGGACAGACCCCTGTCACAAGCCTGGCAGCCGAAGTGTCACTTTAGATTGCTGGGAGGAACAGATCTCTCTCACAGACCTGGCTCTAGGGCCTCTGCCAGAGGCCTATTACTTGAATGAGCTAAATGAACGAATTGAGCGAATCCTCCCAGTAGGTTTTAGCAGAGGTCACCGGATGACAGCAAAGCGTACCTGTCAGCATTCCGGTCACCAGATCCCCGATTGGTTCGTTCAAGTCCTGTTGGACAACCTGCCTCCGGGTTCTCCTCAAGCCGACCCCCCAATCAAACGGCATCCAGCCTGGGATCCTCTCAATAGAACTGGGGACCCAGTAAGTCACTGGGGCCCCTCTCGGCAACATAGAGCTCCGCGTAGCATTTGACCCCGGTCTGGAAGGCCATTGCCGGGGTCCGTTGGATGCGCGCACCCTAAAGGTGGATGCCGCACCTGGAACCTGCGGGAAGAACCAATAAAGATAACGTCTGCCACAGATATACTCTCCCCCAGCATGCTCCGCGAGGGAAAACTCCTCTAATTGGCTGCTGGGGAAAATTGCTCTGCCAGAACCCCTCTAGCGCCACCTGTCGCCCAGGGGTGGAAACAACACCCCTGGAGCGCAGGCTGACCTACAGGACATTTCTGGAATGACAGCAGCCCAAATTTGACAAATTGTGAATGGGAGCAAGAATAACTCTCCCATTATCCCACTAACTTTAACGTAGTGCCCATACTGGAAGTAAGGGGGCGCTACACAATATAATGTTAAGTTCACTAAAACTATCCAATTGCTTAAGTGGGAGAAGAATTTGGGAAAGGATTTTTCACATATAGAGCGGCAACATGCACAATAATTTTAATGTTAAGCATTGTGTCAATCATTGGAACAATGCCCTTAAAATTCTATATAGAGGCTATGTGGCTCCCTTTAACTTTTCTAAGCTATTCCCAGATGCTTCACCACTTGCTGGAGGCACTGTGGGAGAGTAGGTAGCTTACTCCATATCTTATGGGAGTGTAAAGCTTTCCGTAGCTTCTGGCATGCAGTGTTTTCACTTATATCTCAAGTGACAGGAATTCTCATTACCCCATCCCTGCATCTAGCATTACTAAATGTGTCCATAGACACATACCCAGATCAATTTCGGACAGTAATTTCACACATTTTAATAGCGGCTTGCTTAACAATTAAAAATAACTGGAGATCAACTAAAGCTCTTAATGTTTTCGAGGTAATCCCCAGAGTAAATGGCAATTTTACCTATGAGAAATTCCTTACATATAATACTCAAGGCCTTAAGGCCTTTTACATTAAATGGAAAACATGGGATCGGATATTTAAAGTCTCCAAGCTGTACAGCTGGAAACAGCTTACCTCACCATCAGTGGTGTATTTAGGTTTTGTGCTGCCTAGGCCTGACGAAACTCGTGCACCCCCTAATTTAAATATGACCCACCCCTTCCCTGTCAAGGCCACACCCCCATTTAAGACCCGCCCTGACATTTTCCAGTGGGGACACTAGTTCTGAGGACCTTGGGGGGTGGGGGGGGGGCAGTAGAGTCCCTTAATTTGCAGGCATTTACTCTGACTTCCTGTTTTGCTATGGAGCCCGTCGGCTGACTTTTTGACAGCTTTTAGCTTCCCGACAAAGCATCTGTCTCTCTCTAGCTGAGAACTCAGGTGGGAGGTCCACTGTTATGATAGGACAGTCAAAACTAGAAGCGACGCAAAGCCCCCCCCCCAGTTGCGGAACGCCGCCCGCCTACACAACAACCCATTGGTTGAGATCTACCGCCCTAGCCTCCTCCATGTGTATGGGCTGTCCCTCCCCCAGATGGTGGCCCAGCCAGTATTATTATACTGGCAGTAGTGCGGCTGCTTTATAGGGGCACTAGACTGATTTGCCTCCAGGCCCAGTCCGCCCCAAGAGTGACACTACACTAAAAGCATAGCGCAAGCCACTGGGACTCTTTTCGTGCTGCCCCCTTGCAAAGTGCTGCCCTAGACCTGGGCATTGTTGGCCTAGGCCAAGATACAGCATTGCTCACCATACCGGAGCAGAACATGTGTAGCATACTGGTTCTTCTTACAACTGTATGTTTTCTTAGTTATTTTCTATTTTCTATATCATTTACAAAATCCAAACTTGCATTTTACATATACTATACGGATACTCATGGATAATGGTACATCTAGGAAAGCATGTATTGTTCTTTTGTTCTTGTGGACATTATTATTGCTCTATAACAGGGGTACTGTATTAAAATTCACAGAGGTCTGGTCTGTAACCTTTTCTTTCTCCCGAATCTAATTTTTGTTATGGTTCTTCACATCATAGCGCTGCCCCCCCCCCCCTCACATCACAGCACCCTTTACATTAGTGTCTTTAGTCACCTCTTTCAAATCACAGAACCCCCCCTTTCACATCAGAGTCCCCTCTCCTGACATCACAAGCCCCCAGCATCACAGTCCCCCCTTTCACATCAGAGCCACCCCTATTCACATCAATGCCCCCCCCAACATCACACTCCCCCTTGCAATCGCAACCCTCCACATCACAGCTCCCCCGCCTCACACCACAGCACCCTCTGCAATCACAGCCCCCCCATAGCCCTACTCCCCCCTTTCACATCAAAGCCCCCTTAAATCACAGCTCCCCCTCTCACATCCCACCCCTCCTTTACATCACAGCCCCCTTTACATAAACGTCTTCAGTCCCCTCTTTCAGATAACAGACCCCCCCCCTTCACACCAGAGTCCCCTCTCCTTACATCACAGTCCCCCTCTTTCATATCACAGCCCCCCCCCCATATCTCTACTCCTCCCATTCACATCAAAGTCTCCCTTATCACAGCTCCCCTGCTCACATTACACCCCCCCAATATCAATGCTCCCACCAAAGACAGTGCTCCCTCACAATTACAGCCAGGGATGGACTGGCCATAGGGACTACAGGGAGTTTCCCGGTGGGCCGATGGCTCAGTGGGCCATTTTTTAAAACAGAGATGCTGCTTGGATGACTTTTTTTAACGCCCTGGCAGCGCCCCAGTGTAAAAGCACTCAGGCTTTCACACTGGGACTGCAGCCGAAGCGTTTTTCAGTCGCTTTACAGGCGCTATTTTTAGCCCAAAAGCGCCTAAAAAACGCCTCAGTGTAAAAAGGGGTCCTACACTCACCCCCTCTCTTTTACACTCACTCTCTTTTTCTTACACTCACCCCCTTTCCCTCAACCCTCCCTCTCTCTCATTCCCCTCTCTCTCACCCTCTCATGATATACAATAATGGATTTGGTGGGCGTGATTTTTCGGGCGGGTGGGGGCAGCATTTTATTGAATTAAAGTGGGCCGGTCTGGATGAAGTCCAGGGCCAAATTTTTGTCCCAGTCCAGCCCTGATTACAGCTCTTTCCCCTTCACTGCCCTACCTTAACACAGCAGAACAGAGGGCGGAAGGCACAGCAGGCTGGATTCCTCTTCTGTATATGTATTTGCCTGCCTGCCACCACTGCTTCCATTGCTGTTATGTCTACACGAGGTGCAGCTGTGCCTCAGACAGGACTTTCACTCAGTCTCTGTCTAGACCGGGGTCTGCCATTTAGTGACACCTGCTCTATAATAGCTATATATTTTGTTGATGGCTTAAAGGGGTTGTAAACCCTCATGGTTTTTCACCTTAGAGGGGTTTTAAAGTAAGGTGACCAGATTTTTAAAATGAAATCCGGGGACATATTTTTTCTTTACTAGTAATGCCAACAATCAGCGACTCTCTGCCCGTCGCCGCCGCCTCACAGCCTCTCGAGTCTTACTCTTCGGGCCCCGGCTACTACTGGATGGGGAGCGGAGGGAAGGCAAGGAGATAGGCAGGTGGCTGGCCAGGATTTGAGCCAAGGCAGAAGAACATGCGAGCGAAGCTGAATGGGCATGCACCCGAAACTGAGGAAATATTCCCTCCTCTCCGACCAGCACATGATCATCAGAAAGGGGCACAGATAATGGGAAAAATACATCCCCCCTATGCTAGTAGGCACAGCGGAGCCGGGGTGTAATTCAATTTTTTTTATTTTAATTCTGCACTGACTGTCTTTGAAATTGCCCCTGCCCCCTATTAAATCCAATCTGGGGACAAAACCAGGGACAGACTCGGTCCGGGGACAGTGTCCTCAATCAGGGGACTGTCCCCTGAAACAGGGGATGTCTGGTCACCCTATTTTAAAGGTACAATTTGTTTTCCTAAATAACTTCCTTTACCTTAGTGCAGTCCTCCTTCAATTACCCAAGACTTAGATTTTGCTTTTAAATGTCCTTATTTCATCTGAGAAATCCTCACTTCCTGTTCTTCTGTCTGTAACTCCACACAGTAATGCAAGGCTTTCTGCCTGGTGTGGAGTGTCGTGCTCACCCCCTCCCTTGGACTACAGCAGAGTCAGAACGCCCACTAGCACACAGCTCCTTTCTCTATCTGCAACATAGAGAGCATACTGACTCTGCTGTATTCCAAGGGAGGGGGCGAGCACGACACTCCACACCAGGGAGAAAGCCTTACATTACTGTGTGGAGAACGCTGTCATCCTCCAGCTGGGAACGAGCACACCAGCTCTAGCTGGTGTCTCGTGTCCTGCTTGGATAGACTGATAGCAGCGCAGCCATTGGTTCCCTCTACTGTCAATCAAATTGAATGACGCGGCCCCGATTCGGGCCGAGTCCTGCATTCTGTGTGAATGGACACAGAAGCAGGCCTGGGGAGTGTGCCTGCATGGGTGTCCACCTCAGGAGAGCCTTCTCCAACGTAAACACTCGATGCAGGGAGGAGCCACCAGCACTGCTGAGGGACCCCAAAAGAGGAGGACCAGGGCCACTCTGTGCAAAACTAACTGCACAGTGGAGGTAAGTAGGACATGTTTGTTATTTAAAAAACAAACAAAAAACAATGGTTTACAAGCCCTTTAAGCGGTATGTATCCCTACCATAATAATAAATATTTTAAGAAATAGCACAGCAGGGTTGTCACCCTGTGAACAGGTTAGTTTACAAAGCCATATAGTTTTAGTTTGTCTTTAAAGTGATTTTAAAGGCACTTTTTCTAAAATATGCTGACAGGCAGGGTTTTTATGACAGAAGAGACCTTATTGCTATCAGTTGCACAGGACTTGACTGTCTACTCTTCGTTCCCCAGAATCTTGACCGAATTATACAGTGAATGGGTGTGACCTGACACACACACTATAAACACATGGCGGCCTCCATCCCTAATCTGATTGGTAGGAAGGAGAAGTTTGTGGGACTTTAAATGAGGCACTGCCATGTTAGGTAAAAATAATACCATAGAAATGAAATTATAGTACATGATTTATTTATTACAATCTGGAATTCAAATCGGATATTTTTTATCAAATAGGTAGTCACATGACTTACACTAAATATGCTGCTCATAGCATGCAATACAAATAGAAAATAGACATGATGGGCCAGATCCACGTACAGGCGCCTATCTTTAGGCGGGCGTAGCGTATCTCAGAAACGCTACGCCGCCGTAACTTAGAAAGGCGAGTGCTGTATTCACAAAGAATTTGCGCCTTTAGTTACGGCCGCGTAGCGTATATCGAGCGGCGTAAGCCAGCCTAATTCAAAAGAGGCTGGTTGGGGGCGTGTTTTATGCTAACTAATCGTGACTCCACGTATTTGACGTTTCTTACGAACGGCGCATGCACCGTCCGTGAAAGAATCTCAGTGCGCATGCTCCAAATTACGCCACAAATCGTCAATGCTTTAGACGTGAACGTAACTTACGCACAGTCCTATTCGCGAACGACTTACGCAAACGACGTAAAACGTAATTTTTTTTACGCTGGCCCGACGTCCATACTTAACATTGCTTACGCCTCATATAGCAGGGGTAACTTTACGCTGGAAAAAGCCTAACGTAAACGTTGCGCCGGGCGGATGTACGTTTGAGAATCGGCGTATTTAGCTAATTTGCATACTCTACTCGGAAATCAACGGAAGCGCCACCTAGCGGCCAGCGTAAATATGCACCTAAGATCCGACGGCGTACTAAGACGTACATCAGTCGGATCTAGCCCACATTCAGGCGTATATTGTTTTGTGAATACAAAGCAAAGATACGCCGACGCATCGTAGAACTTACGCGGCATATCAATAGATACGCCGCCGTAAGTTCTTCGTGGATCTGGGCCGATATATGTACATGATAAAATAAATCGATTGAAGAACATGTATAATAAAAACAAGTAACTGTTGGCATCTAGTGGCACTCAACGTGTTTCTTGACATTACAGCCATTCATCAGGAGTGTTATGAAATAATAGACTGAAAAGGAAAATGGACAGGGGTTAAAGCGGGAGTTCACCCATTTAAAAAAAAAAAAAAAATCTCCCCTTAGCTTCCTGCTCGTTCGGTCTAGGGGAATCGGCTATTTATATTAAAATAGGTGCAGTACTTACCCGTTTTCGAGCTGCATCTTCTTCCGTCGCTTCCGGGTATGGGTCTTCGGGAGCGGGCGTTCCTTCTTGAGTGACAGCCTTCCGAGAGGCTTCCGACGGTCGCATCCATCGCGTCACTCGTAGCCGAAAGAAGCCGAACGTCGGTGCGGCTCTATACTGCGCCTGCGCACCGACGTTCGGCTTCTTTCGGAAAATCGTGACGCGATGGATGCGACCGTCGGAAGCCTCTCGGAAACCTGTCAATCAAGAAGGACCGCCCATTCCCGAAGCCCATACCCGGAAGCGACGGAGAGGATGCGTCTCGTAAACGGGTAAGTACTGCACATATTTTAAAATAAATTGCCGATTCCCCTAGTAATAACGAGCAGGAAGCGAAGGGGGAAAAGTGCCCTCTAAGGGTGAACCCCCGCTTTAATGATAATGGCCTTGAAATAAGGGAGGACAAGGAAACTCACTGCACAGCCTCAAGCTCAAGTCCGGTATCCGCCAAGGAAAGTGGGGGTGACGGGCATGATGTCTCCCCAGGGGTTGAGACGGGGGAACCCTCCAGCGATGGAGAACAGCACCCACAGCACAACACGGTGGTCACAGCATTATCCGATATACTATGTGTACAGAAGAAGTGCATAGTGTTCCTGGAAAAAATATGTCAAAACATGAAATAAAAAATAATAATAATATTAATAATAATGTTACCACAAGGGGACTACATGAAGGGGTGTGTGTGTGAAATAAAACCAAATGGAGGGATGAGAAGACATACCAATGATAGTGGCTAAAGTCCCAGCGAAGAGGGTGACCTGTGTGTAGGATCAGTGGGCCAGATTCACGTAGAATCGCGGCGACGTAACGTATCCTAGATACGTTACACCGCCGCAATTTTTCATCGCAAGTGCCTGATTCACCAAGCACTTGCGATGAAAACTACGCCGGCGGCCTCCGGCGCAAGGCGGGCCAATTTAAATGGGCGTGTACCATTTAAATTAGGCGCGCTCCCGCGCCGGACCTACTGCGCATGCTCCGTTTCCTATCTCCCGCCGTGCTTTGCGCGCCGTGACGTCATTTTTTTGAACGGCGACACGCCTAGCGTACTTCCGTATTCCCAGACGGCTTACGCAAACGACGTTAAATTTTGAATTTCGACGCGGGAACGACGGCCATACTTTAGACAGCAATACACTTGCTGACTAAAGTTAGGGCACCAAAAAAAACGACTAACTTTGCGACGGGAAACTAGACTAGCGGCGACGTAGCGAACGCAAAAATCCGTTGTGGATCCGCCGTAACTCCTAATTTGCATACCCGACGCTGGTTTACGACGCAAACTCCCCCCAGCTGTGGCCGCGGTACTGCATCCTAATATCCGACAGTGTAAAACAATTACACCTGTCGGATCTTAGGGATATCTATGCGTAACTGATTCTATGAATCAGTCGCATAGATAGAAACAGAGATACAACGGCGCATCAGGAGAAACGGCGTCGTATCTCATTTGTGAATCTGGCCCAGTGTGTGCTTTCTTGTGGTTGAGTCAAGCAAATGAACCATCGGTCGCTCTAAGACTGCTATATACTCCTAATCTTGACAGAATTATAATGACATCATGCCCTGTTACAGTGTCTTGAAAAAGTATTTATACCCCTTGGAATTCTTCACATTTTGTCATGTTACAACTGTTACCCGTTTATTATATTTAAGATTTAATATCTCAAAGATATGATGTGGGTTAAATGAGAGTTCATTGACCAAGAGTGAAAGTTTTAACACAAAAACAACATTTATTGGTGAGTAGTTGAAAGTCTAATACACAGCCATCTATCTATAGTCTACACCAGGGATCTCCAAACTACGGCCCTCCAGCTGTTGTGGAACTACACGTCCCATGACATTCACAGACATGACTAGGCATGATGAGAATTGTAGTTCCTGAACTTGATGGCCATAGTTTGGAGACCCCTGGTCTACACCAAGGAAGAAAATATTAGGTTAAAATCAAATAATTTTATTATTGTGTCCCCAACATGCCTTCTTGCAATCTGCAAATTGGACTTCTTATGGCGTTCTTTCAACAATGGCTTTCTTCTTGCCACTCTTCCATAAAGGGCAGATTTGTGGAGTAAACGATAATAGTTGTCCTGTGGACAGATTCTCCTAGCTGTGCTGTGTATCTCTGCAGCTCCTCCAGAGTTACCATGGGCCTCTTGGCTGAATCTCTGATTAATGCTCTCCTTGCCAGGCCTGTCAGTTTAGGTGGACGGCCCCATGTCTTGGTAGGTTTGCAGTTGTGCCATACTTTTTCTATTTTCAGATGATGGATTGAACAGTGCTTTGTGAGATGTTCAAAGCTTGGGATCTATTTTTATAACCTAACCCTGCTTTAAACTTCTCAGCAACTTTATCCCTGACCTGTCTGGTGTGTTCCTTGGCCTTCGTGATGCTGTTTGTTCACTAAGGTTTTCTAACAAACCTCTGAGGGGTTCACAGAACAGCTGTATGTATACTGAGATTAAGTTACACACAGGTGGACTCTATTTACTAATTTGTGACTTCTGAAGGCAATTGGTTCCACTAGATTTTAGTTAGGGGTATCAGAGTAAAAGTGTGGTGTGCATTCACAAATGCACACCACACTTTTCAGTTATTTATTTGTAAAAAAAAAAAATTGAAAACCATTTATCATTTTCCTTCCACTTCACAGTTATGTGCCACCTTGTGTTGGTCTATCACATACAATCCCAATAAGATGCATTTACGTTTTTGGTAGTAACATGACAAAATGTGGAAATTTCAAGGGGTATGAATACTTTTTCAAGGCACTGTACGTGGAAGATGGGGTTGGGGTAAGTATTTATTTCGACATTTTCCCTTACAGGCACATTTTTGCTCTTCTAACGTACAGCAATTGATACAGAGGGAAGGGCCACTGAGTGAATATTACATTTTCTTTACATGAATAAGTACAGTTGTACCTATGTATAAAATAACCCTGCATGGGTTTACCTACCCCATCTTAGCTATTATGCAAACATCATACCTCAGATGCAACACAGTCTTAATTTTGACTGCCCAGCTTTCTACCGCTCTGGGCAGTGTGTACATTTGATTTTCCTCCCGGTGCAAAATATCGCAGATCACTGCCATTACTAGTAAAAAAAAAAAAAAAACGCCACATAAATGCCATAAATCTTTCCCATAGTTTGTAGACGCTATGGGCCAGATCCACAAAGAGCCGCCGTAACTTAAATATTCTGATTTAAGTTACACTGCCGCAAAATTTCTACCTAAGTGCCCGATCCACAAAGCACTTACCTAGAAATTTTCGGGTGTGTAACTTAAATTCCGCCGGCGCAAGGCGTTCCTATTCAAATGGGGGCGAGTCCCATTTAAATTAGGCGCGCTCCCACGCCGGACGTACTGCGCATGCTCGTGACGTTATTTTCCCGACGTGCATATCGCGAAATTACGTTACGCCGAGCTTCGTGAATCGCGCCGGGTCAAAAAAATTGCGTCGGGAAAAAAAAAAGATACGGCCGGAAAAAAAGATAAAAAAAAAATGACAGCGTCGCGGGTAAGAAGGGTCTACTTTTACAAGGTGTAAACAGTTTACACTTTGTAAAAGCTGCCCTAATTTTAAACATGAAACTTAATACTTACGGAGAAAAAATGAAGCTGAAAAGCTTTGTGGATCTCCGTAAGTGCTAATTTGCATACCCGAAGCGGCATTTCGACGCGAAATGCCCCCAGCGGCGGATGCGGTACTGCATCCTAAGATCCGACAGTGTAAGTCCCTTACACATGTCGGATCTTCTGTCTATCTCTTGGAAACTGATTTTGTGGATCAGTTCCAAAGATAGAAACAGGGATACGACGGCGTATCAGTAGATACGCCGGCGTATCCCTTTTGAGGATCTAGCCCTATAACTTTTGTGCAAACCAATCAATATGCGCTTATTGCAATTTTTTTTTTTACCAAAAATATGTAGAATACATATCGGCCTAAACTGAGGAAAATATATATATATATATTTTTTTAAATGGCATATTTACTATAAAAGAGTAAACGATAATGGGGGTTATTTACGAAAGGCAAATCCACTTTGCACTACAAGTGCACTTGGAAGTGCAGTCGCTGTAGACCTGAGGGGGACATGCAAGGAAAATAAAAAACATAATTTTAGCTTGCACATGATTGGATAATAAAATCAGCAGAGCTTCCCCTCATTTCAGATCTTCCCCTCAGATTTACAGCGACTGCGCTTCCAAGTGCACTTTCAGGATACTTACAAGTGCACTTGTAGTGCAAAGTGGATTTGCCTTTCGTAAATAACCCCCATTGTGTTTTTTTCAAAACTGTCGCTCTTTTTATGTTTATAGCACACAAAAAAAAAAAAAAAAAAAAACGCAGAGGTGATCAAATAACACCAAAAGAAAGCTCTATTTATGGGGAAAAAAGGACGTCAATTTTGTTTGGGTACAACATCGCACGACCGCGCAATTGTCAGTGAAAGCGACGCTGTGCCGGTTTCACGAAAAATGGCCCGATCATTGAGGTTCTGCTTTAAATGGAACAAATTTATTTCTAGAACCTCTCTAATCCTAACTGTTATTATCATTATTATATCTAAATAGACTGGGATTTTTTTTACTTTTTACAATATTTATAAAAACTGCACAAAAGGAAGCAACATGGTGTGACGGAAACCACGCGAATACTCTGAAGATTTATTTTAAGCTGTGAATGAGTCATTTCTTCCAGAGTCACACTGAGGTTCTCAGTACATATACACTTGATTCTTCCTCAGCTAATTCTCAAAGGATGCTTTCCTATAAGCTGTAGAACGGTGACAATGCCTTTGTTGATAAATTGGCTGCACCTTGCCATGGGATACTTGGAAGCATTGCGCCATTAAAGTGAGACCAAGAAAAGAAAAAAATGAAATGTGCGCTGAAATCCGTCCCTAGCAGTAGCGACCAGTTTTGGGTTTTCTAAGTCTCTCCTGCAACATAGTTTTATTACGTGTTGATCCTGCCAGTAAATCCATTTTGTCCCTTTCCTCTTAAGGCTGCATTCACATCCGCGATCGCGTGTAGCGGCGTATTTTGCCGCGAGTACAAAACTTTCACTTTTTTTTTTTTTTCGCTCAAAGTCTTCCCATTGCTGTCAATGGGAAAACGCCTATGTCGCCTGAAAAAAAGGGTCCGGGACTTTTTTTCAGGCGACAGGCGTTCGGCGTCTGAGATGTGAACCATCTCCATAGACAGCAATGGGAATTCTCCCCTCGAGCGACAGAAGCGTCCGGCGTCGGGCGTTTTGTCGCTCAGGTGTGAATGGGGTCTAAAGAATAACAGTGATGTTTGTTCTGCATGGAAATCCCACGGCAGCATTGTCACCCAGTGGACAGATAGTCATAAATGGACAAGTAGTTTTAGATACACTTTAACCCTTCGCTGCCAGGTTCGTACGTCATACGGACCCGACAACGGGGGTTTTACACACATTTTGGGCCAGATTCACAAAGAGATATGACGGTGTATCTCCAGATACACCGTCGTATCTCTGACTTACACTGCTCCTATCTATGCGTCTGATTCATAGAATCAGTTACGCATAGATATGGCTAAGATCCGACAGGTGTAACTGTGTTACACCGTCGGATCTTATTTTCAATTTAAAAATGGCGCCGGGGGCGTTCCCGCTGATTTACGTTGAATAATATGTAAATCAGCGAGATACGCAAATTCACGAACATACGCGGACCCGACGCAGTGTTCTTACGACGTTTCCGTAGCGGCTTTTTCCGGCGTATACTTACCCCTGCTTCTATGAGGCGCAGCCAATGTTAAGTATAGCCGTCGTTCCCGCGTCGAATTTGAATTTTTTTTACGTCGTTTGCGTAAGCCGTTCTCGAATACGGATGGACGTCGTTTACGTAAGCGGCGAAACCACTGACGTCCTAGCAACGTCAGTGGGAGCAATGCACGCCGGGAAATTCCACGGACGGCGCATGCTCATTTAAATCGGCGCAGGAACGCGCCTGATTTAAATAGTACACTCCCCCTAGCCGCGGAATTTGAATTCCGCCAGGGGATTTACGATCCACCGCCGCAAGTTTGGAGGTAAATGGTTTGTGAATTACCCACTTGCCTCGCAAACTTGCGGGAGCGGATCTTAAATCTACGTGAATCTGGCCCTTTATATTTATATCTGACAAGCAGACTCCATTTTGTATGTGTATCTGACAAGCAGATCCATTTTGTATGTATATCCTACAAGCAGACTCCATTTTGTGTGTATATCTGACAAGCAGACTCCTGCCTGTTAGATGGAAACATTCGGACGGCTGCACTGCCGCACAACCCCCGGTAATGGCACCACACTCCCTCCACTTGCTCATCTGTAGACCTGAGACCAAGCGTAGAGATGAAGTTGGATCACACCTCTCTATACAGATTTATACAATAACATTTTACTATGTACTTTAATAAGTATTTACTTCCACTAGAAGGATCCAACCTCTAAGTTTGACTTATTGGGTATCTGTTGACCGTGTCCATGACTAGGGTGTTGTCTGTATGTTTATATGTTTTTTAACCATTTTGTAATAAAATATACATTTTATATTTAGAAGGTTTCCTCTCATTATATGCCCACAAAGTCCGCTCTTTTTTTTATTTTTTTCAATCCTTACATATACATATTGGATGTTGGCATGGTGGGGGTCCTCCCTTTCGATTTAAGAGGTATAAACTTTGCACCCTTGAAGAACGTTTCAGGTACCCTTTATAAGTGATTTTTATATCTTGTTTGTGGAATGTGTTATTGGTGCAACTGTTATTTACCTCTGTTTGCCATTATTCAATACCATTATTTATTGTATGTGCTCTGCTGTGTGTATTGCCTAAATAAGGTAATTGACAGGGTCATTAACACCAGAAACAGGGGAACCCAACTGTCAGCGGCTCTTTCAAAGGGTAAGCACTACAACTATTTTGCACTATAATAGTTCTTTAGGGAAGAATTATGTATGATAGTAAAACAGAATATTATTTTAAAGCCCAGTTGAACTTTCTGTTTAAATCAGCTAAATATATTCCAGGTGCATCAAAATAAAAAGTATTTACAGTCTTAAGCCCCGTACACAGGACCGGTTTTCCTGCCAGGAAAACTGCAGGGAGAGCTTTTGGCCGTGTATATGGTTCCTCGCAGTTTTCCCGACAGGAAAACTGCCGGGAATCCCGGCGGGAAAAGAGACCCTTTTACACACATGAGGCAGCCTATTAATTTCACTGGGCAACACTACACGTGACGAACGTGCTAAAGTAGCTTGTGTATCTAATCTTTTTTGGGTGTTGAGGTTCACGTGTGTTTGCTGCACGTTTTGAGGCTCGCAATAATGTGTGTCTGCTTACCATGTTTGGGTGTGTCGTTAACAATGAATGGTATTGCAAGTGTGACACAAAACCCATGAAATGTGCAGGTGTGAACGAAGCCTCCAAGACTCAATATTATCACCTTGTACTCTGATGAAGTCTTGTTTTCTAGATTGAGTACTCATCAGGATCCTCAAACTTTCTTCAGGACTTTTACTTCTGGATTAATGTTTGCAACTTTTCCCGTTGCACTTTTAAAAAGTTTGATTCTAAGGTAATGATACCAGTTGCTAACTTTTCCATTCCTCATTGAAGAACACTTTTGTGTTTAAATCAACTGCAAAATTGAAAATCCTGAATAATAAGTATGAAGTTTTTAAAAGGATAATGGGAAAATTTCATTCACTGCCCAGTTTGAATAAAATTGACATAAATATCTTCATGAGGCATGAACATTGATATGAAAAATACTGAGCTAAATAAAACAATCTCCATGAGTTATGAAGGAATATAAAGTTTAACCACACTCAAAAAAAAATCCAATTTAGATAAGTTTTCAAACCTTTTTCAGACGATAAGAAGCAATATGAATGAAGAATCTAAAGATTACATTATTAGGAACTTGGGTTATTAAAATGGATTTGCTTTTCCAATGAGTTCTTAAAGCCATTCACAGCTGAACAGATAAAGAATTGAAAGCTGGGAGATGAGAAAGTAAGATGTTTGTGAAAGTCGGTATATCACATCAAAATTTCAAGCAATGACTTTAAGTGCACAAAGAAGTTTTAATTATTGCTAAGGGAGCATCTAAAAGCCATACCATTCTAAAGTACCAAAACTTAATACATTTTTTTTTAAAGAAGAGTTTCTAAAATAAAATAGCTGAGGCATTCATAAACTAAAAGGTACACTAGTTGTTGAAATAAAATGCATGATGAAAAATTAGAAAGTAAAAAAATAATAAATAACGTGGAACTGCCAAATCTGCACTTCTGTGAAGTCACATTTTAAGACCAAAGAGAAGGATCTTTACCACCCGCCACCCTGACCAGCTAAAACCTAAAAATCACGTGGCCAGATACCTAGGCGAATGTCATGTGAGGGAAATGACATCTGAGCAAAACCAGCCAATAAGTTACTCTGCCTGAAACACCTTCTCTTTCTGCTAATATTGCGTAATCAGCCCCAGCACCTGATTAAGTGATCAGTGTCTGGATGGTTGGTCTTCTGGCCAGTACTGAAGGGAATGTGGAGGACTTGCTTACAGGTACATATTAAAGTGATTGTAAAGCTTTGCTTTAAAAAAATAAGAAACAACTCATACTTGCCTCCTCTGTGCAAGGGTTTTGCACAGAGTGGCCCAGAGCCTCCATTTCTGGCGTCCCCCCGCGGTGCTCCTGGCTCCTCCTCTTCTTGAGTGCCCCCAAAGAGAGTCGCTTTCCATGGGGGCACTCGTGCGGGCGTGCTTCCCCGTCCTGCTGCATCCATTGACACAGACAGCAGAACACGACCTCGCCCCGACTCCCATGTTATTGGATTTAATTGACAGCAGCAGAGCCAATGGCCCCTGCTGCTATCAATCTCTCCAATGAGGACCCAAGACAGTGGCTGGAGATGCTGAGCTCATTCTCACCGCTGGAACGATAGGTAAGGAAAGCACAGACCTATCGTTCCAGCGAACGATAGTTCCTGGTTCACAATCCCTTTAAATCTACTCTTTTAGCATATACCAAGGAAAGGTTAACAATGTTGCACTGTATGTGCATTTTGCCTCATTTCCTATTGGTTGTGTTGTAAGGTTATGTTAAAGTAAAACTAAACTCTCTCAATTACCAAACTATTTTTATGAACATCTTTTTATCCTTAAAGCGGAGTTCCACCCAAAAATGGAACTTCCGCTTTTCTGAACTCCCCCCCCAGTGTTCTCAAGTGCTATAATTGGATATTATCTATATATATGACTGGTAAAGCACAGCACTGACTGAGATTTGCATGCACTTGCAATCATAATTTTGGTTTCCAGGAGTATAAAGAATATAAGAGCCTGATGCCGCGTACACACGATAATTTTTCGGCATTTTTTCGGAAGTTTTTTAAAAACGTCATTTAAAATGATCGTGTCTGGGCTCCACATCGTTTTTCGGCTTCTGAAAAACGAAAAAAAAAAAAAAATATGAACATGCTACATTTTTTCACGTCATTTTTTAAAATGTTGTTTTTCGTGTTGTTAAAAATGATCGTGTGTGGGCAAAAATTACGTTTTAAACCCGCGCATGCCCAGAAGCAAGTTATGAGACGGGAGCGCTCATTCTGGTAAAACTACTGTTCATAATGGAGTAAGCACATTCATCACGATGTAACAGACAAAAAGGCGCGAACCGTCTTTTACTAACAAGGAATCAGCTAAGAGCAGCCCAAAGGCGAATAGAACTTCCCCTTTAGAGTGCCGTCGTACGTGGTGTACGTCACCGCGCTTTGTTCATAATTTTTCAAAAACGATGGTGTGTGGGCAACATCGTTTTTAATGATGAAGTTGGAAAAACGTTGTTTTTTGGACATGCTGAAAAACAAAGTTTTTTTTCATGCCGAAAAATGATCGTGTGTACGCGGCTTGAGAGTGTTTGGAACTACCTTGAATTGACTCGTTATGCAGTGTATTCAAAGGATGACTCGAAAATCGTTGTATATATGAGCTTCAAAGTCCTTTTCCAATAATTCTGATTCTGGGACATTCCCACCATATATAAACCATGGTTCATCAGCATTCACAAACCCTAAATCAAATGCCAAATGTACCTGGAAAAGTTTTGCTGCTCTAAAAGGGACTAAATGCCATCTTGACAAAACTTTTTCATTATCTTCAATAATAGAGACCAGTCTACTGTTTTTGCTCAACAACCACACCATATAAACTACCCAGGATGCAGTGCTGAGCTGCAAAAGAGAGGGATATCAGTTAAAATTTAAAAATTAATTAAAGGAAAAGTACAACCATAGCTTGCTTGGCTGTATTTCTGATCACAGGAGTGCAATTAGTTTTGCACTCCTGTGACCTGTTTTCAGCTGACATCACAGAGCCGTTCAGGCTTGGGAAAGATTGTGACCAAATGGTCGGGATCCACCCACATGCCTAGACCAACACCCGTCTCAGCCTCTCAGTGAGCCACTGAGAGCCTGAGTCGGCTGCTCCCGCCCCCTTGACAGCCCAGCATGCTTGGTGGGGGGGGGGGGGTAGAGCAGACAGCGGTAACTGACAGTCCCCAGCTCTCTGCTCAGGAAGATCTGAGAACCGAGCGATCGGTGGTGTTTAATCGCTTGGTTCTCAGCCTTAGAGCCAGCGGGAGACAGATGCAGCATCGACATAGGTAAGTATGATTCTTAATTTTTTTTCCACACTTCTCTTTTAATTATATTTTATTGTTATTTTCTGCATGCACATAGCTTGAGCAATATGAATAATTAAAGTGGAGGTTCACCCTATAAAAAATTTTTAACACTACATCCAGCCCAGTTCTGCATATAAAATTACACTGACCTTTTTTTTTTTTTTGCCGTAGATACCGTTTAGCCTTAGAATTCACCGCGGCTTCCGGGTAGGGAGTGGGCATTCCTATTGACATGCCAATTGATTGACATGCTAAACGGCGGCGCACACAGCGCGTCACGACTTCCTGAAGGAAGCTCGGGTCGGCTCGGCTCTATTCGGCGCCTGCGCACCGGCGCCGAATAGAGCCAAGCCGACCCGAGCTTCTTTCGGGAAGTCGTGACGCGCTGTGTGCGCCGTTGTTTAGCATGTCAATCAATTGGCATGTCAATAGGAACGCCCACTCCCGCGGGATTCCCTACCCGGAATCTGCGGTGAATTCTAAGGCTAAACGCTATCTACGGCAAAAAAAAAAAAGGTCAGTGTCATTTTATATGCAGAACTGGGCTGGATGTAGTGTTAGAAATGTTTTATAGGGTGAACCTCCACTTTAACTACACACAAGTCCTAGGCTGGGACTCCTGCTATGTTCTAATGATTCTTTGATGTTAAAAATGGTTGTAAACCCACTTTTCAAAAAAAAAAAAAAAATATATATATATATATATATATATATATATAAAATACCTGCAAGACAAAGGCATAATGAGCTAGTTTGCATAGTATACTAGCTCATTATGTAATACTCACCTCAGATCGAAGCCCCCGCAGCCATCTTCATACACCGCTCCGGTGGCCGACATCTCTCCCGGGGGGTTACTTCCAGGTATCACAGCTCCGGCGCTGTGATTGGCTGGAGCCGCGATGACGTCACTCCCGTGCATGCGTGCGAGAGCCGCCAGTCACGACATGACCTCCTTTAGAAACGGCTGTCTCTAAAGTGCACCTGTGCCGTTGTGTACGGCGCATGCGCCATAGACATTGGCGCCCGCCGTTATTGTAAATATCTCCTAAACCGGTAAACCTTAATCTAGGTAAGCCTTAATCTAGGTAAGCCTTTTTGTAGGCTTACCTGTAGCAGCTGCCATCCCTGTTAAAGTGTAAGTAAAGCCCCCTATCGTTTTCAGCCAAGGAAGCAGCCATCTTTGCTTCTGTTTAATCTACAACTGCCAAGATGCTACGCATGTGATCAGTTTAGACACCAGCCATTGGATGGTTTGACAGTTTGGCTGAGAGTACAACCAATGGGAGTGTTACATTTCCAGCACGTGCCGGAAATGAAACTGTTTTGTGGATGGGTTTATTTCTGCTTTAAAGCGGAGTTCCGGCCACAATTTCACTTTTTAAATAAAAATACCCCTATAATACACAAGCTTAATGTATTCTAGTAAAGTCTGTAAACTAAGGTCCATTTTGTTAGGTTATTACAGCATTTTGAAACTTTATAAACTAGCATTAGGCCGTGGCCATCTTAAGTGTGGGCATATGAAGCCAGACTGTTTACATCCTGGATTTCAGCTTTGCAGATCTCGCACATGCTCAGTGCTGCACAAGCAGTGTAATAGGTTTCAGGTCAGGTCTCCACAGCAACGGCAGTGTCAGACGAAGTTGCCGCCCCTTATGCAAACCTCTCCTGAAATAACCCATTAAAAGTTGATATGCGGAGGGGATAGGGATTGCCGATCGCTAAAAGTAAATTACATTAAAAGTTGATAATAAAAAAACAATGACATCGCCCACTAAAAGTTGATAAGCGGGCATGGGGGGGGGGGGATCCTCGGGTGCCGCGAGTGAGGTTCGTATTTTAAAATGTTGCAAAGCGGGGGGGGGGGGGGGTGATCAGCGGGTGCCGCGATTGTGGCTCGTTTTTAAAATATTGAGGGGGGGGGGGATCAGCGGGTGCCGCGAGTGCCGCGAGTGAGTCTCAGGGGAGAGGGGGGGTGTTACTGTTATACTGCGTGAATAGTGACTAGGAGGGGGAGGTGACTCACCAATCCCAGGAGTCTGTGCGGTGTAGGCAGAGGAAAACGACCGCGGTGCAGGAAGAAGGCAGATTAGGAAGTCTGCCTAGCAACAACCGTTTTAAAGTATGTAAAAATTATTTAATTTTTTTTACTCGGCTAATGATTTTTTTTTAAAAGTGCTGATGCAGAGTTTAATTTGAGGGTGGAGCTCCGCTTTAATAACTACAACTCAGAGTTTTATCCATGGGAATTCTTATGATTGGGCTGCAATGTACAAACATCCCATTAATTACACACAGTGAAGGTAAAATGAGGACATGAGATAAATGAACCGCAACAATTTTTTTTTTACATAAAGCTCATTTCAAAAAACCTGTCTGGGAAGAACAATTGCCAACTTGAGAACAGTGGCCCAAAATTCACAAAGGAGATACGACGGAGTATCTCAGATACTCCGTCGTATCTCTCAGAGTATCTATGCGACTGATTCATAGAATCAGTTACGCATAGATAGCCCTAAGATCCGACAGGTGTAATTGTTTTACACTGTCGGATCTTAAGATGCGATACCGCGGCCGCCGCTGGGGGGAGTTTGCGTCGTAAACCAGCGTAGGGTATACAAATTAGGAGTTACGGCGATCCACAACGGTTTTTCGAGTTCGCTACGTCGCCGCTAGTCTAGTTTCCCGTCGCAAAGTTAGTCGTCGTTTTTGGCGCCTTAACTTTACACAGCACACGTAATCGCTGTATAAAGTATAGCCGTCGTTCCCGCGTCGAAATTTAAAAAATCACGTCGTTTGCGTAAGACGTCCGGGAATACGGAAGTACGCTACGCACGTCGCCGATCGAAAAAATGACGTCACTTCACGCAAAACACGGCGGGTAATTCAAAAGGGAGCATGCGCAGTAGGTCCGGCGTGGGAGCGCGCCTAATTTAAATGGCACACGCCCCTTTGAATTACGCGGGCTTACGCTGGAGGCCGCCGGCGTAGGTTTTCATTGCAAGTGCTCTGTGAATCAGGCACTTGCGATGAAAACTTGCGGCGGTGTAACGTATCTACGATACGTTACGCCGCCGCACTTCTACCTGAATCTGGCCCAGTATTTTCATGTGCAACGGGAGGGCAATGATGGTATGGACATTTTATTGCCATTGAATTAAAGGGAAAGGGAGTGCCTAGACTTATTTAAACGATAAGTTTAATAATAAGAATGTGCTTTAAATTACCTCTCTTTTTTTCTAAATTTAATTTTTCTGTTTCAATAGTTTTTATTAATCATTTACGTAAAGTGCTTAAGAACCGTCAATTAGAGCAGCGAACAATCCTTGCGTGCTCTGCACGTATTAAGTCGTAAAATAAGGAAAAAATAAATAAATAATACAAAGTAAAATAAAAATGGTGAAATTATACTGGTTAACAAGAAAACAATCATCCAAGCATGGAAGCAGTACAACAATGCAACAAATGAATGCTTATGCTAAATATAAAACAAATATGGACCCAACTCAAGGGTTAGGTCCTGAATTGTGGCCCCGCTACATATTGTAGGTAATGCTGGAGGCCGAGCAATGTCCAAAGTCGAGATATTGGAATACCACGGAATCTATCTGTACTCTATAGAAAAGTCATTCCAATAGACATCACACACATTTCAGGTATATAGGATAGCTAGGTCATTTCGTAGGGTTTCTGTTCAAGTAACTTGACAGAGAGAGAATCTGGGCAGCTTGAATCCATAACAAGTATAAAACTATCAACGTTTAATCAACCTAGTTGTCCCTTGTAGGGGAACCTATAAACAACAACATTTCAGAAAAGGTCTAGGTTAACCAAAAAAAAAAAAAAAGAGGGGGGGGGGGGGATTCCGAAAAATTGTGAGGGTGAAGTACTAGAGGGAGAAGAAAGAAAAAGTAGAAGAAGAGGGAAAGGTGCGTCCATCCGGGAATCTTTGATCGATCATCTGAAGAAATAACTTTATGTCCCAGGGGCCTGTAGGTAGGTGAGCCAGGGAGACCAATTTTTTTTCAAAAAGGGGTTGTTTGTCGTTTAAAATGCTCACTATTTTCTCATTTAACATGATCCAATTTAGTTTACGCTTCAATAATGCTAAGTCTACAATGGGGCTTTTCCAAGCTCACGCAATAGCTATTTTAGCAGCTAGAAATATGTAAAATATCAAAGTCTGAATGTGTCTGGGAATATTGTCCCCTGGTTTGTTTACGAGAGCGACTGAGGCATCTTTGATAATATTTACCATTGTGACCGAAAGAATAAGCGCGTGGACCCTGATCCAGAAATGGCGCACCTTAGGGCACGTCCACCACATATGAAGTGGTGAACCCACCTGTCCACAACCCCTGAAGCAGAAGGCCGAGGCACCAGGGTACATTTTGGAAAGGCGTTCTGGTACCAGGTACCACCTGGCTTGTACCTTGTAACCCGCCTCTATCAGGGCCACATTGAGGATGCCTTTGTGGATTCTCGTACTCCACCTACGCCAGTCCCCTGCCTCAGGGCTAATGTTCAGATCCCTCTCCCATGCCACTTGATATGAAAGCCTAGTGAGAGGTGCGGCCAACTGTTTATAGAGATGCCCCCCCGGAGAGCGGAGTCCTGCATACACCTATTCTCGAAGATGGTACGCATTGTCAAATCGGATCCACTGTTCTGTAAAGAGTGAAGAAAATGCTGAATTTGCTGTAGATGGTATATCTCCGAGGAAGGCATCTCCAAGCTGCCTATGTAGTATGATGATGGGCGTATTCCTCTGTGGTCGAGATAGTCACCTATCCGTAATAATCCCTTGTTTATCCACCAGCTAAATCCGTCGGGACGTCTGCCCGGGGGAAATAGGGGATTGCCAAAGAGCGGGGCCACTGGAGCGTGTGCGGACCGTAGAGCCCATCTTCTACATCCCATTTCCCAAACATTTAGGGAATGAGAGAGTGTTGGACTTAAAATCGCTTTGCGGTGCTTAGGGGATGTCCAAAGGACAAGGTCCATTGCCAGTGGGGCACATGCCTGAGCCTCTAGTGAGACCCACTCAGGGCAATATTGACGGCTGTGCATTTGGAGTAGTTGAGATAGCTGTGCGGCCATGTAATACTTACGAAACTCAAGCACTCCCAAACCCCCCTCTTCTCTGGGTGCATACAATGTTGTTCGGGCAATTCTAGGACTACGGATGTATTAGAAGATTTTGGATTGAAAGCGGCGTATGTCCGCGGCGGGAACTTTGATCGGCAGAGCCTGGAAGTAGTACAATAGCCATGGAAGAACAGTCATCTTAACTGATGTGATTCTACCCATCCAGGACAGGTTCGCATCGGACCACGCCTTCACGTCTTCCATTAGGCGAGCAAATAAGGCAGGTAGTTAGTCTTATACAACATGGACACATCGGAGGTCAATTTAATGCCCAGGTAAGGAAGGGACGACTGTTGCCATGTGAAAGGGAATTGAGATTTGATACTCTGGAGTGTTGAGGTTGACAAATTGACATTCAGTGCCTCTGATTTGTCCTGATTAACTAGTAGGCCAGAAATTTTACCGAATCGGTCTAATAGGAACAGAAGATTTGGTAAGGAGGTATGGGGGGACGTGATGAACAACAGGATGTCGTCCGCAAATAATGCCCATTTATGGTTCTTCCCCCCGCTTTCTATACCCATGACGTCAGGGTGATGACAGATCTCTATCGCTAAGGTTTCAAAAGCTATCAAAAATAGAATGAGGGATAATGGGCATCCCTGTCTAGTACCTTAAGAGATCGTAATCAAGTCGGATTTGTGACCCCTCAGCAGTATTTGAGCCAATGGTGAGCTATGTAGTGACTGCATTGAGGCCAAGAAGGCTGGGCCAAAATTTCATTTTGCCAATACTCGAAAGAGGAAGGGCCATGACAATGAGTCGAATGCCTTGCGAATATCTAGGGATAGCAACATCCCCTTTCGGTGTGTTCCCCCATGCCACGACGAGCGCAATATGGATATAAGATCGATCGGCCTCCTGATCTGGTCAGCTGGCTGTCTGTGGGGCAGAAAACCCACCTGGTCAGGGTAATTGTAGTCGGCCAAAAATGTCAACATCCTATTTGTCAAGATATTTGTAAATAGCTTTAGATCCGTGTTGATTAAGGATATAGGTCGGTAATTGGCTACGTCGCTATGGTCCTTGTGTGGTTTGGGAATAAGGGTTATAAATGCTCTGTTGAAATCAGTGTCTATGGGACCGCCTATCTGTATGTCCCTAAAAACGCGCGTTAAGGAGGGAGCCAATAATGTGGATTTTTTTTATAATACAGGGTCGTGAACCGTCCGGTCCCGGCGCTTTGCCCTTGGGGGCCTGGTTGATAGCAGCCAGAACCTCTTTGACTGTGATATCCCTATCTAGGAAGGCTCTATGTTCCTCCAGTAAGGACGGAATGGGCAAATATTCAACGAATGCATCGAACTCCTGTTGACCTGTGACCCTACCATCATTATATATCTTATTATAAAAAGTTTGGAATTCCTGCAGTACCACTTTTAGGATTCTGAGTGAAAGAACCATCCGGATTTTCTGATTTTAGAGATGTGTGGAGGGGGCCATCTGGGGGCTAATTTAGTTGATAATAATTTACCTAGTTTATCAGATTGGGAATAAAATCTTGCCTGAGTCCAGCGTAGTTGTTTTTCTGCCGTCGCGGTAAGACAGATGTTTAATTCCAGGCGGGCGGACTCGATTTTATCCCGTAAGTCAAGATGTGGATTACGTTTGTGCTCTTTGAGTAGGGTAGCTAACTCTTCCTCTTTTTGCTTCATCAGGGCTTTATAATGCCTTCTATACCTGGCAGCTGTCTGGATCACATACAGCAGCAGCATCTTATTCTGATTAATTTAACTTTGAAAAACTGTCATGCCATAGCCAATTTCTATCGAGCTCTCATTTAAGAAACTGCAGATGATATAGCATTGTAAATTTAGCCAGCAGTAGGACATTGTAAATAAGGAATAACTGACTGAAATGTACTAGAGAAAAAAGTGCAGGCATGTGTTTTTCTTCAAGAATTAAGAGAATACTGGCCTGCAGCAGGGCAGTTTTAATCAGGGATAGTAGGCCTAACTGGTATATGCCTAAATTTTATTTTATAAATGGTATGGAGGGGATGTGGTGAGTGTGAGTAATATAATGCATAGAAGTGTAGGTACGCACTGTTCTTGCACTTTTTTCTTTGAAGCGGTACCCCTGTAGGAGCAGCTCAATAAAGTAGACCGTCTGTCACCCTTCCCCAGTCAGGCACACACCTTTTACTCGCTCAGAGACATAAAAGCAGTCCTTGCCAGTGGCAGTGCATCCATAGTGGGCGCAGGATGCATTGCATGAATCTATGTATTGTCGCCGCTGCTGCCCACTATTTAGGTGGCCGGCCCCCTGGTGAGCGCAGGCCGGCCCCCTGGTGAACGCCGGCCATCTGAATAACAGCGCTGGGTGTGTTTTGGAAATGTCTATCAGAGCCAGCGGCTCTGATAAGCTTCCCGATTACAGCCTGTGGGCTCTAATCGGCTTCCAAATGGTTAACCAGAGGGCGCACAGGGTGTGCGTTCCCTGGTTAACACTGACACGCGTCTCAGGCAATTAGGTTCACCGGGTCTGGTTACCGGTCACCTGATTGGCTGAAGCGACATCGATGGCGGGAGAAGACATTGAGGGATCTTGGAGGGAGCATGGCTGACCCGAGAAAGGTAAGTGCCGGGCGAGGGGGCAATCTGGCGTATGTTTTAAGGGGCAATCTGGCGGCATTTTAAGGGGCAAACTGGCAGCATTTTAAGGGGCAATCTGGCTGCATTTTAAGGGGCAATATGATGGCATTTTAAGGGGCAAACTGGCAGCATTTTAAGGGGCAATCTGGCGGCATTTTAAGGGGCAAACTGGCAGCAATTAATGGGCACAGTGGCGACAATTGATGGGCACAGTGGTGAAAATTGATGGCACAGTGGCGACAATTAATGGCACAGCGGCTGCGTTTGATGGCACAGTGGCGACAATTAATGGCACAGTGGCTGCGTTTGATGGCACAGTGGCTGCGTTTGATGGCACAGTAGCGACAATTGATGGCACAGTGGCGACAATTGATGGCACAGTGGCTGTGTTTAATTTCCATAGACCGTCTCAGCAACAGCGTACTCTGGCTGCGCATATTGCTCTGTGGAATTATTTTTTTCCTTTACATTTAGCTTGGCTTACATACAGCAGCAGCATCTTATTCTGATTAATTTAACTTTGAAAAAAGGCTTTTTTTTCAGGTAACTTGAGTGGCAACATTTGATTTTTCATCAAATAGTAATAAGCCCACTTTGGCTGGCAGAAAGAAATTGGCCAGTAGTTCATTGTGGCTGTCCTTGTTCTCACTGATGCAAAACTGTCCTGCCATAGCCAATTTCTATCGAGCTCTCATTTAAGAAACTGCAGATGATATAGCATTGTAAATTTAGCCAGCAGTAGGACATTGTAAATAAGGAATAACTGACTGAAATAGACTAGAGAAAAAAGTGCCCCTTAAAATGCTGCCAGTTTGCCTCTTAAAATGCTGCCAGATTGCCCCTTAAAATTACGCCAGATTGCCCCCGCGCACGGCACTTACCTTTCTTGGGCCAGCCATCCTCCCTTCACATTTTAAGGGGCAAACTGGCAGCATTTTAAGGGGCAATCTGGTGGCATTTTAAGGGGCAAACTGGCAGCAATTGATGGGCACAGTGGTGACAATTTATGGCACAGTGGCGAAAATTGATGGCACAGTGGCGAAAATTGATGGCACAGTGGCGACAATTAATGGCACAGTGGCTGCATTTGATGGCACAGTGGTGACAATTAATGGCACAGTGGCTGCGTTTGATGGCACAGTGGCGACAATTGGTGGCACAGTGGTGACAATTGATGGCACAGTGGCTGTGTTTGATGGCACAGTGGCGACAATTGATGGCACAGTGGATGTGTTTAATGGCACAGTGGCAACAATTGTTGGGCACAGTGAGGCTACAATTGATGTTTTTTTTCCCCGTTTGTTTGCACCCCCCAAAAAATTTTGAGCACCAGCCGCCACTGGCCCTTGCACTTGTTTTTATATTTTATTGAGGGGAATTAACCTTGGGTGGGGAATGGGAATGAGATGCCCAAGGAATTAACAGTCAATGTTGGGACTTCTATATACACCCTAGTATATACAATCTCTTCTCTTCTCCTCCTGCACTTCCTTACTTGCAGAGTATCACTCCTCACTCCTCCAGCACATCACTTTCTGCATTTCCTGGACTAGCTAGGTAGGCCTGACACTGGCTCAGCCAGTCCTAAAGCAGATGCCCTTTACAGACAGGGACTCCTGACCCCTATGGTGTAGCAAAATAGAAAGTCCTAGTGCTAGCTGTCACTGTGGCTACTGCTCACAACACCACTTATTTAGGCACCGCCAGCATGCCTGGCTGCAGCTGCCCCTTTCCACTGCCCGTGACACCACCATCCTGCAGACTGGCTCTGCACCCATCCTAGACTGCTGCATCTCAGTCCTCTCAGGTGTGCCTCCTAGTCCTCCCGACAGTGTGAACACTCACCAGCCCTCCTGGCGGCTTCTGTGCATCTCCTGCAGACTTGCCCGGCAGTGTTTTCCTGCTGTCCTCTCTTGCTCCTCCTGGTCAGGACACCTCTGTGGGTTGTAAGAGGGTCCCGTCCGCACCCAAGCCCAAGGTCACCCCCCCGACTGGGGGCTCCCTCAAAGGCCCCGACAGCCTAAAGCTGGATACACATTATACAGTTTTCTGTATATTTTTTCCTTCAGATTTACCAGAACCATATACTATGAGGTCAAACCTTAGAAGTTTAATTTTGTATGCAATCAGACAGGCTCTTGTACTACATGGTGTTAGTAAATCTAAAGGAAATCAAACAACAAAAGTTGTATAGTGTGAATGGGGGGTCTAACACACCATCTCCATCTTCCACCTGATCAACTTCTCCCCAGCTGGGCTGACCCTGGGTATTTAAGAGGCCTGCCCCCTGCCAATCCAGATTGGGGATTGGTCAGGGCTCCTCAGAACGTGGGATGTCTGGAATTATACAAATCTGGAGATGGGGATTGGTCAGGGCTCCTCAGAACACCCCAGGTGGCTCCACCTCCCCTCTCGACCTCTTTTTCCAGAGAGTACCAGAATAGTCTGGAAAGAAGTAGGAGGTCCTGGTGACACCACCTGTGGGTCACCCAGCACTACTCTAGGTCACTCCCAACCCAGATCACCAAAACACAAAGCCAATCCTGGAAATTTACCTATTCTCACAAAAAACAACATTCCTCTCCTAGCACACTAGAGGGTGCTACATCTTGAAGCAGCTGTGTGCGGTGAACAACAGGCAGCTTAAATTGGAGATGCACAGTAACAAGTAAATGTTTTGCTTTAACCACATCAATCTTAAACATGGCGCGTGCATTGCAGCATAACAATTTAAAGTGAGGGGGCTTTGTTATCAAAGACCTCCCTTGATGGCCCTTCTGAGCTTGCTGGTCATAGTTTAAAGGCAATGCAGTGCCTTAGGGTTTTTAAAAAAAATCTTCCACATGAATCTGTAATTTTTCGGGTTGTAAAAAACTAAGTTTTTCAGGCTCTAGAAAAAACGTAAACGGCCTTGCCTACACACGATCGTGAAAAAAAAAATGCTTTAGCAAAGCGTGGTGACGTACAACACGTACGACGGCACTATAAAGGGGAAGTTCCATTCGGATGACGCCACCCTTTGGGCTGCTTTAGCTGATTTCGTGTTAGTAAAAGACGATTCACGCTTTTCTGTCTGTTACAGCGTGATGAATGTGCTATCTCCATTACGAACGCTAGTTTTACCAGAACGAGCGCTCCCATCTCATAACTTGCTTCTGAGCATGCACGGATTTTTCACGTTGTTAAAGCCTACACACGATCATTTTTTACAACCCGAAAATCGACATTGTTTAAAACGTCGTGAAAAAATCGAGCATGTTCGAAAAAAAAATTGGGTCGTTTTTCAGAACCCGAAAAATGCTCTGAAGCCCACACACGATAGTTTTAAATTACATTTTTAAAAAACATTGTTTTTTACAGCCCGAAAAATGATCGTGTGTACGTGGCATCAGATCTGAAACCCACAGCATGCATCTAAATTTCATGGTAAAGGTGAAACCAAACCTCATCCCTGGTTGTTACAAAATTTCTCCCTGCAGCTGCCCCTGCAAGAATTACAGACATCCCAAACTGCAAAAACTAATTTCAGGGAGGTGGCAAACGCATTTCAGGGAGGTGATGTTTTGCGCCGGTGCCGACCCCCCAATGAAATGAAGCCTTACCAGTGCCAATTAAATGCAGCCTATTAGTGCAGCCTATCAGTGCCCATCAGTGTCCATCCGTGCCACCTCATCAGTGATTAGTGCCTACCAGCGCAGTCAATTAATTTCCATCAGTGCAGTCTATCAGTGACCATCAGTGTCCATTCGTGCCACCTCATTAGTGTCTACCAGTGCAGCCCATCAGTATCCATCAGTGCAGCCTATCAATGTCAATAAGTGTTCTTCAGTGCCACCTCATCAGTACCCACCAGTGCAGCCAATCAGCATCCTTCATTGCCACCTATCAGTGTCCACCAGCAGAGCACTGCCGGCTCCTTCCCACCCCCTGCCCTGGCCACAGACAGAAGACAGTGCCAGCCTGAGCGGCCGCTGCATCTATACTCAATTTGACCGCTCGGGTTGTTCTGTCTTCTGTCTGTGGCCAGGGGAGGGGTTGGGAAGGAACTGGGGCCCGCAACCAAATGCGGGAGACTCATGCGATTAACGGGAGACTTAGGATGTATGGAATTATACAAACCCGGAGATGACATTACAGGGAGAAATAAAACCTGTTTGTCGCTACAAGAAAAAGATGAGTAAAAAATAATGCTGGCACGTTCTATAGGGGAGGTAGGTGTGGAGGTAGATTTGGGTATTGCCTGGACATACACTTTAGGGGCCAGATTCATCTAGATCATCGGATCTTTAGTTCCTCCTGATCTACCTGTTTTACGATCCGCCGGTGCAATTTAGCGAGCCTAGTGCATGATTCATAAAGCACTTACCTTGCAAATTGCGGCTAGGTTACTTACGGCCATCCGTATTCCCGACGTACTTACGCAAACGACGTAACAAATTTAAAACTCGGCGCGGGAACGTCGGCCATACTTAACATTAGCTACCCCTCATATTAGCAGGGGTAGCTATCCACCGGAAAAAGCCGAACGCAAACGACGTTGAAAAAGAGCGACGGGCGGGCGTACGGACGTGAATCGGCGGTTCTCCTCATTTGCATATGCGACGTGTAAAAAAAAGCGACGACACCCAGCGGCCGGCGGGAGATTACAGCCTAAGATTTGACTGATGTATGTCACTTACACCAGTCGGATCTAAGGGAGATCTATGCGGAACTGATTCTTATGAATCAGTCGCATAGCTCCGACCGTGGGATCTCACAGATCCGACCGTCCGCTCTCACAGATACGACGGCGGATCAGAAGATCCGCCGTCGTATCTCTTGATGAATCTGCCCCTAGGTGTCTTCAATAAGTAATTATTTAATTCATCTGAACTCATGTATAATAGAATATGAGGACTCACTGGGTTTTGCCATTGTCCCAGTCACTGGTATCGACTACCGAGTTCTATTTAAATGTAAAACAGCCGAGTCCTTACTGAAGAACTGAGAGGACCCACTGTGCAAAGGTAGCAGCTGTCTTACGCATCCTTTCAATAAGCAAAGAAAATAGAAGAAAGACTCTTATCTTTAATAAAATGACAAAACAGCGTGAAGGAAATGGGGCCCTTCCATAACATTCCAATAGCTTAAGAAAAACTTAATCGACATTTTAAAGGGTTCTGAGCGGGAAATGAGTTTCCGCTACTTCATTCATCTTAGCTCACTGCTGTTTATAACAAGGTTTAGAGAGTTCTGTGTTGCCGTGTGAAATCTTTTTCTTCCGTGCTGTATCTATTCAGGGAACTTTCACACTGCATTCATTTAGAAACGATAACCTGCAAATGATGAAGGTACTACCACGATAATAATGACGCATCTCAAGGATTTGTTTTTCTTAACCTTTCCTGCAAATGCTGCCTGATGAAATTTGTCTAGACCACGCTTTCACAATTGCTGGTCTGTGGACCTCTGGTTAGTTCTGACCCCTAGCAAGCCAGAGATCAAAGGCATGTACGTATTTATCGGCGTATACCGCGCACTTTTTTGCCCTGAAAATCAGGGCAAAATCGTGGGTGCGCGATATACGCCGATACCCGCTTTCCCGCGCCGAGTTTGAATACTGCGCCGGCATATACCGAGCGCAGTACACTTGTGTATAGTCGGGCAGGCTCGGCTCCTCTCGCGCTCACGTCCTGGACGTACAGGACGTGATCGCGAGAGTAGCCGAGCCTGCCCGACTATACACGAGTGTACTGCGCTCGGTATATGCCGGCGCAGTATTCAAACTCGGCGGGGATCGAGCGGGGAGGACGCCGCAGAAGGACGCCGGACCCGACGAAGAGGACACCCGAAGCCGCAGATGGATGCCGGACCCGACGAGGCCGCCGATGGACGCCGCGCAAGACACCAAAACTGTAAGTACAAAAATCTTTTTTCCACAGGAATGCAGGTCCACTTTAGGGGTGCGCGCTATACGCCGGAGCGCGCAATACCCCGATAAATACGGTAAATGACATTTATTTTGCAGTGGCTTACTGTTTTGCCCTCAACAAAACTGCATTTTATCAAAACGGTAGCGACCTAAAGCTGAACTCCAGGCAAACAGCTACATATACGGATGAAATACATATACTGTAAAGGAGCTGCTTTACTTGCTAAAGTATTTGTATTTCTGTCCATCAAGCTCTCATGTCTTGTACACACGGCCGGTTTTCACAACGAGAAAACTGCCATTTTACTTATTGGTGTGTATATGTTTCATATAGTCGTGTGTATGCTCCCCAGCAGTTTTCTCGACGAAAAAACTGCCCGCAAAAAATTGAAACCAGCTCTCTTTTTTCTCATCATGTTTCCTGTCAGTCTTTTTCTCGTCACGGAAAATGGTGTGTGTATGCTTTTCCGAGGGGAAAAAAACGTGCATGCTCAGAATCAAGTATGCAGCCCAAAAGCAGCCCAAAGGGTGGCGCCATTTGGAAGAAATTTCCCCTTTATAGTCCTGTTGTAAGCGGTGTATGTCACTGTGCTTTGGTCGGACTTTTTTTGCATGAACGTGTGTATGCAAGTCAGGCTGGAGAGGAATCACGTTGAGAAAAACTATGTTTTTTTTATCTGCCGAGAAAAATGGTCATGTGTACGAGGCATAAGATTTACACAGCTCTGCCACACAGCACAGCTCTTTCTGCGAGGGTAGGAGGTCTGACATTTCCCTGATGCAGTTGAGTAACACTTACAGGCAACGCTGTATCCTGGCCTAGGCCAACAAGGCCCAGGCCTAGGGCAGCACTTTGTAGGGGGGCAGCAGGGAAAGAGTCCCCGCCGGCTTGCACTACACTGTTATGTGTAGTGCCAGACTTATGGGGCGGACTGGGCTGAGAAGCAAATTAGTCTAGCGCCCCCATAAAGCGGCCACACTGTTTCCGGTATGCGGGCTGCCGACATTCCGCAACTGTGGGGGGCGGGGCGGCTCTGCTTCTAATTTTGACTGTCCCATCATCCTGGACCACAAACCTTCCTCATTGTGCTATATGTTTTCCTCTGTACCATTGGCATGGCTATATCTTCTTAGTCCTCTTCATAAAATTACCAGAAATGTGTGCTTAAAATAGAACTATAGGCAACACTTATTTTTTTTTCATTTTGGATAGAGTAAGGGGGGTTATAGCCCCTGTCAGTTTATTTTTCACCATCCCTGTCCCATTGCAGAGATTTCCCTTCAATTCCTGCCTCATAGCCAAACACGAAAAGAGAGGAAATCTATGCAAATTAAGGAGATTCATTGCCCCCCCCCCCCCAGGCCCTCAGAACTAGTGTCCTTACTCAAAAATTAAAATTTTTAAACAGCATGGGGTGTGGCCTTGACAGGAAGGGGTGGATCATATTTAAATTAGGGGGTGCTCGAGTTTAGTCAGGCCGAGGGCAGCACAAAACCTAAACACACTACTGCTTACAGGTCTTGCCCCTCCACCAACATGTGATTGGGCAGAGGAGAAGCATAAGACGGATGTGCTCATCTTTCTGTAATTCTTCTGTTGACTATTTACGTCGACAACATGGGACGGGCAGGCAGATTGGCATACAGGTACGTCCCTTTAAATCTGCCGCCCAGCGGGCACGCGCCGCATGCCTCGCTAGTGCGGCCGCGGGTCCCAGGAACTCGATGTTTCTAGGAGACCCGCGATTGCAGTGGGCAAGGGCAGAACAAGGGAATGCCTTTCTAAACAAGGCATTCCCCTAATCTGCCTAATGACACTGTCACTGATGACCATTCCCCGTAATCGGGAAAGGTCATCAGTGACGTGTCACGTGTAGCCATGCCCCCTAACAGTAAGAATCACTTCCTAGGGAACACTTAACACCCCTTCACTGCCAGGGTAATTTTTACAGTAATCAGTGCATTTTTATAGCACTGATCGCTGTAAAAATTACAATGGTCCCAAATGGTGTCAAAAGTGTCTAAAGTGTCCGCCATAATGTCGCAGTCACGATAAAAATTGCTGATCGCCGCCATAACTAGTAAAAAAAAATATTAATAAAAATGCCATAAAACAGTCCCCTATTTTGTAGAAGCTATAATTTTTGCGCAAACCAATTAACTACTTGCCGACCTGCCGCCGTCAATTTAAGGTGGCAGATTGGCTCCCCTGCGTGAGAGCCCGTAGCTCTACGGCGGCTCTCTCGCAGGCCACTCGGGGCGCGTGCGTGTGCCCCCCGCTCACCCAGAGTCCTGTACGCGTGCCCGGCAGGCGCGATCACCGCCGGGCACCCGCGATTGCTTGTTACAGAGCGGGGACCGGGAGCTGTGTGTGTAAACACACAGCTCCCGTTCCTGTCAGGGGGGGGGAAATGCTGATCTTCTGTTCATACAATGTATGAACAGAAGATCAGTGATTTCCCCTAGTGAGGCCACCCCCCCTACAGTTAGAACACACCCAGGGAACATACTTATCCCCTTCCCCGCCCCCTAGTGTTAACTCCTTCACTGCCAGTGGCATTTTTATAGTAATCCAATGCATTTTTATAGCACTGATCGCTATAAAAATGCCAATGGTCCCAAAAATGTGTCAAAAGTGTCCGAAGTGTCCGCCATAATGTCGCAGTACCGAAAAAAATCGCTGATCGCCGCCATTACTAGTAAAAATACAAAATATAAAAATACACCCTATTTTGTAAACGCTATAACTTTTGCGCAAACCAATCAATAAACGCTTATTGCGATTTTTTTTACGAAAAATATGTAGAAGAATACGTATCGGCCTAAACTGAGGAAAATATATATTTTTGAGGGATATTTATTACAGCAAAAAGTAAAAAATATTCTTTTTTTTTTTAAATTGTCGCTCTATTTTTTGTTTATAGCGCAAAAACTAAAAACCGCAGAGGTGATCAAATAAGAAAAAAGAAAGCTCTATTTGTGGGGAAAAAAGGACACCAATTTTGTTTGGAAACCACGTCGCACGACCGCGCAATTGTCGGTTAAAGCGACGCAGTGCCGAATCGCAATATGGACCGGGCGTTAAGTGGTTAATAAACGCTTATTGCGATTTTTTTTTTTTACCAAAAATATGTAGAACAATACGTTTCGGCCTAAACTGTGAACATTTTTTTTTTGGGGGATATTTATTATAACAAAAATTAAAAAATATTTAATTATTTTCAAAATTTCGCTCTTTTTTTGTTTATAGCACAAAAAATAAAAATCGCAGAGGTGATAAAATACCACCAAAAGAAAGCTCTATTTATGGGAAAAAAAGGATATCAATTTTGTTTGAGAGCTACGTCGCACGGCCACGCAATTGTTAGTTAAAGCGACGCAGTGCCGAATCGGAAAAAGTGGCCTGGTCTTTGACCACCAAAATGGTCCGGGGCTGAAGCTGTTGTCTGCATGTTTTTATGAGATGTAGATTTTGATGATTTGAAGCTGAATACCAGGTTTGCTGTGCCTCCTGAATCACAGGGAAAAGGTCCCTGTACCATTTCTGGAATCGCAACCTGCATGAGAACAGAAAGTGCAGTGCCGGTTCCCAATTCCACACATCCAGTGTACTTTTCTGTGTGGAGTCAGGTTGCACATGCTCAGTTTGGTCTCTATTGTTGGAGAGGGCCAGGGGTCAGTCAGCATCACGATCCATGTCAGAGGAGAGTGACGTCTCCTTCTACAAGAACCTTCAGCGCTCGGCTGGACAATGCTGGTAGTCACGTGACCGATGTATACCGCTCGTCTAAAAAGGTTTATAGCGCTTTTATTTGAAAGAAAAAACAACATTTAGAGGTGGTGTGTGTTGCAACACACAGTTACATGGATCAGGGAAGCTGGAGCAACTGTAAGCATACTACACATCAAATGATGTATGTACTAGGAAATGTGATTGTGTCACACGTCTAAATTGATAATTTGCAGCTCTGATCATGAGAAATTTGAATTTTAATCTGTGTGCCACAGTTTAAAAAAATTCTTATTATTCTAAATATTTTTTAAAGTCAGTTTTAAAAACTTGTAAAAAGATAACCCAATGTTGATTATATTTATATATTACATTTATCACTGCCCTACCCCGCCATCCTTTAGATTGTAAGCTCTTACAAGCGGGGCCCTCTTAACCAATGACAATAGCCATCATACATATAGAGAGGGTGAATCTCCCCAGCGTGTTGGACACACAGTAATACGAATTGTCAAAGTACCCAATCCCTCCCCACTATTTGCAAAATTATAAAAAGTGTTGGCCACACATCCACTTTAATTATTGTGAAATATAGTCAGTGCTGGATTAAACTCTGTGGAGGCCCCTAGACAGTCAAAACCTTGGGAACCCCCTTGCAGGTGTCTGGAGATTTCTTGCTGGCCATTAGATGGTGATGACACTTTAATAGGTTGAACCAAAATATTTTACAAACTGACAGCTGAAAGAAGACGATCTTTTATGACAGGGCTCGACAAATCCCGGGCGCCAGGTCGCCATGGCGACTAGAAATAGGGTCCTGGCGACTTGGCTTGGAAGGGGGGGCAGGCACCATCTGGTGGTGAGCCGTTGGTATTAGAAGTTATTACCACCAGATGTGTAAGCTGGCGCCATCTGGTGGTGGCCGTTGGTATTACAAGTTAAGCATTACAAGTTAAACAGCAATTCTAATGTTATTTTTCACTATTTTCACTGCCATCTTCTTCCCTCTGATTAGAACCCCCACACATTATATATATTTTTTTATCCTAACACCCTAGAGAATAAAATGGCGATCGTTGCAATACTTTCTGTCACGCCGTATTTGCGCAGCGGTCTTGCAAGCGCACTTTTTTGGGGAAAAAATTACACTTTTTTTAATTAAAAAATAAGACAACAGTAAAATTATCCCCATTTTTTTTATATTATGAAAGATAATGTTACGCCAAGTAAATTGATACCCAACATGTCACGCTTCAAAATTACGTCCGCTCGTGGAATGGCGTCAAACTTTTACCCTTTAAAATCTCCATAGGCGACGTTTAAAAAATTCTACAGGTTGCATGTTTGAGTTACAGAGGAGGTCTAGGGCTAGAATTATTGCTATCGCTCTACCAATCGCGGCAATACCTCACATGTGTGGTTTGAACACCGTTTACATATGCGGTCGCTGCTCACGTATGTGTTCGCTTCTGCGCGCAAGCTCGTCGGGACGGGGGCGCGTTTTCTGGCTCCTAACTTTTTTAGCTGGCTCCTAGATTCCAAGCAAATTTGTCAACCCCTGTTTTAACACACAACTTATAATGTGAACCTGATGTCTATGGTTATTGACTTCATGTTGCTATTGGGTACATAAATACAGTATTTTCTATATAGAGTCTTAAATGTAAAGTTTACATTTCTTTGAGTTGATAAATTTTTCTAACATTTGTAAACAATTTAAGAAAGCTTTATTGTAATTTTATTTCCAGGTCAAATCAATATTATTTTGATCTGTTGTCATGTGACAGTTAAACGGCATCGGCCCATTTGGTAAGCCCACACTGAATATTTTTGACAACACCACTACAAATATTAAATGGATCCTACTAATGAGGAACAGCTGAATTAGAATTACAGAATTTGAGCAAAAGAACTGGGGTTCTTTAACACCCTTAGTATCAATTACAGGCCCAAAAAATGCAATCCACAAAAGCATCAAAGAGGACCACAACTGGGGAATCTGTGACCACATAAAGGCAGGCAGAGGGCAAATGACTAGTCGCCAGTATTGCCAATGGTTTCCCTGAGGCTAAACCGTTTCCCATTACTTCCCGACATGCTTTGTTTCTGCAGTGGGTCTCTGTATGGAGGTGGCTATTTTGGTAGAGGCTACATTTTTGTTGCTCATATCAGAGTTGCTCTCTTGATGACTAATGGAGGAATAATTAACCACTTCCCGCCCAGCCTATTGTCAAATGATGGACAGACTTTCGTTGTTCCGGGTGGGCTTCATATGACATCCTCCCAAAACAAGCCTTGTGTGCGCCCTTGGGGCCACGCTGCTGCGTGATCTGTCACCTGTTGTGTCCACCAGACACAGCCAATGACTGATCAGTGTCCTGGCCAGCTGCCGGTGCCATGTGATTGCTATGACCAATCACAGCAGATCACATGACAATTGTAAACAATGAATGGCTTTGAATGCCATCCATTGTTTTGCTAACTGCGATTGGTCACAGTGATCACATGCTACAGACAGGGCCAATCACAGCCCATCTGTAACGTGTGACTAGCTGTGGCCAATTACTGGCTAATCACAACTAGGGATGAGCTCCGCGTTCAATTCGAACGTATGTTCGACTCGAACATCGTCTGTTCGACCGTTCGTCGAAATGCGAACAAAACGGGTCGTTCGCGCCAAATTCGAGTGACATGCCACGGCCCATAATTCACTGCGGCATTGCGTGCTGATGATTGGCCAAGCATGCACTATGACCCGCATGCTTGGCCAATCACAGCGCGCAAAAAACGAAGAGCCATATTTGGCCAAAGCCAGGGTGGCTTTGGTCAATTATGGCTCAGGGCTTTAGTACACGCCCCACACTATAAAAGGCTGCCCGCAGGGCGGGCTTGTGTAGTGTGTTGCGGCGGTGTTAGTGAATAGATCAGTCCTAGAGAGAGAGAGAGAGATAGTGTATTTTTTTCTAGATAGATAGATAGAGCGGGCAGGCTAGTCAGTTTAGTTAAAGTTACAGTGTGTAGAGGATATATATACATCCCAGGTGTTGTACATATATTTATACACTGTGTAGTTTAGCTAGATCAGTCCTTCCTATCCTAATTTACTGCCTATCAGTTGATTGTGCTAGCTGCAGTATTCTCACATGGTGTATTGCTCGTGTGCTCTGTAGTTTGCACCTAAAGTTACTTTGTGTGTACCAGTACTGCACCTGTGCTCTGTAGTTTTGCACCTAAAGTTACTTTGTGTGTACCAGTACTGCACTTGTGCTCTGTAGTTTGCACCTAAAGTTACTTTGTGTGTACCAGTACTGCACTTGTGCTCTGTAGTTTGCACCTAATGTTACTTGGTGTGTACTGCACTTGTGCTCTGTAGTTTGCACCTAATGTTACTTTGTGCTCTGTAGTTTGCACCTAATGTTACTTGGTGTGTACTGCACTTGTGCTCTGTAGTTTGCACCTAATGTTACTTTGTGCTCTGTAGTTTGCACCTAATATTACTTAGTGTATACTGCACTTGTGCTCTGTAGTTTTGCACCTAAAGTTACTTTGTGTGTACCAGTACTGCACTTGTGCTCTGTAGTTTGCACCTAATATTACTTTGTGTGTACCAGTACTGTACTTGTGCTCTGTAGTTTGCACCTAATGTTACTTGGTGTGTACTGCACTTGTGTTCTGTAGTTTGCACCTAATGTTACTTTGTGTGTACCAGTACTGCACTTGTGCTCTGTAGTTTGCACCTAATGTTACTTGGTGTGTACTGCACTTGTGCTCTGTAGTTTGCACCTAAAGTTACTTTGTGTGTACCAGTACTGCACTTGTGCTCTGTAGTTTGCACCTAAAGCTACTTGGTGTGTACCAGTACTGCACTTGTGCTCTGTAGTTTGCACCTAAAGTTACTTTGTGTGTACTGCACTTGTGCTCTGTAGTTTGCACCTAAAGAAACCCATGCTATTTTTCTCAGTGATTTTCATCCATATTGCAGGGACCAGACATTACATTAAAGCCGCAAGCAGTCTTAAATTACTTTTTTCTTACAGTAATTTCATTTTGTGCAGGGACAGTTCTAAACACGTGCCACTACTATAGACACCCAGCAGGTACGATATTTAAAGGAATTTTTCATTTTTTTTTTTTCACTTTAAAGCGGTGGTTCACCCTCCATAGCAACATTTTAGCATAAAATTAGGCATAGTAGCGAGAGCTACAGTATGCCTGTCTTGATTGTTTTATCACCGTACTCACAGTGCAATCGTACATTGAACATTCCGACTCCCCGCGGGGAATGGGCGTTCCTATCCAGACGGAGGATGATTGACGGCCGGCTCTGGCACGTCACGCTCCCCGAAGACAGCCGGAGTAGGTCTCGGCTCTTCACAGGGCTAACCGGCGCCTGCGCACAGACTATGCGCAGGCGCCGTGAAGAGCCAAGCCTATTTCGGCTATTTCCGGAGAAGCGTGACGTGCCAGAGCCGGCCATCAATCATCCTCCGTCTGGATAGGAATGCCCATTCCCCGCGGGGAGTCGGTATCTTCAATGTACGATTGCACTGTGAGTACGGGGATAAAAAAATCAAGACAGGCATACTGTAGCTCGCGCTACTATGCCTAATTTTATGCTAGAAGAAAAAAATAATAATTTTTTTTGTTTATAGGGTGAACCCCCGCTTTAAGCATCATTAAAATCGCTGCTCCAAAAAAAACAACCGTTTTTAAAACTTTTTTTTCCATTGATACATGTTCCCTGGGGCAAGACCCGGGTTCTCAAAGACGTTTTCCAACAATAACTTGCATATTGGGCTTTAAAATGAGCACTTTTGAATTTGAACGTTCGAGTCTCATTGACGTCAATGGGGTTCTAAATGTTTGCGCGAACGTTCGGTCTGTTCGAAGGTTCTGGTGCGAACCGAACAGGGGGGTGTTCGGCTCATCCCTAATCACAACTACACACACTGAATGAATCAATTTCATTCAGTGAAAATGGTTGCTTACACCAGTGAAATTCACTGGTATAAGCAATCTTAATGAGAAAAAAAAAAAACCCTGATCACTTCCCTAGAGTAGTATAATGTTACTATATTAACACTGTATTGCTGTGGTCACAGTGTGTTAAAAATCAATCGTAAAAAAAAAAGAAAAACAATGTAATAAAAAAGAAAATTAAAAAAAGATTTTTGGTGACAGTATGTAACAAAAATAATTGTTAAAATAACTTTAAAAAACTCTCCATGCCTCTTACTAAATACCTTGGACTGTCTACTTTCCAGAAAGGGGTCATTTGGGGAAAATTTGTACTGTCCTGGCATTTTCGAGCCTCAAGAAATGAGATGTCAGTACATCAGGATTGATCCATTTTCATAGTTTGTGGACTCTAGAACTTTCCTAGAGACTAAATAATAAACACTGATTTTTTTTTTCACCAAATAAATGTAGCAGAGTTCAGTTTGGAAAAATTCATGAAGGAAGATTATTTATTTGCAAAATGCAGAAACAAAGAAAAATGCGTTTTCGGTCTTTTTTCATTTATTTAGAAAAAAAACTATGTTGAATACAACCAACAGAAAGCTCTATTTGTGTGAAATTATACATTTTTCATACGAAGACCTGACCACGTAATTATCATTTGAAATGCGACAGCGCTAAAAGCTGAAAATTGGCCTGGGCAGGAAGGGGGTGAAAGTGCTCTGTATTGAAGTGGTTAAGCAGCATCAGCTGGAAAGTTGCAGAAATTCAAAGATTCACAGAATAAATAAAGCAGGGAGACCTTTCCACTGCAAGTCCTAAGGTACAGTTTCCCTTCCAGCAAGGAGAACATTGAGCCGCAGGAATGGCATCTTCAAATATCACTCCAGATCTGAAGCTAGCAGTCAGAGGGAGCAGTGCCTTAGATCTCAGTCAGAGGATATACAACAATGAGACTGCAGTTCTGGGTGCAGAAAGTGCACTTTTAATTTTCAGGAGGAATTCAAGACAAAAGGTTGATTTTTATAACATTCCTAGATGTTCTCTATAACATGGCAAATAAATCTTCAGCATTTTGAATGGAGGTCCACTTTAACTGGAGCACAAACCAATAGATCTATGACCCAACATTGTATCCAAGATCTGATATCTGCTCTCTACCAGTTTATTGGGTTGAAGAATAAAGACTGAAGTTTGGTTAGGTCTTCTAGTATTTTCCGCAAGTGGGTGAATCAGGTAGCATGGACTCCTGACATACTCATCTGCTTCCTATATCAACCAGGGGCTGCTTCCTTAGACTTTTCGTAAATGACAGATTCATTGAAACCTCAACTTTAGTCATCTGATGACATTACTGTAATATATATTCTGATGGTAACTCAAGTAGAAAGTAGTAGAGAAAAGTTAATTAGGCATAACACAAAAAATTGTCATATTAATTAATACAATTCTCATAAAACATACCCCATTGAAAGTTCCAAAATGAGTGTAAACCTCATCCCTCCTTTACCCTATAATTAGTGGGCCTTCTACCTTTCACTCCACTCCTCACTAGTTTTATTCCCTGAATTGATTGTAGTAATTACATCTTGGCAAGTGTACTGCCTAGGCTTCACAAGATATCACTTTGTTCCCAGAGTAGCTGCCAAGACTGATTACTGGCAATAAACAGGTTGAATAGATTTTCTTATTACATTGTCAAATTGCTGGGGACTTTTTCATAGAAAAGATATTTCCTTCATGTCCAAGGTGTTCTGGTTTCCTCCGGTGAATTAGTGAAACATTAGATTTGACATTTAATATTTGTCAAATACGCGAATACTCTAAGCACAGCAGAAGGAAAGAGACATGTAAAATAAACAAACTTTGAAAGTGTAAAGGAGGCCAGTCGGGGAAAGTTGGCAGATCCGTGATTGAGAACAAAATCATTCTAACTGAGAATTGTAAGATAGTTTAAGTAACTCTGTATATCTATCTTGTCGCAAACTTCCCACTGTTTCTTATCCGAGCCCAAATTCTTTTATATTTTTCACAATCATTTTCCCTTTTTATATGATCTGATGAAAAGCTCTGTAAAAAGAGGTATAATTTTCCACTTCAGAAACCTGGTTGTTACTTCTAAAGGCAGTAACTCTAGTTTAAACAAGCACCTGTCCATTTTAAACTGATCTCTAGCCAAAGGAAAAAAAAGTATACCTTTCTACTCCCTGATCCCTTAACTTATAAATCGTTTTTTATTAACAAAACTATAAGCCATGTCATTGCTCACGTGTCTTGTAATCCAAATATATTGGACAAGAGTATTGAGTGTAATATCTAGGATTTCCGGTCGGACTGTCCCTGTGGATCCATGGGAATATTTATTTTTTGGTTCTAATATTTCATATAAAGATTTTTGGAACAGCTTAACTCCCTATTTATTAAAGTGGTTGTAAACCTCAGACTCAGAAAAATGAACAAAGCATATTCCACTATAGAGTGTACATTTGTGCAAACACCGTTAAAGTCTATGGGACGTGAATGTGAAAAATCAAAAGTGCTAATTTTAAAGGCTTATATGCAAGTTATTAGTACCATGAAAAGTGTTTGGGGTCTCGGGTCCTGCCCCAGGTGACATGTATCAATGCAAAAAAAGTTTTAAAAACTGAGTTTTTTTTGGGAGCCATGATTTTAATAATGCTTACAGTGAAACAATATAAATTAAATATTCTTTTAAATATCGTGCCTGGAGGTGTCCTTAGTCTGCCTGTAAAGCAGCTCATCTTTCCCATGTTTATAACAGTACCACAGCAAAATTATATTTCTAAAAGAAAAAATTTAATTTTAAACTGCTCGCGGCCATAATGTATTGTCAGATCCCGGCAATATAGATAAACATCATTGAATAAAAAAATGGCATTGATGTCCCTCCCCAAAATCCATACAAAGCCCTTTAGGTCTGGTATGGATATTAAGGGGAACCCTCACCAATTTTTTTTTTTAAATGGCATGAGGGTCCCCCAGGCCCACAGGCACTATATACTCTGAGCAGTAGTATATCTACTATACGGCCAGCCCTATATACTCTGCAGGAAGATTAGGCCTTAGGTGTTGGTGGTGCAAGAACTCTGTATCCCCTCAGTTGCTCTTGTTTGGCACAGAAACAGGCCCTGCTGTGAAATAGTATATAAAAAATATAGCAATTTTTCTTTTTACAGTGCAGCAACTGGGGTAGGGAAATTTGCCTGCTAAAATCAATTGTTGGTGTACTGCTAGAAGATTGGCTGCAAGTACTTGGGACAACTATTGATATACCTCAGTGCAGGTTTTTGAGAGGACTGGAGGTATAGTAGGGTTGGAGGTCCCAGATGAGGAGCAAGGAGAAGTCTGCCTTTTTCTATGATGTGGGTCTTGGGCTGCTTGACCTCTTTTAGTGGCCTGTGAGCATCTGCCTCTCCCTGGTGGCCTTCTGGACAAGATGTATATTTTGCAACACCACACTACATACTGTGTACACCGCCTGAAGTGTATTAAAAACTATACACCACCGAATGCACTGTATATATAGGCTACACTGAATGCAGAGTATATATATATATATATATATATATATATAATTAATACACCGCCTGAAGTGTATTAGAAACAGTATACCACCAAGTAAACTGTAGATATAGGCTACACTGAATGCAGAGTATATATATATGAAAACCGGGCCTCCTTCTCAGGGTCTGCACAGAAAGTTACCTGCGAAGGTGGTTTTCAGTTCTGATCCAACCCAAGATGTGGATGGAGTCTAACTCAAGCTATCTCTCTGTCCACGCCAACAACACTACACACGGCCACTATGTAGGCAGCCTTATATAGTGTGGGGCGTGGATTTAGTCCCCCTGAGCCATGACTGGCCAAATTCATCCTGCCTTTGGCCAATTATGGCTCTCTCAGCAGAGCACGCTGTGATTGGCCAAAGCATGCATGTCAGGTGCATGCTTTGACCAATCATCATACAGCAATGCACTGCATTATGGGGCGTTCTGCGGCACTTGAATTTCCCGCAAACACCCCATATGTTCGGTTCGTTTTAGAACAAACATCCGATGTTCGAGTCGAAGTTACGTTCGACTCAAACCGCTGCCTCATCCCTAGTGTGTACTAACCTTAATCCAAAGCAGAAAGACTGCTTCCTCTCTGATCCCCAGATAGCAAGCAATTGTGCTGAAAGTTTAAAAATGACTTGCTAAGCTATGGCTAGACATGTCAGGCTTCACAAGTTTGTTGCACATTTGCAGCAAATTCGCATTGCATGACTCCAGATCAACTTTCTTTGCAAACATTATGCAAGTCTGTTGCAAGTTCTGGTTCAGTTATGTTGTGCAATAGTCATCCCACCACAGGGGTCACTGTGGCTGAATTTTCATGCTGTAGTCTTGCAAAGCTCTTGCTGTAGACTCACCACTGCAATTTTGCTCTTGCTAAAGACTTGCCCCGCAAATTTGCTACAAATTTGCTAGTGAAAATGTGCAGCAAGTTAACCACTTCCATACCAGGCACTTACGCAGCTTCCCGCCCAAGCCAATTTTCAGCTTTCAGCACTGTCGCACTTTGAATGGCAATTGCGCGGTCATGCTACACTGTACCCAAACAAAATTGGCGTCCTTTTTTCCCCACAAATAGAGCTTTCTTTTGGTGGTATTCGATCACCTCTGCGATTTTTTTTTTTTTGCGCAACAACTAAAAAAAGGCTGAAAATTTGGAAAAAAAATTACGTTTTTATTTTTTTCTGTTAATTTTTTTGTAAATAAGTTTTCTCTTTCAATTACGGGCACTGATATGGCGGCACTAATGGGCACCGATGAGATGGCACTGATGGACATCGATGAGGTAGTACTGACGGGCACAGATGAGGTGGCACTGATTGGCGGCGCTGGTATGCGACACTGATGGGCACACATAGGCGGCACTGATGGGCACACATAGGCGGCACTGATGGGCACACATAGGCGGCACTGATGGGCACACATAGGCGGCACTGATGGGCACACATAGGCGGCACTGATGGGCACACATAGGCGGCACTGGGCACTCATGGGCGGCACAGATGGGCACTCATAAGCGGCACAGATGGGCGGCACTGATGGATACTTATGGGTGGCACAGATGGGCACTGATAGGTGGGCACTGGGCATGGATGGGCACTGTGGGGTGGCACTGATGGACACTGGGGTGGCGCTGATGGACACTGGGGTGGCGCTGATGGACACTGGGGTGGCAGCACTTATTTTTGCCAGGTTGCCAGTCAGTGCCCATTTGTGGGCACTGACTGGCATCTTTTTTCTTTATGCTTTTTTTTTTTTATTTTTTTTTTAGACTTTTTTTTTTTTTTTTTCATTTTTTTTTTTTTTGCCCACCCTGGTGCTCCAGGGTGGGCATCCCTGGTGGTCCAGTGTGGCGATCCGAGGGGGGGCTGCGCTGATAAACAATCAGCGCTAACCCCCCCTGTCAGGAGAGCCACCGATCGGCTATCCTCTACTCGCGTCTGTCAGACGCGAGTGAGGAAGAGCCATCGACGGCTCTTCCTGTTTACATCGTGATCAGCCGTGGTTGGACACGGCTGATCACGTGGTAAAGAGTCTCCGCCGGAGGCTCTTTACCGAGATCGGAGATGCAGGGTGTCAGACTGACACCCCGCATCACCGATCGCCGCGATGCGCGCCCCCACGGGCGCGCGCGGCATGAAATCCTGCAGGACGTTCGAGAACGTCCTGTCAGGATTTCATAACCACTTCCCGGACGTAAATCGGCCATAGGCCGGGCGGGAAGTGGTTAAAAAGACTTACAATTCCACACTTCCACTAATACGTGGCAATTTATTGCTATCTGGGTCTCTTCTCTCTCTACTATCTGCATTTCCCTCCCCTAATGGATTAAGCTGGTACCTCAACATCCCAGGAAATGGCCCGCAAAGCGGTTTGTAACAGAACTTTAGCCTGTTGATGACTAATTCTGGGTCACAGGAGAAAAATTGCTAAAAAAAATTGCCCATAATTCTGCAAAGATAATTTTCTGCCTTCGCATTGGAAGTCATCAATGGCTCCACCATTAATGTTTGGAATCTAATATATTAAATATTTGGAAAGAAGTTACAAAAACCACAACAAATTTTAAGCTTGCTCCCCCTTAACTTAATTGATTTAATGATCCTTAAGGATGTACACACGGGCCAAAATGTCAGACGGCATCGACTAGTTTATATTGACACTCGACCTGTGTGTACGGAAGCCAGTCCAACAGAAAGGGCATGACTGGAAAAATTCTGCTGATCAGTACCCAATGGCTGATGCCGCGTCTGATGGACCGTTTTCATCAGACAAAACCGATCGTGTGTGGGCCCCATCGGTTAAAAAATTTGAAACTTGTTTTAAAATTAACCGATGGATACCTAACCAATAGAAAAAAAACGATTGTTTGTAGGCACGTCCATCGGTTAAAAATCCACGAAAAACAACAAAATACACTGGCGCTAAAAAATTATAGTATAATTGAGAAATAAGGATCATTAGAAATTCAGGAGGTTGCCAATCTTTCCTTAGAGGGTGTATATGGGAGAGTCCAGAGCTGCAAAAAAGATAGTACCCGGAATGAGACATAAAAAACACTAAACACTAGTGTTTTTTAGTGGTTAAAAATCCATGCATGCTCAGAATCAAGTCGACGCATGCTTGGAAGCATTGAACTTCATTTTTTTCAGCACGACGTTGTGTTTTACGTCACCACGTTCTGACACGATCGTTTTTTTAACCGATGGTGTGTAGGCACGACTGACCATCAGTCAGCTTCATCGGTTAACTGATGGAAAAATCCATCAGACCATTATCATCAGATTGACCGATCGTGTGTACAGGGCATGAGAGTTCTGACCGGTGTGTTCTGTGCTTATGATTACTTGGAAGCCATATATTAATATATATATCTTTATCTATATATATATATATATATATATATATATATATATATATATATATATATATATATATATATAGCTATGTAGATATATATATATCTAACACAAAGATAAAGAAAAACATGGGAGGGGCTTCCCCTTTCGCCTGACATCTGTCTTCAATCTTAGCAAACCACACAAAGCATCCTAGAAATGAATACTCTGGTACTAAAGGAGACTGGTCTTTATATAAGAGATACAGAGTCCAATGTCCTCAAGTTTGTTCTTTCATTGACATTGTGAGGTTTTCCATTTCCTGAATTTCATCGGAGCGACTGGACTCTTCCAAAGTGCTGGTATATATGCTTTTGCAGCCATTAAGGGGTGTTTCAACAATGTTTTTTTATAGCTTTTATTGGATAAATGTGTATAATGGAGTAAGTATGCTGTAGGATTCCTCTCAAGAGACATACCGTTAGTTCTTTAACCGTATATTCAACCATATCCCAGAAGTCGTTCAGCTTCAGACATTGCCAAAATATATGAAATATTGTACCCTCTGATTCCTGACAGCGCCAACAGACATTGGGGGTATGGGGAAACATACAATGATGGTGTTTGATACCATCTTGTAAGGAGTTTGTATCCTCCTTGATATCTGCTCCGCTGATCACCGCTGAGCCAGCGGATGACAGGGCGGTCCCCGCACACTGTGCAGGGACCGCCCTGTCAGATCTCCGCTTTCCTCTATGGGGGGATTTGATGAACATGGACCGATCCCGCAGACGGATGGAAAAATAGGGTTTTCCTCTGTCTGCAGAATCGGAGGATTGCAGACCCGGATGAGATCGGGCGTCAGCGGATGTTCATCCGCTGACACCCGCAATCTCATAGGGATCAATGTCCCTTTTTCATCCGTACACGGATGGATGAAAAAGCGGACATACGGTCCACCCGTGTGAAAGAGTCCTAAGAGTGTATGTTTTTGAGTTTAAGTGAAGGTAATTTGTAGGGCTTTTTCACATTGTTGTAGAAAAGAAAGATTCTGTGGAGCATTGGCAATTAAGTAAGTTATTTAAACATCAATGCAGGGGGGTGTGACGGTATTGGTATGATATCCCCGTCAACGTTCCCTTCTTCCCATAACGAAAATCACCCCAATATTCCACGAGGAGGGATATTCCTGGAATCGCCCAGAAAGCCACACATGAGACAAGCTTACTGCTGGAACAACACAGACTTTCAATGGTTTTCTTCTCAGCTTTTTATACAGTCCAAGACATTGAAGCAACAATGAAATCTCCACCCCCCCCTAATCACACATTTAAAGGCCTTTCAAAAGCCAGCCTCATTTAACATATGAACAGTCTTTACAGAGAGAGATGAATCACACACATGAAAACACCTGTTACCTGTAACCCACAGCATTAAGTTAGCAGGGAGAGAATTAGACTGAAGCATATAGGCAATTGCATCACAATGGCCCCCCTTTTTCTCCCTGCTCCGGCAAACCCGGTTGGACCTTCCCTGGTCCAGTAGGGTTGACGGGTTCAGAGCTTTCAGTCCGAGGTTAACTCCGTTTGGCGTGACTGACCTCCCTTGGCAACTGCTTCCGACTTAGGTATGTCACCGGGTCGTCAGATCACACGCCGGTCAGTCCCCAAGTCTTTGTGTGATCTGCAGAGTCACCAGAAGTCAGTGTGAAGACGGCGAATGGGTCTGTGCGCCGCCGTCTAGGTGTCCCGCTATGGGAGGGGGCAGGTTATGGCTCTGAAGTGACAATCACAGGAGATTCATAAAAAGAAAAAGTTATATTTGTTGAAATGCTGTAGCACTGGTGCTTAGAGTCCGGGGGGGATCAGTGCCCCATAGGGTCAGCCACCCTCTGCTCCCTCCGCAGCCGCCAGTTCTCCTCTTTAAGCTTCTCCAGCTCCATCTCCAGTTCATGGAGCCTGGGGGGGTCAGCCTGCTGTGACCTCAAGTGGTTGTTCTCCTCCTCCATGCGGCTTATGCACTCCTCCAGCTCTATGTACTCACGGATCAGCTCCTGCTTGCTCATGTCCTGCAGGCTCTCCACGTGGTCCTTCATCATCAGGAACTGGGTGGTGGTGTAAGGGGCCACCGGTGGGCCCTTGGCGAACATCTTGGCCCGCATCTGGGACGCCCGCTGCGACTCCCTCTCCTCCAGTCGCTTCTTATCCTCCCAGGTCAGCTTGTTATACGGCTTCCAGGACCTCTTCTTCTTGGGGGGTAGCCGGCGGTGCCTCTTTCTGCCCAGCTCCCTCCAGGGCCCCTCCGGCTCATGGCTGTCGCCCATGACTAGCTGACAATGGTGTTCCCTGTTGTCCGTAATAACAGATTGTACCGTGAGGACTTCGTAAAGGGTGTCCAATGGTTCTTCCTGACCCAGCTCCTGGAGATCCCAAGCCGAGTCTACACAATGGGCTGCTGCTGGTGGGCGGTACCCAGGTTGAGACCAATTTGACCTGGTGTTGTCATTCATGGGGCAATTCTGCTTGAAGTGACCCAGCTGTTTGCACCGGAAGCAGCATTGTTCGTTGTCCTCCTGGCGTGGATAGCGAGGGCTAGATGTCATCGGTCTGTTAGGAGGTTGGTATCTAGCGGCTGGTGGGTGTGAGGGCGCCGTTGGTCGTGGAGGTTGTACCCGTGGTGTGACCTGGTTTGTCTTGCGAGTATCCGCATATTCATCCGCCAACTTCGCGGCCTCTGGTAGAGTCATGGGCCTGCGATCTCTCACCCAATTTTTGACATCCGTCGGGATGTGATTGTAAAATTGCTCCAGGAGCATTAGTTGCAAAATGTCCTCTGCGGTGGTGGCCTGGCTGCTGTTAACCCAGTTAGAGGCCGACAGGCATAACTGGCATGCCCATTCCGCGTAAGAGTCTTCCGTGGTTTTGCGTGAGTCCCTGAACTTCTGTCGGTGGGACTCTGGGGTTACTGCATAACGAGCCAGGAGCACTTCTTTAACCCGGGCGTAGCTATGGATATCCTGATCTGGCACGGTCCGGAAAGCATCAGAAGCTTTGCCTGACAATTTGCCTGACAATATTGCGACCCACTCTCTTCTAGCTATTCGGTGCAGGTTACATTGTCTCTCAAAATCTGCCAGGTAGTTATCAATTTCACAGTCCTTTTCATCAAAAGCTTTAAAAGCGCTAAACGGAATCTTCCTTGCGTCTGCTGTGCTGTACTCACTGTTTGGAGAATGTGCGGCTGCTTGTTGGACTGCTGCCAGTTTTAACTGTAGCTCTGCGTCTCTTATTTGTTTAGCCTTCTGTAGCTCTGCATCTCTTATTTGTTTGGCCTCCTCCGCCAACAGGTCCATCACTTTCAGCACTACATCCGCCGTTGGGTTCGGGCCGAACCATGCTAGCTTCTCTCTCATTAGCTTGTTGGCTGGCGATTCCTCTTCCTGAATCACTGGTGTCTCCATCTCTTGTACTGCGGGCGTTGCTGCAATCCCGTCCTCCTGGTCTAGCTCCATTAATTCTGCTATGATGACCCACTTGGTTTTGTTGCTAGCAATCCTTCCACGAACTTCCAGTAGTTCTTCCAGTGTCTGCTTGGAATCCAGGTGTAAAGGAGAGTAGAAGGGAAAATCCCGCTGCTGCCAACCAATTGTGACGGTATTGGTATGATATCCCCGTCAACGTTCCCTTCTTCCCATAACGAAAATCACCCCAATATTCCACGAGGAGGGATATTCCTGGAATCGCCCAGACATGAGACAAGCTTACTGCTGGAACAACACAGACTTTAATGGTTTTCTTCTCAGCTTTTTATACAGTCCAAGACATTGAAGCAACAATGAAATCTCCACCCCCCCCCTAATCACACATTTAAAGGCCTTTCAAAAGCCAGCCTTATTTAACATATGAACAGTCTTTACAGAGAGAGATGAATCACACACATGAAAACACCTGTTACCTGTAACCCACAGCATTAAGTTAGCAGGGAGAGAATTAGACTGAAGCATATAGGCAATTGCATCACAGGGGGCGTGTCCGGACGCGATGGAGGATAGACATACCTAACCAGTGCTCTATCAGGCTTGACAAAATCTAGAGCCATCCTACATGGATTTTCGCCATCTCAACCACTAAACCTTTTTTCCTGACTCCGGGATTCACCCTGTACAGATTCACGTTTATATTCGGCCTCCGGACCAGCCGTTTACCCCACAACCCTAGCCGTGATCGATTTCAACTGCTGAGGGCCGCCGCCATCTTGGGGCCTATAGGACTTGTGAGGCCTCCGGACGCAGCGCAATAACGTACTGGCGTACTGCTGCCGCGGACAAATAGACTACCCTCCCCGGACTCATCCTCAACGGCTTACCAGACATTGGAGCTCCTTAACGGCCACCTACATCCTGCTCCGAACGTTCGCGATCCGCCGCCATTTTGCGGAACCACCGGACTAAAGTGCCGCGATCGCGGGACGGGCCGTACCTCTTCCTAGAATCATCCGGATTCCCCTACAGCTGTGATCCCGATCTAGGTGGGAGACGAGGAGGCCCCACGAACCGGCAGCAACACTCTTCAGAAGCCAGCGTTCCATATATAGTGATGAACAGCGGCCATCTTGGCACACCCAGATCCCTCCTGTAACCTTGCCCTCCCTCCTGATTTGTGCCTGCACACTATATATCATCAATAACTCACTGCCTGACAGAAAGGTGTCCAGCAGTCTGCAGTGACTCACTAACTTGGATTTGAGGCCGTGACTTTTCTCTAGAGGCCCAGTGGCCATATTGCTACACCTACTACCTGTGCCTTTCCTACTCACAACCCTGCGCTGCTTCATTTTTTTGTTGTTGTTTGTTCTTACTTATACTCAGAGGGGTAACCTTCTGGTAACACCAACCTCCACTGTGTGATCTCCAGCCTCTGTGCTCTCCCTCTGCTGGGCCTTCCACGGACTTTTTGTGGGCCATATCTCTTATCTGACCTCCATACTTCCAAATACACCTCCTTTTTTTTTTCAAGCAAACCTAAATATTATAAGTCCGTCTGATAACCTCAATGGACCTATTTTAATTTGTACCGATCCCCTACTCCTTTGTATGGGATCTAGTTTCGCTCCCAGAAACTTTCTCAAAGGGGACGTGGCTTTGCATATGGAGTCGTAAGTCGCTCCCTGCAACAGCCCCCGGTCTCGTTGCTTCACGCAACCAGAATTCTTTTGTCTCTGCCTTCTCAACTACCGAAACACATAAATGGGTAAGGGCAAACCCAAGGATCAATCTAAGCCCACAGGCGACCACATACCAGACAACTTAAACAGATTCGTAACCCGCTCCTCTACAGCCTTCCACAATCAGGGTCAATCCAAGATGTCGGCAGCTCCTCCATCTCCAACCCATTCTGAACCAGCAGACACTCCAGGGACCGCTCTGCCTCCTTCACCAACCTCGCACCCTCCGTGGATCCTCATAGACCCCTCCACCTATCACAGGCGTCCCTGTGTCATGGGGACGGATGGGACATGGAATCCCAACTACGCTCCATGCATATATACCTACGCTCTCTTCCCACCAAAGATGACTTTGAAAAGTATGTCTCTCGCATTGAGAAGGCATATCGTACGGAGATCAATGAATTGAAGAGAGATCTGTGCACCCGCATTGAGGATGTTGAAAACACTTCTGACGGCATTTGAAAACACTTCTGACAGCATTTGCAATATCGTACAATCGCATGAGGAGACACTCAATTCCCACACTGTCATGATACAACAACTCATATACCATCAGGATGATATTGAGAACTGAAATCGCAGAAACAATATCAGAATACGCGGTATCCCTGAGACGATTGATCACAAGGACTTGGCCGATTCGGTCACCACCATCTTTAATCAACTTCTCCAACAACCTAAAGACACCCCCATTGAACTGCACAGAGTACACAGGACCTCGGGCCCGAGGAACCCTGACCCCTCCTTCACCCGTGACACAATTTGCAGGGTGCACTTTTACAAAGTTAAGGAAGCTATTATGAGAGCCGCCAGTGACGAGCCTTCATTCGGCTGAATGACATCCCTGTTATGTTATTCCCAGATCTCTCACGTCAAACACTCGCTATTAGGTGTGCTCTTAAACCACTCACTTCTCTTCTACAAGAGAGGAACATCAAATATCAATGGCGGTTCCCGTTTCAGCTGAGAGTTCAACACGAAGGGAAGACGGCCCATTTCCGCACCCTTGGGGACTTACCACGGTTCCTGGGCACGTTGGAACTTCCTCAGGTTTCCTTGCCCGACTGGCCTCTTCCTCCCACTACTCCTGGTCTCCCTTTTCACCCACAATGGCAAAAGGCCGGCGAAGAAAAGCGCCCTAGAGCTTCACCTCAGAGATCGCCAAATGACTAACTCGTATATGGCTCTTCATTTTGCCCACTACTGCCCTGAATTGAGGCTGATTACCTTTGATTGAACATGGGTCTTACACCCCTCTTCACCTGAGGCCTTTGAGACCAGTTGTCCTGGACCGTCCTGCTGACTTTTTCTTGAAAAAAAAAAGAAAAGGGGGGGGGGGGATTTATTGGTATACTATACAGAAATGTCTGCCCATTTGAGCCTTTTGAGTTCCTTTACGGATCCGTTGGTGACTGGGGGGAGAGGGGTGTTTGCCCTATTGATATAGCTATTTTTGAACTGTTTTATAACTGATTATATGTTCCATTTTTTCTTCTTTAATGTTTTCACCTAATGCAGGTTTAGTTGTTACGTCTATGCGCGTCCCGCATAGACGTATTACTTCACGCACAAGTCCTCTATCTCCTGTTACTCTCAGGAGAAAAACTTTAAGCTCCTCTCTCGATGGTACAGGGACCCTCTATCTTTACATAAAATATTTCCATCTATGCCCCCGGTATGTTTGAGATGTGGCTCGTTAGATGGTAGCTACCTCCATATTTGGTGGGCCTGTCCGGCCGTTCAGCCCCTTTGGTCTCAGGTCTTTGCCATATATAGTACGCTCTATGATCATCCACTGACACCATCACCGGAAATAGCCTTACTGTCCATGTTACCTGGTTCCATAGCATAACAGAAGGATAGTTTGCTACGTTTCTTTTTGTCGGCAACAAGGCAACTTATCCCATTATTCTGGAAATCTACCTCTACCCCTCCATTATCCCTATGGGTCTCTTTAGTTAATGATATCATGCGAATGGAGGAGATGATAGCCTTAGATTCTGACACCTACGATAAATTCAGGACCTTATGGCTCTTGTGGATTGATTACTCTTCCTCTGATTCCTTGAAAACGTTGCTGACACCTCAGGTTCAGCCCTGATGATAGATCCGCATGCTTTTTATACAACCGGGACGTCATGGCCCGCTCGGTTCTCGGTTCCTTCTTCCCTCCTCACCCGCCTGTCTTTTTTCTTCTTTTCCTATCTTCTTCTTTACTTTCTCTCTTTTTCTCTTTTCTAATGACCAACAGTAGTTCTGCTACTTTATGTTCTCTCAGTTCTCCTTGTTTCTCCATGTCAAACACCGTTAACCGACCGACATAGGAGACAATCTCATTAGTCTCTTGTTGAGTATTTATTTTGCTGAATATAAAACGATTTTTATAAACATGTTTCATCCTATGCTATAGACATCTGATGTTTATAAATATTGAATTTTTTTATGCTGAAAATAATAAAAATATATTTACCCCTAAACATCAATGCAATTTAAACTCCTTCCTCCCCTTTTCCTTTTTTTCTTTCTTGTTTTGTTTCTGTGTTTGCTAATGTATAAGTTGAAGGCCTGGATAAAGATGGGAATAGAGTAAAATTAGTAAAAAATATATACAGTAAGCCCTGTTTTCCTACCTCAAACAGTTAAGTGAAAAAATGGGTTTCAGTAAGTCTTCTTTCTTCTGTAGAAAGAAATGTTTGGACAGCCGCACTCTGGAAAAACCTATTGGTAAAAGTATTCAAACGCCACACATCACAGCAAAGACAGAGGCATACAGCTGACGTTTCGCACTATCAATCAGTGCTTACTCATAGCTCACTATGAGAGTCATGTGACAATTTTTTTTAGGGTTGTAGAATAATTTAGATGTATAAGAAATACAGATTGTGCAGATGTGGTGGGAACCATTTTTTGGGCTTTAAAGGGTCACTAAAGGAAAAACATTTTTTTGCTGAAATGACTGTTTATTGGGTATATAGACATAAAAGTTAACTGATTCATATCATATCATATAATGTGCCTCTAGTTTCACTTTGGTTTTAAATGTACATACATGAAGTTCCGGGTGAGAGGTGAGTCGGGAAGACTCACAGAACAAAAACAAACAAATCCAGGGCAGTGTTTTGTTTTTAAAATGAATCTGATTGGTGACATGACCCAGTACGATGGTTATAAGGAAACAGGCAACCAGGAAGTGTGGAGATCACAGCAGAATTACAGCTACTTCAAAGCAAAAACAAACAATGAGGACATGAAACCAGTACTGCAAATTCCTTTAGTTACCCTTTAAGCAATGTTTTTTTTTTCTTCATTGTTCTTATTGATTTTCTAATGATCATCGTGCCTGGAAATAAACACATCTTCGTTATAATATGCTGGGCATCATCGCATATTCTGAAATCACAGCTTGTCATGTCGTATACTGTCCTGCACCAGAGACTATTTATAGAAACTTGCTTGAGACATGTCAAGCTGTTTACAGATGTGCATTCTGGTTAGCAAGGGCGAGACCAAACGCTGGAGAAGTGATATGAAGACAACTACTTTAATAAAATAAAACAAAAATGAATGCACCTGTCCCCTTTAACCACTTCAGCTCTGAAAGGTTTTATCCCCTTCGTGACCAGGCAATTTTTTTCGATACTGCACTGCATTGCTTTAACTGACAATTGAGCAGTCATGCGAAACTGTACCTAAATAAAATATTTCTTTTTTTCCCCACAAATAGAGCTTTCTTTTGGTGATATTTGATCACCTCTTTATCGGAACAATTGTTTTCAGTTTTTCATCGGACAAATGTTCGCTGTGCATGCTCTCAAAACTTTTCGGTGGAGGCTAATCCTATTGTGTGTGCACAAGTCCATCGGACTAAAGTCCAAAGTACAAACACGCATGCTCATAACCAATGCTAAAGATCAGCCAACAATAGCAGAAGTTGCCCATAAGGTGGCGGGAAAGAGCTAAAAAACCTTGTGATATGGTGAAAGTTGGTTGAAAATGTCCTGCTGTGTGTATGCAGAACAAGTTCACGGCCAACGCCCATTCGGACCAAAATTCACAGACAAGTCAGATGGAAGTCCGATCGTGTGTATGAGGCTTAACGTTTCTTTTCTATATAACTAAATTTGATTGTTATCCTTTTGAAAGTTATCATTCGTTACAAATTTTATTGGTTATAGCTTCAACCGCATTGGTTGATTTTTATATAGACAAGGTTGTACTCACTTATTTGATGTATCCTTTAGCGCAGGGGTGGGCAATTATTTTTTCGATGGGGCCACATGAGAAACTAAAAATATTTTGGAGGGCCGGGCCAAAAGGCTAAACTCAATACTGCATAAAATCAATTGTATTTCTTTATAAAAAGCAGTAAATATCATTGTTGGACAACTGGTACAAGTACTTGTTATAGACATGGCACAGGAGGGGGACAGAGGCTGGGGACATGACACAGGAGGGGGACAGAGGCTGGGGACATGACACAGGAGGGGGACAGACGCTGGGGACATGACACAGGAGGGGGACAGACGCTGAGGACATGACACAGGAGGGGGACAGACGCTGGGGACATGACACAGGAGGGGGACAGACGCTGGGGACATGACACAGGAGGGGGACAGATGCTGGGGACATGACACAGGAGGGGGACAGACGCTGGGGACATGACACAGGAGGGGGACAGACGCTGGGGACATGACACAGGAGGGGGACAGACGCTGGGGACATGACACAGGAGAGGGACAGATGCTGGGGACATGACACAGGAGGGGGACAGACGCTGGGGACATGGCACAGGAGGGGGACAGACGCTGGGGACATGACACAGGAGGGGGACAGACGCTGGGGACATGACACAGGAGGGGGACAGAGGCTGGGGACATGGCACAGAGGCTGCAAATAAATTATCAAATCACTTCTTCACATCATCAGTATGCTGTGTCTTCCTCCTGTGCCCCTTTCACCTCTCCACAGATCTGACCTGTGGAGAGGTGAAAGGGGCACAGGAGGAGGACACAGCATACTGATGATGTCTGGGTAGGATAGCACTTCACACTCTGCTGCTGGACTGAGGAGGACTCACCAGACAAGGCCAGGGCAGTGGCACTGAGGGCAGGCAGCAGGCGTCGCGAGGAGTCCTACTCCAACGAAGAGAGTGGAGACCAGGGTCCACTCCAGGTCCGGGCACCAGCATGGCGGCTGGCCGACTGCTACAGTCAGTCGGGCGGGCAGAGCAGGCAGGCAGGCAGGCGCACTGGTCGGTCTCCGTCTGCCTTCACTCAGTCCACTCCGTCACAGTGGGGGTGCGTCTGCAGTGTGTCCACTACATCTGCTGCTGTGTGCTATCCCGCCGGTGCCGCTCTCCACAGAGTCCACACATTCTACGATGTTCCTCAGTTTCCCCGCACTGCTCTTTTGAATAGGCTGGCAGCAGTGTTGTTAGCGCGAAAATGCGCTTTGATAATTGGCTGCGCGGCGGGTGGTGGTGGGCTGGGCGGTCAGAGAGGGCGAGGCTATGCATAATGTAGGAGGACTAGACGCTGCCTGCGCTGCGGCTCACATTCGGATCTTTTTACGGGCACATTTCCCTTATTACGGACTTTTACGAACAGGGAAAAAGTGCCTTTTATTTACGTACTGTCCGTAATTCTACGGACGGTTGGCAACACTGCCCGGGGGCCGGATTAAAAGGTCCGCCGGGCCGTATACGGCCCGCGGGCCGTAGTTTGCCCAGGTCTGCTTTAGCGTATACATGAGGTAGGTATAAAGATTGCCATGTCAGATGGTGCCCTGTGTGAGGAAGTTTAACATTTGGATGAATGTTATTTCTTGTATGGAAGACAGAACTGGTCTATACAGTCCTAACTCCAGAAAAGCTAAGCGTTTTTTTGTATGTCTTTTGTTTTCACCTGTCTCCCATCTGAATACCCAGACTAACAAACTTCTCAAAACTTTCCTGTTTACCTTTTGTCTATACGAATACTTTGAAGAGACTGATTTTGAATAATGTGTATATATAAATGTAATTGTTAATCTTTTCACACAGTTATCATTTGCTTTTAATTAAAGCTGCAGATGCATGGGTTGATTCTTATATAGACAAAAGGCTTTAATCACTTATTTTATGTATCATTAATCATTTAAGTGAGGTACAAACATTGCCAACACACCATTGAACACTATAGATGCTGGGGTTGTCCAATGACTAGAGCTTGACTTGCCTTTCTAACGTTAATCTGTTAGTATGTAACTGAGCTTACCACCATCCTTCTGAGCTTTATGACCAGGGATATTTTGTACCTTAATGACCAGTCATTCTGCTCTGAGCCCTTTTTATTTATTTTTTTCGTTTATTTTTATTTTTCTTAAGGCTGCTTTCACACTGAGGTGCTTTGCAGGTGCTATAGCGCTAAAAATAGGGCCTGCAAAGTGCCTTCAAAGAGCCTCTTCTTTCACTCTAATGTGAAAGCCTGAGGGCTATCACACTGGATTGGTACGCTGGCAGGATGGTAAAAAAAGTCCTGCTAGCCGCATCTTTGAGGCGCTGTAGAAGCGGTGTATACACTACCCCAAAGTCCCCTGGCCCATTGAAATCAGCAGTGCTTTGCCGGCAGTTTTAACCCTTTTTCGGCCGTTAGCGGGGGTTAAAATCGCCTCGCTAGCAGACGAATAGCGCAGCAAAAACGACAGTAAAGTGCCGCCCCCCATGCCTCATCCTTAATGTTCTATGATGTGCTTTTTTTGGGGGGGTGTAACACTGTGCTGAACTAATTAACAGCAAGAGGAGCAAGCTACTGAGTTCAATAGATGGAATCAGGCAACAATGTACTGTGGGAAATGTAGTCCGAAGGAGAGAATTTGCTGTGTTTATCAAAAGCTTTTGGACTACATTCCCCAGAGAGGAGATTGCTAGGAGTAGGGAAAGTGCTGCATATTCCCAGGTTGTGGAAGACATAAAGCTGAACTCCAGGCAAAAACGTTTTTTCCAATGCAGTGCATGGGTTAACTGCTAGTTTTGTCCTAGGGGAGAGGACAGCAGAGATATACTTACCTAATCCTATGATCCTCCCTGCACTTGTCCAGTCCAACACCCCTGTGCTTCAGCGGTCTTGAAAATGGACTGTTACCGACACCAGCACGCCCAGAGCAACCTCCGTAGACAGGAACAGTCTGCTTGACCACAGGGGAGCGCTGTTTTCTGGAAGATTAAAGGATCAGGTGAGTATAAACTTTGTGTTCACTCTTAGAGAAAAAAAGCAGCTGGCACATGCCATGTGGGCACAGCCCAACTGCATGGGAAAACATTTTTTTGCCCGGAGAGGGCTTTAACATCCTCTTGCCGTGAGGAAGACAAGAGAGTGCAAGTCGATGTCCAGTGTGTACCATCAGTGCTGCAGTGAGGATGCGTTGTCCCTCGCTCCACGGGGTCCCGGTTCTTGATTGGATAGATTGATAGCAGTGCATCCATTGACTCCTGCTGCTGTTAAATAAATCCAATTACGCGGGCGCCGTGGCCGAGTCCAACATTCGTGTCTATGGACTCAAATGCTGGACTCGGGAGCGCCCCCGCAAGGTAACCCCCCCCCGGGAGAGCGCTTCTCAAAGGGGGGTTATCTGATGCGGGGTGGAGCCGCTGGGGCCACTGGAGGACCCCAGAATTTGAGGATCGGTGCCACTCTGTGCAAAACGAGCTGCATGGTGGAGGTAAGTATGATATGTTTGTTATTTAATAAAAAAATAAAAAAAACGTAGCTTTATGATCACTTTAACATGAACCCAGGCCTTTACATACAAATATTGCACAGTACTATATATGAGGTGGAATAATGTTTTAGAGGTTAATAATGAAAGTACCTAGCTAGAACAATCCCTGACATACATCGTTTTCTGGTACTGTATGTGTTTCTGGGATACATTTAGAAAGCACGATTTCCACTGAGGAAGGTGGAGGTCAGGGCTCTTCAGGATAATTGGCAGGTTGGTAAGTGGAGATGAGATTGGAAGCTGCTGTATTTTTATCACTGAAGACCCTGAGCTTGTTTCAGCGTTTTGCCTGATGTGACACCCTCCCACACACTACTGTCATCTCATAAGATAAAAGGCTTTAAACACTGCTCTTGTAAGGTGTGTATTCCTTATGCACTACACAGGTAAACAATAAGATCAAGCAAAATGACTCACTGATTCCATTTGGCAGCTTTTTGTTACTTTAAATTGAACCTAGCACTAGATATCTTTTCAAGTTATGTGCATCCATGCTAAGTAATGTATGTAACACTTACTGGTGTTTGCTACCTTTCTCAGAGATCACACTGCTCCCCCTGACAATGCCTTCATCTGATTGTATTTGCAGAGGTTCATTATCATCTTTATTTGGGTATCATCATGATAAGCATCTTCCTGTGTTGATCACATGGATTTTTTGGTAAACAAAGGGTTAGGGTTATTGTTAGGGTTCATCTGTTCTTTAGTAGCCAATGTAAGAATCACATGGTTTTATTGCCAATTGTTAGTGACGTGGCTTTGTTTATGAACAAAGTCATATTGGTGAAATTTGAGGTTAATTTTGGACAATTGTTACTTGTATAGCAATATAATAGTGTATGTATTGCTATATATTTTTTTTTTTAGGTTTGGATGGAGTAAAGAAGGGTTAGAACCCCTAACCCCAGGTGTTTATTTCTGTGCCCCTGCTGGGTAGCTTTACTCTTTCTATTTGTCCTGGTGACCAGTATCATCAAGAGGGAAAGCTGTAGGAAATCCAACATAAATACAATTGTCACCACCAATGGTATTAGACAGGAAATCTTCCTAGAAGGACACCTGTTCTGGTAACACCTGTCTAAGATAGTTATTCTCTAAATCTTGCAGGGATTTACTTTAACTTCCTCCTTCATCTCCAGAACAGGATGTGAAGGAAACTCTCCCAATAGGGAACAGACATCACTATTGATGCTCTTATCTTAGCCTTAGCCTAGTCAATGTGATATTGAATTCTTCGTTTTCTAAGCATGTTTAGTGGCTGATTTCATCACTTACTGAGTATGCAGCATCTTTTTCTTTTAGTCCTTGCTTATGTTCCAGTTTAAGCTGGTGCCATGACCAATACCCCAGGATTTCTGCTTCAGGGTGGCTCCTTACTCTTAGGCCTCGTACACACGACGGTACATGTCCGATGAAAACGGTCCGCGGACCGTTTTCATCGGACATGTCCGCTGCCGGATTTTGGTCTGATGGCTGTGTGATACATTTGCCTATATGTCTCAGTTTAATTCTCCCTGCTTGCCATTGTGATTACCATCCGGTTATTGAAGTGCTAATGTCCCCTCACTATTTCTAAAGGTTAATTGATCTATTGTGTTGTGTGAAGGAGATCTGTGTTTAAGTGGCTTGTGTTAATTATGCTGATTGCTTCATTGTGGTAATTATCTCTCTATATGCGGTGCCGAACCGGCTAGATACTGATTAGTTCAAAGAAATATCTTTATTTCAAAGGAGCTGTATTGAAGACCCCCCACTGTGTAAGAGGGGGGCGGAGATTTGTCATTGTAACAGTTTTGGAAATGATATATAAGCTGTGTGATATAACATTAAACTCTGTCTTGTTCTAGCAGTAAGCCTGGACTAATGTGTGGCTTAATGGGCGATCTCAGGAATATTCCTCATAGTGGAATATTGGGTGATGTTCTTATGGAAGAAGGGAATCTTTGACGGGGATATCATACCAATACCGTCACAATTGGTTGGCAGCGGTGGGATTTTTCCCTTCTATTCCCCTTCACACCCGGATTCCAAGCAGACACTGGAAGAACTACTGGAAGTTCGTGGAAGGATTGCTAGCAACAAAACCAAGCGGGTCATCATAGCAGAATCAATGGAGATAGACCAGGAGGACGGGATTGCAGCAACGCCAACAGTACAAGAGATGGAGACACCAGTGATTCAGGAGGAGGAATCGCCAGCCAACAAGCTAATGAGAGAGAAGCTAGCGTGGTTCGGCCCGAACCCAACGCCGGATGTGGTGCTGAAAGTGATGGACCTGTTAGCGAAGGAGGCTAAACAAATAAGAGACAAACAAATAAGAGACGCAGAACTACAGGAGGCTAAACAAATAAGAGACGCAGAACTACAGTTAAAACTGGCAGAAGTCCAACAAGCAGCCGCACCTTCTCCGACCAGTGAGTACAGCACAGCAGACACAAGGAAGATTCCGTTTAGCGCTTTTAAAGCTTTTGATGAAAAGGACTGTGAAATTGATAACTACCTGGCGGATTTTGAGCGACAATGTAACCTGCACCGAATAGCTAGAAGAGAGTGGGTTGCAATATTGTCAGGCAAACTGTCAGGCAAAGCTTCTGATGCTTTCCGGACCGTGCCAGATCAGGATATCCATAGCTACGCCCGGGTTAAAGAAGCGCTCTTGGCTCGTTATGCAGTAACCCCAGAGTCCCACCGACAGAAGTTCAGGGACTCACGCAAAACCACAAAAGACTCTTACGCGGAATGGGCATGCCAGTTGTCCCTGTCGGCCTCTAACTGGGTTAACAGCAGCCAGGCCACCACCGCAGAGGACATTTTGCAACTAATGCTCCTGGAGCAATTTTACAATCACATCCAGACGGACGTCAAGGATTGGGTGAGAGATCGCAGGCCCATGACTCTACCAGAGGCCGCGAAGTTGGCGGATGAATATGCGGATACTCGCAAGACAAACCAAGTCACACCACGGGTACAACCTCCACAACCAACGGCGCCCTCACACCCACCAGCCGCTAGATACCAACCGCCTAACAGACCGATGACATCTAGCCCTCGCTACCCACGCCAGGAGGACAACGAACAACGCTGCTTCCGGTGCAAACAGTTGGGTCACTTCAAGCAGAATTGCCCCATGAATGACAACACCAGGTCAAATTGGTCTCAACCTGGGTACCGCCCACCAGCAGAAGCCCATTGTATAGACTCGGCTTGGGATCCCCAGGAGCTGGGTCAGGAAGAACCATTGGGCACCCCTTACGAAGCCCTCATGGTACAATCTGTTATTACGGACAACAGGGAACACCATTGTCAGCTGGTCATGGGCGACAGCCATGAGCCGGAGGGGCCTTGGAGGGAGCTGGGCAGAAAGAGGCACCGCCAGCTACCCTCCAAGAAGAAGAGGTCCTGGAAGTCATATAACCAGCGGACCTGGGAGGAGAAGAAGCGACTGGAGGAGATGGAATCGCAGCGGGCGCCCCAGATGCGGGCCGAGATGTTCGCCAAGGGCCCACCGGTGGCCCCTTACACCACCACCCAGTTCCTGATGATGAAGGACCACGTGGAAAGCCTGCAGGACATGAGCAAGCAGGAGCTGATCCGTGAGTACATAGAGCTGGAGGAGTGCATAAGCCGCATGGAGGAGGAGAACAACCACCTGAGGTCACAGCGGGCTGACCCCCCCAGGCTCCATGAACTGGAGATGGAGCTGGAGAAGCTCAAAGAGGAGAACCGGCGGCTGCGGAGGGAGCAGGGGGTGGCTGACCTTATGGGGCTCTGAGTCCCCTCCCCCCCCCGGACTCTGAGCACCAGTGCTACAGCATTTCAACAAATATAACTTTTTCTTTTTATGAATCTCCTGTGACTGTCACTTCAGAGCCATAACCTGCCCCTCCCATAGCGGGACACCTAGATGGCGGCGCACAGACCCATTCGCCGTCTTCACACTGACTTCTGGTGACTTTGCAGATCGCACAAAGACTTGGGGACTGACCGGCGTGTGATCTGATGACCCGGTGGCATACCTGAGTCTGAAGCAGTTGCCAAGGGAGGTCAGTCATGCCAAACGGAGTTAACCTCGGACTAAAAGCTCTAAACCCGTCAACCCTACTGGACCAGGGAAGGTCCAACCGGGTTTTCCGGAGCAGGGAGAAAAAGGGGGGCCATTGTGATACATTTGCCTATATGTCTCAGTTTAATTCTCCCTGCTTGCCATTGTGATTACCATCCGGTTATTGAAGTGCTAATGTCCCCTCACTATTTCTAAAGGTTAATTGATCTATTGTGTTGTGTGAAGGAGATCTGTGTTTAAGTGGCTTGTGTTAATTATGCTGATTGCTTCATTGTGGTAATTATCTCTCTATATGCGGTGCCGAACCGGCTAGATACTGATTAGTTCAAAGAAATATCTTTATTTCAAAGGAGCTGTATTGAAGACCCCCCACTGTGTAAGAGGGGGGCGGAGTGTGACGGTATCGGTATGATATCCCCGTCAAGCATTCCCTCCTCTCCATACAAGAACATCACAGGATTCCCCACACATGAGTCAAGACTGGATGCTGGAACCAAGACACTTTATTGACACAAAAACTCAGCTTATATGTGGTTACAGCCTGTTAGGAACGCCCCCCTCACACAGTGGGGTTTCCCATACAGATTATAGGAGACAAGTCGGAGCCGACCATGCAGACACGTTTCTTTAGATAAAGACATCAGGGGAGTTAATTAATACACTGAAGCAATCAGAATAATTAACATACTACTTCTCTAATCATTTAGCCTGATGATACAATACTCATCTTTTAAGGGTAAACACAGATCTTCTTTACACAACACAATAGATCAATTAACGTTTAGAATAGTGAGGGGACATTAGCACGTCAATAACCGGTCAGAGGAATGAATCACACATGAAATTCCTTTCTACCTCTACAGACATGGCTAGCAGGGAGCAGTAAACTGAGACATATAGGCAAATGTATCACAATGGCCCCCCTTTTGCTCCCTGCTCCGGCAAACCCGGTTGGACCTTCCCTGGTCCAGTAGGGTTGACGGGTTTAGAGCTTTTAGTCCGAGGTTAACTCCGTTTGGCATGACTGACCTCCCTTGGCAACTGCTTCAGACTCAGGTATGTCACCGGGTCGTCAGATCACACGCCGGTCAGTCCCCAAGTCTTTGTGCGATCTGCAAAGTCACCAGAAGTCAGTGTGAAGACAGCGAATGGGTCTGTGCGCCGCCGTCTAGGTGTCCCGCTATGGGAGGGGGCAGGTTATGGCACTGAAGTGACAATCACAGGAGATTCATAAAAAGAAAAAGTTATATTTGTTGAAATGCTGTAGCACTGATGCTCAGAGTCCGGGGGGGGGGGAGAGGGGACTCAGAGCCCCATAAGGTCAGCCACCCCCTGCTCCCTCCGCAGCCGCCAGTTCTCCTCTTTGAGCTTCTCCAGCTCCATCTCCAGTTCATGGAGCCTGGGGGGGTCAGCCTGCTGTGACCTCAGGTGGTTGTTCTCCTCCTCCATGCGGCTTATGCACTCCTCCAGCTCTATGTACTCACGGATCAGCTCCTGCTTGCTCATGTCCTGCAGGCTCTCCACGTGGTCCTTCATCATCAGGAACTGGGTGGTGGTGTAAGGGGCCACCGGTGGGCCCTTGGCGAACATCTCGGCCCGCATCTGGGACGCCCGCTGCGACTCCCTCTCCTCCAGTCGTTTCTTCTCCTCCCAGGTCAGCTTGTTATACGGCTTCCAGGACCTCTTCTTCTTGAAGGGTGGCCGGCGGTGCCTCTTTCTGCCCAGCTCCCTCCAAGGCCCCTCCGGCTCAGGGCTGGAGCCCATGACCAGCTGACAATGGTGTTCCCTGTTGTCCGTAATAGCAGATTGTACCATGAGGGCTTCGTAAGGGGTGCCCAATGGTTCTTCCCGACCCCGCTCCTGGGGATCCCAAGCCGAGTCTACACAATGGGCTGCTGCTGGTGGGCGGTACCCAGGTTGAGACCAATTTGACCTGGTGTTGTCATTCATGGGGCAATTCTGCTTGAAGTGACCCAACTGTTTGCACCGGAAGCAGCGTTGTTCGTTGTCCTCCTGGCGTGGATAGCGAGGGCTAGATGTCACCGGTCTGTTAGGAGGTTGGTATCTAGCGGCTGGTGGGTGTGAGGGCACCGTTTGTGGTGGAGGTTGTTCCTGTGGTGTGATCTGGTTCGTCTTGCGAGTATCCGCATATTCATCCGCCAACTTAGCGGCCTCTGGTAGAGTCATGGGCCTGCGATCTCTCACCCAATCTTTGACATCCGTCTGGATGTTATTGTAAAATTGCTCCAGGAGCATTAGTTGCAAAATGACCTCTGCGGTGGTGGCCTGGCTGCTGTTAGCCCAGTTAGAGGCCAACAGGGACAACTGGCATGCCCATTCCGCATAAGAGTCTTTTGTGGTTTTGCGTGAGTCCCTGAACTTCTGTCGGTGGGACTCTGGGGTTACTGCATAACGAGCCAGGAGCACTTCTTTAACCCTGGCGTAGCTATGGATATCCTGATCTGGCACGGTCCGGAAAGCATCAGAAGCTTTGCCTGACAGTTTGCCTGACAATATTGCAACCCACTCTCCTCTAGCTATTCGGTGCAGGTTACATTGTCGCTCAAAATCCGCCAGGAAGTTATCAATCTCACAGTCCTTTTCATCAAAAGCTTTAAAAGCGCTAAACGGAATCTTCCTTGCGTCTGCTGTGCTGTACTCACTGTTTGGAGAAGGTGCGGCTGCTGGTTGGACTGCTGCCAGTTTTAACTGTAGCTCTGCATCTCTTATTTGTTTATCCTTCTGTAGCTCTGCGTTTACTAACAGGTCCATCACTTTCAGCACCACATCCGGCGTTGGGTTCGGGCCGAACCACGCTAGATTCTCTCTCATTAGCTTGTTGGCTGGCGATTCCTCCTCCTGAATCCCTGGTGTCTCCATCTCTTGTACTGCTGGCGTTGCTGCAATCCCGTCCTCCTGGTCTAGCTCCATTGATTCTGCTATGATGACCCGCTTGGTTTTGTTGCTAGCAATCCTTCCACGAACTTCCAGTAGTTCTTCCAGTGTCTGCTTGGAATCCGGGTGTAAAGGAGAGTAGAAGGGAAAATCCCACTGCTACCAACCAATTGTGACGGTATCGGTATGATATCCCCGTCAAGCATTCCCTCCTCTCCATACAAGAACATCACAGGATTCCCCACACATGAGTCAAGACTGGATGCTGGAACCAAGACACTTTATTGACACAAAAACTCAGCTTATATGTGGTTACAGCCTGTTAGGAACGCCCCCCTCACACAGTGGGGTTTCCCATACAGATTATAGGAGACAAGTCGGAGCCGACCATGCAGACACGTTTCTTTAGATAAAGACATCAGGGGAGTTAATTAATACACTGAAGCAATCAGAATAATTAACATACTACTTCTCTAATCATTTAGCCTGATGATACAATACTCATCTTTTAAGGGTAAACACAGATCTTCTTTACACAACACAATAGATCAATTAACGTTTAGAATAGTGAGGGGACATTAGCACGTCAATAACCGGTCAGAGGAATGAATCACACATGAAATTCCTTTCTACCTCTACAGACATGGCTAGCAGGGAGCAGTAAACTGAGACATATAGGCAAATGTATCACACAGAGATTTGTCATTGTAACAGTTTTGGAAATGATATATAAGCTGTGTGATATAACATTAAACTCTGTCTTGTTCTAGCAGTAAGCCTGGACTAATGTGTGGCTTAATGGGCGATCTCAGGAATATTCCTCATAGTGGAATATTGGGTGATGTTCTTATGGAAGAAGGGAATCTTTGACGGGGATATCATACCAATACCGTCACAGGCTGTACACACCATCAGACCAAATTTCCCGCGGACAGCGAACGCGGTGACGTGGCCGCACCGTCGCCGCGACGATGACGAGGCGACGTGCGCGACCCTGGAAGGTCAATGCTTCCACGCATGCGTCGATTTCACTTTGACGCATGCGAGGGCTTTCGGCCGAGCGGACATGTCCGGTGAGTCGTACAGACGACCGAACATGTCCGACGGACAGGCTTCCAGCGGACATGTTTCTTAGCATGCTAAGAAACATTTGTCCGCTGGAAACCTGTCCGATCCGCCGGAAAATTGTCCGGTCGGCCGTACACACGACCGAACATGTGCGCGGAAGCTGGTCCGACAGACCAGTTTCAGCAGACATGTTCGGTCGTGTGTACGAGGCCTTACAGCATCTTATGGAGCCACCCTTGCATGCAGGGACTAGAGATGTGTCACTCTACACTGTATGCACCAATAGAAAACCACAGCCACATACGTAGTTAGTTACATAGTAGGTGAGGTTGAAAAAGACACAAGTCCATTAAGTCTAACCTATGTGTGTGATTATATCTCAGTATTACATTGTATATCTCTGTATGTTGCGGTCGTTCGGGTGCTTATTTAATAGCTTTTTGAAACTATTGATGCTCCCCGCTGAGACCACCGCCTGTGGAAGTGAATTCCACATGCTTGCCACTCTTACAGTAAAGAACCCTCTACGTAGTTTATTGTTAACCACTTAACCCCCGAACCATATTGCTGGTCAAAGTCCAGAGCACTTTTTGCGATTCGGCACTGCGTCAATTTAACTGACAATTGCGCGGTCGTGCGACGTGGCTCCCAAACAAAATTGGCGTCTTTTTTTCCCCCACAAATAGAGCTTTATTTTGGTGGTATTTGATCACCTCTGCGGTTTTTATTTTTTGCGCTATAAACAAAAATAAAGCGACAATTTTGAAAAAAATGAATATTTTTTTACTTTTTACCATAATAAATATCCCCCAAAAATATATAAAAAAATTTTTTCCTCAGTTTAGGCCGATACGTATTCTTCTACTAATTTTTCATAAAAAAAAAAGCAATAAGCGTTTATTGATTGGTTTGCGCAAAAGTTATAGCGTTTACAAAATAGGGGGCAGTTTTATTTTTTACTAGTAATGGCGGCGATCAGCGATTTGTTTTCGGTACTGCGGCATTATGGCGGACACTTTGGACACATTTTTGGGACCATTGGCATTTTTATAGAGATCAGTGCTATAAAAATGCATTGATTACTATAAAAATGACACTGGCAGTGAAGGGGTCAACACTAGGGGGCGGGGAAGGGGTTAAGTATGTTCCCTGGCGGTGTTCTAACTGTAGGGGGGTGGACTCACTAGGGGAAATGACTGATCGCTGTTCATACGTTGTAGGCATTTCTCCCCTGACAGGACTGGGAGCTGTGTGTTTACACACACAGCTCCCGGTCCCCGCTCTGTAACGAGCAATCGCAGGTGCCCGGCGGTGATCGCGCCCACCGGGCACGCACACGGGAGCCCCTAGTGGCTGCTGGGCGAGGTGACGTAGAACTACGGGCTCTTGCCCAGCAGAGCCGACCTGTTTTATGGCGGCTGGTCGGCAAGCAGTTAAACCTCTTTTCTTCTAATTTTAATGAGTGGCCACATGTCTTGTTAAACTCCCTTCCGCAAAAAAGTTTTATCCCTATTGTGGGGTCACCAGTATGGTATTTGTAAATTGAAGTCATATCCCCTCTCAAGCGTCTCTTCTCCAGAGAAAATAAGTTCAGTGCTCGTAAAAATTTCTTCATAACCAATATCCTCCAGACCCTTTATTAGCTTTGTTGCTCTTCTTGGTACTCGCTCCATTTCCAGTACATCCTTCCTGAGGACTGGTGCCCAGAACTGGACGGCATACTCTAGGTGTGGCTGGACCAGAGTCTTGTAGAGCGGGAGAATTATCGTTTTATCTCTGGAGTTGATCCCCTTTTTAATGCATGTCAATATTCTGTTTGCTTTGTTAGCAATAGCTTGGCATTGCATACCATTGCTGAGCCTATCATCTACTAGGACCAGTGTATAATTGCATTCATATTTTTGCCACCCAAATGCATTATTTTACATTTTTATACATTAAACCTAATTTGCCATGTAGTTGCCCACCCCATTAATTTGTTCAGATCTTTTTGCAAGGTTTCTACATCCCGCAGAGAAGTTATTGCCCTGCTTAGCTTAGTATCGTCCGCAAATACAGAGATTGAACTGTTTACCCCATCCTGCAGGTCATTTATGAACAAATTAAATAGGATTGGTCCCAGCACAGAACCCTGGGGGACCCTTCTACCCACCCCAGTACTCCCCATTTATCACCACCCTCTGAACTCGCCAATATAGCCAGTTTTCAATCCATGTACTTACCCTATGGTCCATGCCAACGGACCTTATTTTGTACAGTAAATGTTTATGGAGAACTGTCAAATGCTTTTGCAAAATCCAGATACACCACGTCTATGGGCCTTCCTTTATCTACAAGGCAACTCACCTCCTCAAAGAAGGTTAATAGATTGGTTTGGCAGGAACGATTCTTCATGAATCCATGCCAATTACTGCTACTGTTCTCATTACTAAAATCTTGTATATAGTGCCTTATCATCCCCTCTAAGAGCTTGCATACTATTGATGTTAGGCTAACTGGTCTGTAATTCCCAGGGATGTATTTTGGGCCATTTTTAAATATTGGTGCTACATTGCCTTTTCTCTAATAAGCTGGTACAATTCCAGTCAGTAGACTGTAAAAATTAGGAACATTGGTCTAGCAATTACTTGACTAAGTTCCCTAAGTACCCTTAGATGCAAGCCATCTGGTCCCGGTGATTTATTAATGTTAAGTTTCTGAAGTCCAATTTTAATTCTGTGCTCTTTTAACCATAGAGGTGCTTTCTGTGATGTGTCAGGAGGATAAACACTGCAGTTTTGGTTACTGAAGCCCCCAATTCCCTCATGAAGACTGAGGCGAAGAATAAATTCAATACCTTCGCCATCTCATCATCGTTTGTAACCAGATGTCCTTCCTTATTATTTATGGGGCCAATATGGTCTGTCCTCCCTTTTTTACTGTTTACATACTTATAGAATTTCTTGGGATTTTTTTACTCTGCTCTGCTATGTGTGTTATGTGTTCTATCTTAGCCTCCCTAATTGCTGTAACAGGCGCTCCTCGCATCGTCGTAATGCATTCCGTGCTGGAGCGCATAGGGCACCCGCGCGATGACGTCATCACGCAGCGTTGTGTGCGTTCCATCTTGGAACGCGGAAGTGTGCCGCGACTCAAGGCCGTTTGCTGGAATCAGTGCTTTATGCACTGCACTTGTTACCTGCACCTGTCTGCTGCCTGTAAAGGCATCCAGCTTGCACCCAAAAGCTGTTCTATTATTGTCAGCCGTAGCTCGGCTACGGCTGACAATAATCATTGGTGCCATCGCTCCCCATGCTGCAAACAACTCCAGGCTGCAACTTCAGCATTATCTGCTGTTACCTTAACTGCATCAGACTGCCGATGCCGGGGACAACCTTAGAGATCTTCCTTGCTGACACCCTACACTACGGAATCCCTTGTTGCTACACTCAAGCCCTGCAAACAGATAAGTAGCAATTGTTTCAATTGTAGTACTATAGAAAGATCTGCTGCATATATTCCTCCTAAAACAATTGCTGTTATTTATTATGGCTTGTAGCTATCAACATACTACTTGGGACTGACTGTTGCGCCTATGGCTGTGTCACGTACCTGATAGGAGACTGAGGTGACGAGGTCGGCCTCTCTTGTATCTCCGGCCCTGGTACCGCTGAAGGTGAAACAGAGGACACCGAGGGACAGGTGTAGACCCAGACAGCAGTAGCGGGAGATGCGAGCCGGTATGGGTAGGAGGAGCATCAGACCACTGAACGTCAGATGAAGTGTAGTTCCTGGAAGACTTGCAGCAGGATGTCGCAGAGGGTCGCAGGACCAAAGTCGCAGACACTCGGAGGTTGCCAAGGCGCAACACAGGAAGCAGGTGCAGGGTCATACGGATAGCTGGGTCAAGTGGTAGGCGGGCAGCGAGGTACCGAGCAGCAGGCGGAAGCAGCGTCAGGTGGGTAGCCAGGATCGGAAGACGGGAGTCAGAGTATAGGCAGAGTTCAGGAACAGGGTCAGGACAAGCCGGGTTCAGCAACGGAAGACAAGCAGGATAAAAACAGGGTTCAAAGTATCAGGTTAAAGCTGAAGACCAGTCAGCAAGGGTCTGGGGTCAGGGCACTTCCTTAAATAGGCAGTATGGTGCCAATTGGCTCTAGGGCCGCGCACCTACGCGTGTGCGGCGTCCGTTGTGCGTGCGCAGCGTCCGTTGTGCGCGCGCGCATTGGCGCACCTGTGCACGCGCGCACATGCGCATTGGTGCGCCTAAGTATCTCAGGATGCCTGTGTGCACGCGCCAGAGAGCGCCTCGGACGAAAGGTGACAGTTCTCTTACAGGCTGTTTGCTGAGGAACATCTTAAAGGGACATCTACTCTCAAATTACCTGAGCTATATTTGCTTCTCTCATGCAACTACTAGTTGTCTTTACAATTCCTATTTACTACATGCTTGACATAAGTGTTACTTGTTTATGGGCCTTGCCCTAAGTTGCTGAATATGTTCACTCTAACTTTTCTATGCTAAGGGTTGAAGGTATTTCATACCAACTCCCTTAGTGGCCTAATGCATTTCCTTATGTTTAAATGATATGATGTAGAGAACCCCCAAACTCCTGTGTGCGTGGAGTGACGCCTGGGGTCCCTTACTGATAATCACTTGCATAAGGAAGTGCATTGGAATCTTCACGTGTATGGTATAATTTTAAACGCTAAGCTCTGGTCGCATGTTGTAATACGTCCAACCTTAGTAGCTCAACGCCTTTCTTTATGTGAGAGAGAGATGATGTAGAGAACCCCCAAACTCCTGTTTTTGTGGAGTGACGCCTGGGGTCCAATACTGAATTCTCACATAAAGAAGTGCATTGAAATCCTTGCTAACCGCAGTTGTGGTTCACTCCCGTTCACCAGAGCTGTTACAATTGCACTCTTACATTTATTGTTTATTGCATTCTTTATAAAGTCTGAATGCTGATGATGATCCCTCAACCTTGTATTTTTTGAAGGCCTTCTCCTTTGCTTTTACATGCTTTTTTACGTTGGATTTAAGCCATCCATTAAATATGCTCTTAAAGCAAACCCATCTCTCCTCTGTGTTCTTTGTTCCTAAGATTTTATCCCAGTTCATGCCTTCTAGCAAGGTTTGTAGTTTAGGGAAGTTGGCTCTTTCAAAATTCTGGGTCTTTGTATTCCCCTTATGTTTCCTATTTGTGTGATTTATACTGAAGCCAATTGACCTGTGATCGCTGTTTCCAAAATTGTCCCTTTTTTCCACATCCGTGATCAGGTCTGTATTGTTGGTTATCAGTAGATCCAGCAACGCTTTATTTATAGTTGGTGCATCTACCATCTTATCCATGAAATTGTCCTGCAGGACATTTAGGAACTGACGAGCCTTAGACAAATGCGTGGTTCCTTCCACCCAGTCTATGTCTGGATTATTAAAATCCCCCATCATGATAACACTTCCCATCCTTGCTGCTAAACCAACTTGTGATAGAAGATCCACCCCCCATCTCCCTCAGGTTCGGGGGCCTATAGCATACTCCCAGTATTATTTTCCCCTTAGCTTCATCTCTCTGTAGCTCTAACCATAAGGATTCCACCTCCTCCCTAGCTCCCTTAGTGATGTCATCTCTCACATTCACTTGTATATTATTCTTGATATGAAGGCATACCCCTCCCCCTTTTTTACCCTCTCTATCCCTGTGATAAAGGGTATACCCTTGAATGGTTGCCAGCCAATCATGAGAGATGTTGAACCAGGTCTCTGAAATTCCCACGGCCTAGGATGGCAAGGCACGCACCTTGTTACTCTCTCCCCTCCCCCCTCCCTTCTCCAAACTACCAGAGTGGCTCAGGACTGCACTGTCCACCATGTCCACCATTGACATGAAGACTATAAGTTGAGGATAGCAGCACTAAGACAGCAGGAGCCAGAAAAAGTTGTAAACTGCAAGTGCTGGGGTAAGAAATTGTTTATTGTGCTCAGCGTGTTAAGCTAAAAAACCTCTGGCTGTTTAGTACTACTTTAAGGACTTTTATAACCACTTCCAGACCCTTCCACGCATTTACTGTGGCAAGGCGGGCGTCTGTGCGAAACAACATACCTGTACGCCACTTCATGCAGTGCTAAGTAGGAAAATAGATGTCTGTGTTCTCCCCGTCAGAGCAATCCCCACACAGTTAGAAAGCACCCCCTAGGGACACACTTAATGCTTTGATCGTCCCTGGTGTTGGACCCTTCCCTGCCAGTGTCATTAGTACAGTAATAGTAATAGTGTCACTGGTCCCCAAAAAAGTGTCAAAAGTGTCCAATTTGTCCGCCGCCATGTAAGGCCCCGTACACACGACCGGATCTATCCGCTGGGATTTATCCGCGGATCAGTTCCAGCGGATAGATCCGGTCGTGTGTAGGCCCGAGCGAACAATTTTCGGCGGATAAAAATCCAGCCGACGGATTTCCAGCGGATAAAAATTTTGTAGCATGCTACAAAATCTATCCGCTGGAATCCTGTCCGTCGGACTTATCCGGTCGTCTGTACAGACTCACCGGATAAGTCCGTCCGATCCCCATCCCTCGCATGCGTTGGAATGATTCGACGCATGCGTGGAAGTATTTACCTTCCAGCGTCGCGCACTTCACCACGTCATCGTCGCGGCGACTGCGCGGATACATCACCGCGGATGTTTTCCGCGCGGATTTTGATCCGATTTTGATCGGACCTAAATCCGGAGGAGAAATGTCCGATGGAAACGGTCCGGCAGACCGTTTCCATCGGACAACCCCTCGTCTGTACGAGGCCTTACAGTCCCGCTAAAAATCTCTGATCGCCGCGATTACTATTTTACTTTTACCAAAAATATGTAGCAGTATACTTATTGGCCTAAATTGATGAAGAAATTGCATTTTTTTATTTGATGTGTTTTATAGCATAAAGTAAAAAATATTGTTTTTATTTTCGAAATTGGCGCTCTTTTTTATAAAAGAATTTAAACCACAGAGTTAATCAAATACCACCAAAAAAACACTATTTGTGGGAAAAAACAACATTGATTTGATTTGGGTACGTCGTCGCACGACCGCGCAATTGTCAGTTAAAGTAACGCAGTGACGTATCACAAAAAGTGGCCTGGACATGAAGGGGGTAAAACCTTCTGGGGCTGAAGTGGTTAATAGTAAAAGTATAATCTTTTTTGACAAATTATACTGCTACTGTTTATTACGATATGTCAGGAATATATTCATGTGGAATTAGTGGTCCGCTTTAAGGTTTCTAAGTGAGTTTATTGCACAAGACAGGAAGGATCTTCCCATCATAAAATGACAGTGAATATTTGGCATCTTGCTAACATTGCCATTTTCAGGGTTAATCTGTGAGGGGTAAACCAATAATGAAGAATAACTTGACAGATGCCTGGAGCAGCAGGCATACTTTTTTCTGGGAAGTTTCTAAATGAGGACATACATGTCTGTGTAAAATCAGCAATGTTAATCTACCTATCAGTGTCTCTTCTAAAAAGGAAGAAGGAGATGATATTCAAAATGAATGGGGGCTGCAATTTTAACATGAGTGAAAGTGGCAGTTCATGGAAATGTCAGAAATAACACATTTTACTGAGCAACGGTGTCATTTGAGCTCTTGGGCTCAGTATAGAGTTATTGCACCTATTTGGAGTCTTTTGCCACCTTTGTGAGGGAGATTAAAATATTATTTATGAATACAGATAAGCAATATATGTCATTTATAAGCACTTATGATTTACAATTCTGGCCTCAATCATAGGCGTGCGCACAGGGTGTGCTGGGTGTTCCTGGGCACACCCTAATCACCCCATGTGCATTAGCATTATCCAGGGGTGGCACCGGGTGGTTGGTTGGGGTGCCAGTGGCCAGTGTAAATGCCCCCATTATAGTAAAGCCTAGGTTTAACTATAGGAACACATTACCCCTATACTTAGGATGTAACAAAATATGCTCCCAATCAACTGTCTCCCACCATCAGAGCCTTCTCCCCGTGACAGCAGGTGGCGTTAATGTGTGTTGGAGCTTTGGGGTGCACACCCTAATACAATAGGCTATGGCCTCATTGAATCACCTCCCAGCAGAACGAATATGTGCAGGTTGTGTCCACCATTGCTTGAGTGGGCTTCGTCCAGGTGCTTAATTTTCTGAAGCTAAGCCAACAGCAGACTTTGGGTTAAATGGCTTCTAAACAATCCCTAGTGTGCATGTCTGTAAAAACAAACCCCCAATCATTCTGCTTCTGGTGCAATGTCCCAGGATTTGAAGCAAGTTCTAGGGTCCTGTGAACCCATCCAATGTCCCAGCATTGGGTTCCAGAAGAAGCATCCCTGCACCCAATGCTAGTATCTGACCATGGCCAATACAGGATAGTGGGAAAACATTATCCCCAATTCCTGTTTCTGGTCAACGTAGAGCCACAAGGGATATCTAGTATAGATGTGAAATGTCACAGTGGTCTGAGGTCTGAAAAGGTGGTGGAGGAAGATGGCTAATCTGAGGTCTGATAAAAGGAGCTGATCTTGGGTCTTAAAGGGAGTTTAACCACTTCCATACAGGGCACGTATACACCTTGCCGCCCAGACCAATTTTTAGCTTTCAGCGCTGTTGCACTTTGAATAACAATTGCGCGGTCATGCTACACTGTATCCAAACTAAATTTTTATCATTTTGTACCCACAAATATAGCTTTCTTTTGGTGGTATTAGATCACCTCTGGGATATTTATTTTCTGCAAAAAAAAAAAAAAAAATTACCGAAAATTTTGAAAAAATAAGTATTTTTTTGTTTCTGTTATAAAACATTGTAAATAAGTACGTTTTCTCCTTCACTGATGGGCACTGATGGTACTGCACTGACGGCCACTGATAAGGCGGCACTGATGGGCACCGATGAGGTGGCACTGAGGTGGTGGCATTGATGGGCACATATATGCGGCACTGATGGGCGGCACGGATGGGCACTGATAGGTGGCATGGATGGGCACTGATAGGTGGCACGGATGGGCATAGATGGGCACTATTGTATGTGTTGTACTAATGGATGCCAATCAGTGCCAAACAATGCCTGCCAATCAGTGATGCCCATTGTGGGCACTGATTGGCATCCATTGCGGCACTGATTGGCATCCATTTTGTGTGTCCTCCTCATCCCTGGTGGTCTAGGGTGGCATCTGGTGTTTCAGGCCTATTGGCAACTAGGTCCGATGTACTTATCGAATATGACACAACACTACTGTCCACCTAGAGAGCTTCGCTCGACTGACGCCCTGTTAGCAATTATTCAATCTAGTCGATTAGCTTCAAAAGGTGGCCGCCAGCTCCAAACACTGGGGAACTCTCTTTGGAACCAGCTCCCTCATCAGCTCCGAGCATCCTCCTCCTTGATGGCCTTCTGTAAGGGCTTGAAAACACTTATTTTTTCACAAGCCTACAGATAGAGACTTGGCCTTCCAAGCCCTTAGCAGGACGCTGCCTTAATCCCAGGCTGCGGTCCATGGTCTTTTTATATTTCTGTTTATTTCTTGTCTGTTCCCCTCTTTTAATTATATGTCCTAGTTTCTTCTTTTTGCTCTTGGGAACTGGATACCCCCAGCTTGTTGGTTAGCGCTTAGACGCGAGTTTCACAACTCGCATTCGGCGCTCTATAAGTATTTATTCCAATCCAATCCTTTTTTTTTTTTTTTACACTGGTGGTCTATATGGCCATCCCTGGTGGTCCAGTGGGCATCCCTGGTGGTCCAGTGGGCATCCTCGGGGGGGCTGTGCTGATGATCGATCAGCACAAACCCCCCTGTCACAGGAGCAGCCGGTCGGCTCTCCTCTACTCGCGTCTGACAGACGCGAGTGAGGAAAAGCCGATTACCGGCTTTTCCTATTTACATCGTGATCAGCCGTGATTGGACATGGTTGATCACGTGGTAAAGAGTCTCCGTGAGAGACTCTTTACCTTGATCGGTATTGCGGGGTGTCAGACTGACACCCTGCAACAACCATCGCCGTGATGCGCGCCCCCGGGGGCGCGCAGCGGCTCAGAATCCTGAGGACGTCATATGACGTCCAGTCAGGATTCTACAACCACTTTGCCGACGTCAATGTGTCATTGGCGGGCGGCAAGTGGTTAAAGAGGACTGATCTAAAGTCTGAAGGGGAGTTTAAGGAAAAAAGCGCTCATTTGGGGCCTGAAAAGGGCTGAACTGAGGTCTAAATATTAGGGGGGACTAATCCAGGGTGCAAAGGTGAGTTTAAGGAATCTGAAGGAGGGATGATCTGAAGTCTAATTGTTATTGCCGACTGATCGGCGTTCCAAATGTTAATGGGGCTGATCTGTGGTCTGTATGTTTGCGGGGAATGATTTTCTTTACCACCGCTGACACCAGGGAATTTTTTCCCTCCACTGACCACTGATGCCAGTACTGTTTTCTCTCCCACTAATATTGGGGTATTTTACTTCCTCCCGTTGACACTGGGAATTTTTCTTCCACCAATGCGTGTCATTTTTCTCACATTGGCGCTGGGGATTTTTCACCCACTGACACCAGGCATTTTCCTTCCACTGACCAGCAAGGCATTTCAATTTTCTTCTACTAACCAATGATTCTTAGCATATTTTTCTCCCACTGACCAACAAACAGCAGTACATTTTTTCTTCTACTGACAACCAATGCTGGGGCATCTTTTTCCCTTGAACAGTAACATAAGGTGCACAGATATTGTTAACTGTTGTATACTGCAATACATGACGTACTTCTGACCAAAGTATTTTCTGTCTTAATTGTGGCTGGTTGCTAAGTAGCCCTACTGCTTTAATGAAATTCTTCTTTTAAGCGTATTTCCACTTTCACAGCCAAATTAGGATGACACCTACTTCATATTTGTTACATGCTCCAATTCACATAGCACCCTCTTTTCTGAAAAATCCAGGACTTAAAAACAGAACTATGCTTCCTTTAACAATTAACCCTGTCTGTACTGTGCTAGCAGATTTCATTATCAGTTGAAAACTAGAGTTGACCCCATGATTGTTTTATCGAATTATAAAATAAAATTATTAAAGCATACATGTGTCTATAATGATATCCCTTTGTCATGAAGAGTATCCTCTTGTGTTTCAGTTTGTGCCTTCAGATCCTGCTGATCCTGCCAGTCCCTCTCATTTACTTTTCTATACTGCCCATGCTATGCATGGAAGCAGATTGTGCATGTGGTGAGTTTATAGCTAACTTTTTCAATGTTAGAGATACAGGCAGTGGCGGCTGGTGCTCAAAATTTTTGGGGGGGCGCAAACGAAAAAAAAAATTGCAGCCTCACTGTGCCCATCAAATGCAGCCACTGTGCCATCAATTGTCACCACTGTGCCATGCCATCAAACGCAGCCACTGTGCCATCAATTGTCACCACTGTGCCATGCCATCAAACGCAGCCACTGTGCCATCAATTCGCACCACTGTGCCATGCCATTAAACGCAGCCACTGTGCCATGCCATCAAACGCAGCCACTGTGCCATCAATTCGCACCACCGTGCCATGCCATTAAACGCAGCCACTGTGCCATGCCATCAAACGCAGCCACTGTGCCATCAATTGTCACCACTGTGCCATGCCATCAAACGCAGCCACTGTGCCATGCCATCAAACACAGCCACTGTGCCATCATTTGTCGCCGCTGTGCCCTTTAATTGTCGCCGCTGCGCCCTTTAATTGTCGCCGCTGTGCCCTTTAATTGTCCCCGCTGTGCCCATTGTCCCCACTGTGCCTATTGTCGCCACTGTGCCCATTGATGTCGCCGCTGTGAAAAGTGCCCCTTTCCCCCCCCGCCCGGCACTTACCTTTACTGGAGTCCGCTATCCACGTCCCTCGATGTCTTCTACTGCCCTCGATGACTGACAGGCGTCTCAGCCAATCAGGTTACCGGTAGCCAGAATCGGCCAATCGTATTGGCTGAGACGCCTGTCAGTCTTATCCAATGAGCGAATCCCTAGTGCGTTCCTTGTATAAGCTTCCGGGACCTGAGGGCTGTACTCGGAAAAGCCTATCAGAGTTGTTGGCTCTGATAGGCACTTCCGTACAGCCAACCAGCTGCCGTTATTCAGATGGCCGGACATGAGCGCCGACTATCTGAATAGAACAGCGGCAGTGGCGATAATAACATAGATTCGTGCAATGCATGAATCTATGTTATTAGACTCAGTGGCGGTGAGAGCCAGAGGGGGCGGCGCTCCAGCGCCCTCTATGGCCGAACCGCCACTGGATACAGGTATGCCATGGCACATTGAGCCTAGACAGATTTACAGACATAAAAACAAATACAAGATAGTGGCGCACACTGTAATATAATATAGAACGCTTGTCCATAAATGTCCTTTGAGCTGTTGCTCTGTAGTATGGTGACAGTCTTTATATACCCAGGGCTGCCTTGCAAGGGGAGGTGAAGCTGAACTCCAGAGCATGTATAGAGAGAAAAAAACAGAAGGCAGGCGCCACTTGAGAAAAACTGCATGATTTTAATGAACAATAGCATCAAACCACTCACTCTGAAAAATTTTATGAAGGCATATGGGAGTCCAGTGAGATGTCCATCTCCGCTCGTGTCAGCAAACTCCAGAAGCAGTCTTTACTCAGTTGTGCCGTGTGCAGAGGAGCCGGTATTCTATCCAACAGGTTCTATCCATACTGGCTCCTCTGCACACAGCACAGCTGAGTAAAGACTGCTTCTGGAGTTTGCTGACACGAGCAGAGATGGACATCTCACTGGACTCCCATATGCCTTTATAAAGAATCTTCAGAGTGAGTGTTTTGATGCTATTGTTCATTAAAATCATACCGTTTTTCTCAAGTGGCGCCTGCCTTCTGTTTTTTCTTTTTTCTAGATTTACAGACATGCTGCAAGAAGGCTATGACAATAGCTGTGTAGCTAATCACTGCCTGTAATATTCAGCTCCAGCCAGTAGGGGCAATGGACAGCAGAGGATATACACAGATAGGGAAAGTAAACCACTCACAGCCTGGAGCACAGAAGGGGCATGCTTCTGTAGTGTCAGGTACACCGCGGGAAGAATACTAACAGCCAACCTGCTTCCAACATTGACACACCTTCACTATTCCAGGATACAGCGTGGAGAAGGCTTGTGATTGCAGTATTAAAAAAATCAAAAAAGGTGAAAAATGTTTTTTATGGTAAACCATTTATACATAGGTTAGACTTGATGGACTTGTGTCTTTTTTCAACCTCACCTACTATGTAACTATGTAACATATATAGGACAAACAGATGTAGCATCCCTGCTAGGTAAATTTCGATTTTGGCTTCTTGTGTAATCAGAAAAGTAGTGATTGTTTGATTGCTGTCCCCTGCCTCTAGAAGAAGTTTCTGGAGCTTAGGGAAGAAGAGTTAAATTGACCAGCCTGAATATTGAGCAGCCAATCCCTGAAAATCCTGTTTTTAAGTATCCTACATCACCCCTAACACCCTGCTGTTATCCCTTCAACAAGCAAACAAAACATAAGCTAGTACTAGTGCTAGTACACTGCACATCTAATTACATAAACAATAATGTGCAGCGCCCCTATACAAACCTATATACAGTGCCTTGAAAAAGTATTCATATCCCTTGAAATTGTCCACATTTTGTCATGTTACAGCCAAAAACGTAAATGTATTTTATTGGAATTTTATGTGATAGACCAACATAAAGTGGTACATAATTGAAGTGGAAGGAAAATGATAAATGTTTTTTCAACATTTTTTACAAATAAATATCTGAAAAGTGTGGCGTGCATTTGTATTCACCCCCCTCCCTTTTTTTTTCTTTGTAGAACCATCTTTCGCTGAAATTACAGCTGCAAGTCTTTTTGGAGATGTCTACCAGCTTTGCATATCTAGAGAGTGACATGTTTGCCCATTCTTCTTTAAAATAGCTCAAGCTCTGTCAGATTGGATGGAGAGCGTCTGTGAACAGCAATTTTCAAGTCTTGCCTCAGATTCTCAATTGGATTTAGATCTAGACTTTGAATGGCCCAGTTAAAGTCCATATACAATCATATATAAAGCAATAGTCTATTTACTGTGATAATATATTGAATCAAAATATCAATGAGAAAAAGGGGCATCTTACAGTGCTCAAAAAAAGAAAACTCCACCTTGAATCTTAACACACTACCACTTGTGCTCAGTGCTAATAATGCACTCCCCAGATTTTATGCTGCCATTAGCAGCAAACAATATCAGATAAAAACTCCCAGCCTCTCGTACACGACCAGCCAACTGCAAGATAGCTACACAGGTGTCCAAAGTTCTGATGTTTGCCAGAGGAAAGCGTCACACTGTGCATACAAGGGGTGTATAGAAAGAGGACACTCACCACCAGAGGGTCTCATATAGTGTAGTAATTTATTAAAATGTAAAGAATCCATATAGAATCACATACATCCAAAGGATAACATGGCAAATAAAAACAAAAATTTAAATCCACTTACTAAGATGGCCACCAATTCCGATCTCACTAGAAATGACATCAGCTTGCAATCCAGCCCTAATGCATTTCATGCAAGGGCGCTTCCTCAGAGGGCATTCTTGCTCAGAACCCCTATCCCCATGATTAAAGTGGTATTCTGCCCAAAATATATATATAAAAAAACAACAGCTACAGATACTGCAGGTGATGGCTTTTAATAAATGGACACTTACCTGTCATGGAGTCTATCAATGTCAGAACCCGCAGCTGATGTTTTGGGTGCTGACTCTGCCATTGCGGGTAAGAGTACCCGGCAGTGCAGCCTTTCAGCTTCAAGTCCTGGAAATGGGAAAGGATACCTGTTAAAGACAGGTATCCTCCCCCCTCCCCCCCAAAGGTGCCAATTGTGACACAGGAGGGGGGAGGAATCCAATGAACGGAAGTTCCACTTTTAGATGGAACTCCGCTTTAAGCTCTGAGAGGTAGAGCGAAACTTGTTGGGGTTATGGCCTGTCAGAGCCCAGGCTGAAGCTGCCATCTACCTCTCTACACACAGGTCTGCTATTTCATGTGCGGTGTATGGATCTTATTTCCCAAAATTACCTAGTTACATAGTTAGTCTGGCTGAAAAAATACACAAGTCGATCTAGTTCAACCAAATAAAAGGGGGAAAAAAATAATTATACAATCTTATGCCGCATACAAACACCTTGGATGGTTTTTACTGACGGAATTCCGCTCAAGCTTCGCTTGCATACACACGGTCACACAAAAGTTCTCTAAACTTTCGTCCGTCAAGAATGCGGTGACGTACAACACTATGATGAGCTGAGAAAATTTAATTCAATGCTTCCGAGTTGTTTTTCGAATTGTTTCTGAGCATGCGTCAGAATTTTGCGTGTTGGAATTGCTACAGACGATCGGATTTTCTATTTTCCATCTGAAAATTTGAGAACCAGCTCTCAATCTTTTGTTGGCGTAATTTCCGACAGCAAAAGTCCGATGGAGCATACACACAGTCGGAATTTTCGTTCAAATGCTCACACCAGACTTTTGTTGTCGGAATATCCGATCGTGTGTACGGGGCATGATATGCACAATCCTAAACCCACAGCTGATCTAGAGGAATGCAAGAACAAAAAAACGCAAAGCATGATCTAATTTGGTCTAGCATGGAAAACAAAAATCCTGCCTGAACCCCCAAGAGGCAATCAGATATTCCCTGGATCAACTAAATGTTATTATCCAGTTATATTATGTACATTTAGGAAAGAATCCAGGCCTTTTTTAAAGCAATCTACTGAGCTGGACAGAGCCAGCTCTTGAGGGAGTTTATTCCACATCCCAAAATCCCTTTATTCACCTTTATTCTGTCTAAATATTTCTGGACCATATCACTTTTGAGCCATTGTGGATCATTTGGGGCTGTGTCAATACCATCCCCTTTATGGACATGAGCTCCCCAGTATACACAGCTGAGCTGAAGAATGTATTAATAAAATGTGCCTTCTATTTGTCACACATTCTAGATTATTTTGTAAAGGGCCTACGTGTTCAGACCTGACCTTTTTATGTTATTAATATATTTGAAGAATTTTTGGGGTTTGTCCTACTCTCTTGGCAATCTTTCGTTTGTTTGGAATTTTTGCGGACTTGACTTTCCTTTTACATATTCTGTTCTATTCTTTAGAACATTTAAACAATAAGTGTCCTTCATTTTTATATTTAAAAGCTCTTTTCTTATCTACAACTTTTTAATTCTAATTATATCTGGAATACCACATATGAAAAATTGCTCTTGTTGAAACCAGTTCTCATATACAGCCAGATATAGAAATTCCAGTTTAACAGGTTTAACTCTATAAAAAAACAACACCTATAAATAGATGTTCAGACAACTAGACTTATGTAATGTAGAGATGTATTTCCTACCCCTGATTGCTGAGAAGTGTTTTATATTTTTGCAAGTTCTTTTCTGGTCTGCGGTGCTCAGGCACTGTCAGTTTCACAATTTCTGTCAGTCGCTCTGTTGAGGAAGTTCCAGAGACTTTAGTCAGGAGTTTTGTTGCTCGAAGTCTTTTCAGCTGGTCAACCCTTGATGAGTTTGTCATCAGTTGCTTGGACAAGGCTTGACAAGACGGGCTGTCTTACAAAAGTGTACCATACCTGAGCACTGTGTGTTGGCACAGCCTCTTGAGGACTCAACCAGGGACCCATATAACAGGGTGACAACACAAGTAGACGGAATCGAAAAAAAGACTGGGCGGCCACACTTCTGGATCATAGCTATGACTAAGCACCCCATAGTGGTGTGAAACATGTTAGCTTTTCATTGATCCTGTGCCTCTGATGTCTTTGTACCATTCCTACATGCAGAGCCAGCACCTGTTTCAAATAAAAGGTGGCTGCATTATGAGATGTCTGCCTAGAGTGGTGTTCTTTTGTTGACAACACAAGTGGACAATTGGGAAACCGTCCCTGTTTTGGAGGGGTTGAGAAGGATGTGCATATTATTTGAACCCCCCTACCCTGACCAGAGTAGGAGCCCTGACCCAGATGGTATCACCCCTCTGTGTAAGCAGGCTGTGCCTGGAGACCAAGTGAGCTTAATTGTGTCCTATGCTAGCGTCATCATTGAAATGAAAGAGTGCTACAACCTCTTGTTTTGTGGATGTTTCTCTCCACTTGAAGCTGTGTGATGCTCCTGGACAGTGGCAGCTGGTGTAAAAAAAATTGGGGGTGGCACAAACCCCTCTAGGTCTTTACCTGCAAATTGAGCCTCCATTGCTATCATGGCTCCCATGATACCCGGCGGCTTCCGTGTTCCAAATCTTAAGCCTTTTGATTGGCCGGGAAACCGAAATTGACGTGTGGCGAATTTTGATTTGCTAAAGTCAAAAGTGGGTGGGTACATGCACAGTGCTCTGCGCCCCAAGCAAAATGTTAAACAACCTCAGGCTCTAATCACGTGCTTGTTAAATGTTGACAGACCCGGTTCCCCCGCAGTGCACTGCGCACACATAGAACAATTTTTTTTTAAATAAATCCTAATATGACTAACATTTTTTTAACTTTAAGATGTTAAAAAATGTTAGTCATACTGGGGTGGATTCAGCAAGCAATTACGCCTGCGTATCCATAGATACGCAGCGTAATTGCTAAGTAGCGCCGGTGTATCGACTTTCTGTATTCAGAAAGCTCGATACGCCGACTGTAGCCTAAGATATGACTGGCATAAGGCTCTTATGCCGTCGTATCTTAGGCTGCATTCTTACGCTTGATAAAAGCAGAAAAATAAAACAGCCCGCACAGAGCTTGCAAATAGTCCTGCAGCAGCGCTGCCAAACCCCTGGTTTGGAAAAAAATGATAAAAGCTGTGTTGGATGACCCGATCAGATGTAACCCAAGTATGTGCTCCAATCACCAAAAGGCATTCACCACGTGGGGGGATATAGGGTCCCCTTCGGGGGAAACACTCACCAGACGGTTTCTTTAAAATAGCATTTCAATATATATCGCCTCCAGTGGCGTAATTATCATAGTCGCACCAGTCGCGCTTGCGACCGGGCCCCTGAGTTTTGCTACTGTAGGGGGGCCCGCGCCGCCCGGGAGATACTACGTCATTTATCCAAACAGCTGCACGCCCGCACTCGCAAGCACACTGCAGTCCCTGCCCACTCCGACCATCCTCGGCACAGTCCCCGCCCTCTCCACCCGCTCCGCCAATCCTCTCTGCCCATCCTCTCCTCTCTCGCACTCAGCGCACAGTCCCTGCCCACTCCGACCATCCTCGGCACAGTCCCCGCCCTCTCCACCCGCTCCACCAATCCTCTCTGCCCATCCTCTCCTCTCTTACACTCAGCGCACAGTCCCTGCACGCGCCGCCCATTATCTCCTCCCGCACTCACGGTACAGTACACGGCGGCTCCGCCCATCCTCTCTGTCCATCCTCTCCACCCGCACTCACGGGCCCAATCCCTGCCTGCTCTGCCGATCTCAGACTACGCCTGCCCATCCTCTCTGCTCGGGCTGTTTTATTTTCTGCTTTTATCAAGTGACATTTATCTTTTAAGCAGCTGCTTTTATTACTTTTATTGTGTTTTATCTGGACAGATTTTGAATTGCTTGGACTTTGTTGTTTTTTCCTAAGCGCAGGGCTGTACTATCAATAGAGGGCCAGTATTAGTACTTTTTGTATACTGCATTCTTACGCTGGCCGCTAGGTGGCGTTCCCATAGTGGTCAGCGTAGAGTATGCAAATTGCATACTCACGCCGATTCACAAACGTACGCGCGCCCGGCGTTCGAGTTTTACGTCGTTTGCGTTCGTCGCTTTCTGCGTAAGGCTGCTTCTGCTATTAGGAGGCGCAGCCAATGGTAAGTATACACGTCGTTCCCGCGTCGCGATTTTCGAAATTTACGTTGTTTGCGTAAGTGAATCGTGAATGGCGCTGGACGCCATTTACGTTCACGTCGAAGCAAATAACGTCCTTGCGACATCATTTACCGCAATGCATGTCGGGCAATTTTCCCGACGGAGCATGCGCAGTACGTTCGGCGCGGGAACGCGCCTAATTTAAATGATCCACGCCCCCTACGGGATCATTTAAATTACGCGCGCTTACGCCGGCCACTTTTACGAAACGCCCCCGCAAATTACGGAGCAAATGCTTCGTGAATGACGGAGCAGTAGCGTAAAAACAGTACGATGCACCGCCGTAGTAGTGCGCTCCCCTACTTGAATCTACCCCATTATCATGTGAAGGAGTACTAGTCCCCTGAGAATTTGGTTATTCCACCTCCTCCTATCCAGTCCTGTCCTACCTTTTACCAAGTTAGAATGAACTGTTAACCAGCATTCAAGTTTGCATCAACACTTCTTTGTCTACAGAAAAATCTAAAACAAGCTGTCTTAGTAGGGTTCAAGGCACTTCTATGTGTAGGCAATAAACACATATGAATTTTGAGTAAACCTTAAACGCCCACTTAACGGAGACTGTTACTCAGGGGCTACTAAAGTGTTGGTGAGATCAATCTTACATGACCACCCCACCTTCTTCTCCAATAGGATTACAGTAACATATGACTCAAAGTAGTATACCAGATTACTCCACGAGTCTCCAACGATCCGCAAAGGGGAGGTACACTGAGAAATCCCACTGATGAAGCCATGCCAGTCAAATCCTAGGTTGGGAGACTTAAAATGTTTTGGATTGCTGTATGCCTTCAGGCCTTTTTTAGATCTGCACTTGCAGTACCATATGGTGTTTGCACTGCCTTATTTAATAAGCCTGATAGAGCACAGTACTGACGTTACAAATTCCTTTTCAAAATTCTCTCCCTAATTCACTTTCAGGCTTCATCAGTTTAATTATTCTCACAATAGTTTATTCTTTGAAATAATGGGGTCAGTGCTTATAATTACTGCAGATGAGAGCCAAGCCAAAACACCATTATGTAAAGATGAATCCAAACTAGCAGCGATTAGCAGAATCAGCCCGAATGCTAAAACTGTTTGACGTGAATGCCGCTGAAGAGTGCTTAAAGGCACTGTACTAGCTCACGCCTGTGAATAACATGAACATTTATGGTCTGTAGTCTTTTTAAAGTAGGTCTAAACCCCTTAACTTAAATCTAATGTAATGTGTTAATGTAATTTCTTAAGTTGTTTTCAGTCTTTTTATATCTGCAAGTTCATTTAAAATAATTACCCCGTGCTGCAGCTAGGTTAAGGCAGCTCCTGTTTTGGTCTGACCACTCAAATCCCAAATGTCCACTTGAGTTGTCACCCGGTTACATGAGCCCCTGGTTGAGTCCTCAAGAGGCTCGCCAACACACAGTGCTCAGGTATGCAGAGGCGGCTCTAGGCTTTGTGAGGCATTAGGCAAAACGTAGACATGAGGCCCCACTCACGCCCATAATGGGAAAAATAATTCAAGCAAGAAAAACGGCTGCAGAAAATGCATGGATCTAGCAAACAGGGGATCAGCACCACTTCCAGGGCACCCTCCTCACCCATCAGACATATTCAGCCAATGCAAGAGGGGGGAGAGAGGGGGAGGGGAGAAAGAGAGAGGGGTGATGGGGCCTCTGTGAGTGTGAGGCCTTAGGCGGCCACCTAATTTGCCTAATCAGGGCACTGATGTAAAGCCAACACTGGAGTGAGTACATGTAAGGGCTAAAAGGGAAGGAGGATATCAGCAGTACTGAGATAAAAAAAAAGGAATGGAAAAAAAGGTGAAAACTGTATTTAACGAAAAAGACAATTGCTTATGATACACCGTGCTTTATCCAACTTAATGTTTTCTATTTAGGTTTTAGATCTATCTTAAATGTACGTAGATACTTATCATTGTGCTCAGCATAATGTAAATACTCTTACTAATGTGAGTTTTAAAAAACGTCATGCCGTGTCTAGTTTACTCATGTACAGTACATGCAGAAGTCAACATTTGATTGTTACATATAGACACTGTGCTTTTTACTTGCTAGTTCAGCACAATATGTGTGTTCTCAGACTGACTGAAACTTTAAAGCGTAACTTTTGTTGAGAAAAAAAAACATTCACCTCTGGCTAATCTATGTACATTAATTGCACAGTTTATAACAACCTTTGTTGCGGATTCCTACATTTTGTTATTCTGAAGAAATCCATGTGTATTTGTCTGTGCCTCTGTACTAAGTGGGTCTAATGGGAGTGGTTTCATAATTAACTGTCAGGTGTGCAGCTGCAGAACACTAATGAGGACATCTGCAGGGCCTGCATCCCTTTTAGATGTGCTCCTATTGAAAGTAGGAAATTTTTTAAATTTTTGTTGCCGGGGATGCCTGAAATCTGACTTGTATCTTAGGCAGACTTCGAGGAAAATTGTTGAGCCAATCACACAAGCAGGAAATTATGCTTCTGGGGAGTGGTCAGTACACATTCTGTGTACAGAACAACTCCAGGCAGCCATATTGCAATGCATTCTCAGAAAATTACAGTTGCTGCAGATTGAAAAGGAAAGGTAATTTTTAATAACATTCAATTACAATATGATTGGTGTCACAATTATATGTGCTATATTATTTTTTCTTTATTTGTACTCCTGTGCCAGCGTCACTAATGACTCTTGGGTCTAGGGTCACCCTGTGCCCCTTTTGGGCATAGGGTGACTGATAACTGATAATTCATATATTGCAGGAGATCTGGACATATTACAGGTGATTTCATGCTGACCCACAACAGGTCAATAGGCTCCTGAAAGACATTCAATTGTCCATTGTGTGATGCTAATACTGTGTTGTGTCTATTGTACTGATTATGTCTGAAAAGTCAGATGTCTCCTTTCAGGGGTAGGGAATTAGCATGTCAATTATGTTTAGTAAAGGAATGTGTTTTGTGTAACAGGTGAGGGGAACTTGTCAAGCTGTAGTAATTAACCCTTCTAAATGCGGAGACGGGACGTCTGGGGGATGACTAATAATGAACTCAACTGAATGTCATTGTCTAAGAGAAGGTGTATTGAAGCCCCCCCATTGTGTGATGTGTGGATGGAGTGTGTCTTTGTCCCTATGATTAACTGTAACTGGCTTGTACTGTATATAAGAAAGCTAAGATACCATTAAATTAATTCATACATTTTGGAGCCAGTACCAGAGCTTGTGTTGTCTCGGTTATTCTGGGAAATGGAATGGATCGTGTCTGATGTCTGTCGGACTGTCGGATAAGCTGTTGTAGGGGCGATGGAATGGGATTATCGTAAACGGTGGTGACCGTTACATACACTATATTACCAAAACTATTGGGACACCTGCCTTTACATGCACATGAACTTTAATGGCATCCCATTCTTAGTCTGTAGGGTTCAATATTGAGTTGGCCCACCCTTTGCAGCTATAACAGCTTCACCTCTTCTGGTAAGGCTGTCCACAAGGTTCAGGTGTGTGTCTATGGGAATGTTTGACCATTCTTCCAGAAGCACATTTGTAAGGTCAGGCACTGATGTGGACAAGAAGGCCTGGCTTGCAGCCTCCTCTCTAATTCAACCCAAAGATGTTCTATGAGGTTAAGGTCAGGACAAGTCAAATTCCTCCACATAACGCATAACAAATCTTTTGCAGCAGTTTGGCTGTGTGTGTGCTCAGGACCCCCAGGTGACCTGCTGCAAAAGATTTGTTATGCGCTTCTCTCTCCCCGAGGAGTTTAAAAGGTTCACCGCATTTCAGAACAAGAAAGCCATTGAAAGGCTGCAGCAATTCCTAACCTGGAGCTGCCTCTTTGTCCGGCGGGCGGGGGCTGTGATCAATACCTGGATCAAAGAGCAGAAACGCCAAAAAACATCCCGGATTGACCGTCTCCTAGATTGCTACACAGTGGCAAATACTGTGGTCGAGCTACACCCCTGGAGGGTAAGAAGCATTTGTTGAGTGCATTTGTAGAAAGAGCACGGATAGTCACCTACACTGCAAGAGAACAAGAACAAGCATTTTCTGTTCACCAGCACTGGACATTTTCGTTTTAAGAGCACAAGTCACTTTGTTTATCACAAATTTTAAAGTGCAAAATACTGTATTCATGTTTAACAATTCCTATTTGTTTATTTAAATCACAAATCTAGACATCATTTTTTTTAACACAGGTGAATAATTATTAACAACATTGTTAATTTAGGTTAAGCCTTACTAGGTTGTGTTACCACCTCAGCCGCTTACACACTCAAGAAAACCGTGGATTTTTTTCAGACGGAATTTTGGCTCAAACTTGTGATGCATACACACAGTCACACCAAATTCCAACCGTCAAGAACGTGGTGACGTACAACACTACGACGAGCCAAGAAAAAATAAGTTCAATGCTTTCGAGCATGTGTCGAATTGATTCCCAGCATGCGTAGGATTTTTCTCAGTCGGAATTGCATACAGATGATCGGAATTTCCGATAAGAACTTTCCCCGTCCAAAAATAAAAAAAAACAGCTCTCAAATTTTTCTTGGCAGAAATTCCGATAGAAAAATTCAGTTGGAGCCTACACAAAAGCTCACATCTTTTCTTGTCGGAATTTCCAATTGTGTGTACGCGGCATTAGCCAAGGTTCCTTAACCTCCCTGGCGGTAAACCCGAGCGTGACTCGGGGTTGGTTTTCAATGCTAAGATCGATATCCCTGAGTCACGCTCGGGGTGGACGTGCAGCGGCGCGGCTTACCTTTCGCTGGATCCACAGGCAAGTTACTCACCTTGTCCTCGGATCCAGCGATGCCACCCCGCTGTGTGGGACCTCCTCGCTCGATTCACAGTCTCCCCGTGTGCCGCCGATCTCCGTTCCCTGCGACGTTACGACGCACGGGAGCAGAGAACGGCGCCAAATTCAAAAAAGTAAACATACACTTTACATACAGTATACTGTAATCTTATAGATTACAGTACTGTATGTAAAAAATACACACCCCCCTTGTCCCTAGTGGTCTGCCCAGTGTCCTATGTACTTTTATAAAAATAAAAAATGTAATTTCTGCCTAAAAACTGTAGATTGTCCAAAAGTGTCCCTTTATGTCAAAAATGGTTTTAGATCAGCTAGAAAACAGCGATAATAAATTATAATCACTTGCAGAAATGTGCGATAGCGATTTGTGGGGAAATTCGTCATAAAAAAATAAAAATAATGACAGCGACAATTCTGCAACTGAGCAAATTTCAGTGATTTTGAGTTGATTACATTATTGAATAATTTTTATTATAATTATATTATTATTTGTTATAATTATTTATAATTATTTATTATATTATAATTTATAATTTTGTTTTAAAAAAAAAAAATCATACCCGGGATGCCTACAAGACTCTTGCTTGGTCAGATTTAAGTGAGTTATTTCTAAAAATTACAGGCCTACAGTATAAAACGCCAAATTTCCTTGCAAAATAATTGTACCGCTTTTGGTACGTAATTCCAGACAGAATCATACCGCCAGGGAGGTTAAAGGGGTCGTAAAGGTAAAAAATGTTTCCGCTAAATAGCTTCCTTTACCTTAGTGCAGTTCTCCTTCACTTACCTCATCTTTCGATTTTGCTTTTAAATGTCCTTATTTCTTCTGAGAAATCCTCACTTCCTGTTCTTCTGTCTGTAACTCAACACCATAATGAGAGGCTTTCTCCCTGGTGTGGAGAAAGCCTCTTGATGGGGGAGGGGGCGAGCAGGAGTGTCAGGACGCCCACTAACACACAGCTCCTTTCTCTATCTGCAAAGTAGATAGCATCCTGACCCTCCTGCTCACCCCCTCCCCCCTCAATAGGCTTTCTCCACACCAGGGAGAAAGTGTTCCATTACTGTGTGTAGTTACAGACAGAAGAACAGGAAGTGAGGATTTCTCAGAAGAAATAAGGACATTTAAAAGCAAAATCAAAGGATGAGGTAAGTGAAGGAGGACTGCACTAAGGTAAAGGAAGCTATTTAGGGTTTTTTTTTTTTTTTTACCTTTACAACCCCTTTAAGGCAACTTGTCACTTTAATTTATTCACCATTAGCACTTTTGTTTAACACCTACACTGTTTCTCAATTTATATCTGTACTCCACCCAGGTGGTAGTAATCTGTAGGGACAGCAGTTCTCTTCTTCTGTTCAGTACTTTTTCCTTTAGCGCAGAATCACACATATACCCCTTTCCAGTGTATAGTGTATATACACACATAAAAAAATTATATATATTAATTTAGTTGATAAATATAAATCATTGTACATTTTCATGCAGATAAAGCTCTGGGTTCCATTCCCCCTTTTCCCTGTGTCTATCTGTCTAATCTTAACTGCTCTGCTTAAGTGTACTGTGACTTTAGTCAAAGCTGCACATTTTGGGCCAGATCCACGTACAGCGGGCGCAACTTAAATATTCAGATTTAAGTTACACCGCCGCAAAATCTCTACCTAAGTGCCCAATCCACAAAGCACTTACCTAGAAATTTGCAGCGGTGTAACTTAAATCCGTCCGGGGCAAGGCGTGCCCAATCTAATGGGCGAGTCCCATTTAAATTAGGCGCGCTCCCGCGCCGGACGTACTGCGCATGCTCCCGACGCGATTTTCCCGACGTGCTTTGCGCGAAGTTACGTTGCGCCGAGTTTTGTGAATCACGACGGGCGTAAAAGAAAAAAAAAGAGTTGCGGCGGGAAAAAAAAAAAAAAAAAAAAATTTGACAGCGACGCGGGAAAGAAGGGTCTACTTTTACATGGTGTACTAAGTTTACACTTTGTACAAGTAGCCTTAATTTTGCGACGGCAAACTAACACTTACGAAAAAAAAACGAAGGGAAAAAGCTTCGTGGATCTCCGTAAGTGCTAATTTGCATACCCGACGCAGAATTTCGACGAGAAATGCCCCCAGCGGCGGCCTGGGTACTGCATCCTAAGATCCGACAGTGTAAAAGTATTACACCTGCCGGATCTTAGGAATATCTATGCGTAACTGATTCTGTGAATCAGCCGCATAGATAGAAACAGGGATACGACGGCGTATCAGTAAATTACGCCTGCGTATCCCTTTTGTGTATCTGGCCCTTTGTTTTTATCTACAAGCATCTCTATCTGCATTTTTGGTAAAGGGGAACTAGCACTGTGACCTAACACACTCGTGCCTAAGCATTCTATCAGCAAACCTGGGTATTGCCACTGCGACGGTGCCGTAGGGTGTACAGGTATGCAAATAATGACTAAAAAACTATTTGTAGGAATTTCAGGAGGCTGGCAAGCAGTGCAGAAGGAGGACAGGACTGTTGCAAGGGTACAAGAAGACAGCGTGCAGGGCTTAGTTGACACTTTTCCATTTTAGTGAAAGCTTGCTTTAAAGTGGTTGTAAACCTTACAGACCACTTTCACCTACAGGTAAGCCTAGATTAAATCTTACCTGTAGGTGCTTGAAATATCTTCTAAACCTACAAGGTTTAGGAGATATTTACAGTTACCTCGTACGGCGATGTCTTCTGCGCATGTGCCGGTGTATTCGGCGCATTTGCACTCTAGAAAGAGCACGCTATGCCATTTCTAGATGGGGTCATGCTGTGACTGGCGCGGGAGTGACGTCATGCAACACATGTCACGTGACTCCGGCCAATCACAGATCCGGAGTCTGCGGCCCCCCAAGGAAGTGGGGTGAGGAATGGATGCTTCCAGCCAGCGAGGAAATCAGGGACATCGCAGGCTTCGGTTTCAGGTAAGTGACACAGAATGGGCTACTCTGCGATGCATATTAGCCCATTATGCTTTACCTTTGCAGGGAAGCAACGAGGAAGTAAAACCCATCAGGGTTTACTTCCTCTTTAAGATGGATAAAACCAAACAACTAGCTGACTGCAACATACTTGTGTGTACTTCTGATTAGAATTTGCCCATACAGCCTAACTTACAGTGTATGTGCTGGATTTTTTACGCATCGAATACGTTGTACTTTCTGTTACATAATGAATATCCCTTTCAAACAAAACTTAAGATGCTGACACATGAATTCTGGGAAAAGAATTGTATTTAATTAGATCTGTCTTGGAACCGTGATGAGCAGTAGAGCTTTAGATTCAGCATTGGGCTCCTGTCAGGCAGTATAAGGTTGCTAGGCAATCGCCGAGGAGGCTCATACATACCCAATGCTTAATGTTGTTTGATGTGATTGTATACATGCAGTGCAGTTTATTTGGCCTTTTCTGGTAATTGCATGCACTAGATTTCTCAAGTTATGCAATTTATGCAGATGTATTTGACCAGGTTGAACAAAGATAGTGCCCTACTATCTATTGTAGAACAAATTTAAACTGAATATTTAAAACTAATGAAAGCACTTCAACAGCCTCTACTGTAATAGGAGGTAATGAGAGCGTGCAACAATTTAATTGTGCATTCATGTTTATACAATGAGGACAGTGATAGAGAAAGTGATAGAATTAAATAAAAGCATTTTAAATTACCCGTGATTCAACCTGTAAGACTGTGGACATCTAATGGAGGAATAAAATGATTGTGGGAGCAGCTTCAGAGAAGAGGTGAGTTTTGCATCTGGAGCAACTTTTTTTCCCCCTTAAAGTAGTTGTAAAGTCAGAAGGTATAAAAAAAAAACGTCTGTGTGCAGCAGCGGCCCTCAACACCCCCTAATACTTACCTGAGCCCCATCTCTCTCCAGCAATGTCAATGAGTGCCATTGGCTCCCGCTGCTGTCAATCAAAGTCAGTTAGCCAATCAGGGGAGAGAGAGGGGGCGGGCCAAACAGGGGCTCCATGTCTGAATGGACACAGGGAGCTGTGACTCGGGCTTGGGTGCCCCCCACAGCAAGCACTCAATAGGAGGGAGGGGCTAGGAAAGCTGAAGAGGAGGATCGTGGCTGCTCTGTGCAAATCCACTGCACAGTGCAGGTAAGTATAACATGTTTGTTATTTTTAGCAAAAAATTATACTTTACAATCACTTTAATTTAACCCAGATTTGGACTTTAAGAAATGTATGCACATGCAACCACCCTGCAGGTTTTGTACTTCCCAAAACCGAAATAGTTGCTTCAAACAACCATCTATGTTTGAAGCGGTATTAAAGAGTAATTCCAGGCATTGCTTTGTTATACATAGTTACATTGGTCCAGCCTGAACCGATGTAACCATGTACAGTATCTCACAAAAGTGTGTACACCCCTCACATTTTTGTAAATATTTTATTATACCTTTTTATGTGACAACGCTGAAGAAATTACACTTTGTTACATTGTTATTTGTTATAAAGCAGTGAGTGTATAGCTTGTATAACAGTGAAAATTTGCTAACTCTTAAAAATAACTCAACACACAGCCATTAATGTGTAAACCGCTGGCAACAAAAGTCAAAACACCCCTAAGTGATAATGTCCAAATTGGGCCCAAAGTGTCAATATTTTGGTGCCACAATGATGTAACATTTAGTTTGCTCTCCCCGAGTGTCTCCATCTGGTCACATGTCCAGTCTGAGCACTATAAAGCATAGCTGGCAATGCTCTATGGACATTACCCATGATTAAGTCACGTGGCAAGTGACGATACGCGTGGGGGAGGAGCCTACCATACGAGACCTGACGGAAGTTCCCGAGTGAGGATCTCTACAATTCGTTACTGAGCGGCTTTCACAAAGAGGGGGGAAATCATATTTAACATCCTGCCGTGATTTGTGTGGAGTGGATCTGAAGTAACTGCATTGCATATTATTCAACAAGGCTGTGTGGTATCATCACACTGAAGCGGGTCTGAATCCATTTGTAGTGCTCAATAGCCATCCTAGGCTGTGTTGGTTTGATTGCACTGACATTCACTTTCTGCTGATTAAACACGCACTGTTAACCCTTCAGAGCAATATCCATTCAACTATAGGGACGGTTATTGGAAACCTTATGCAGTCGATGCTATTTTGATTTTATCACATTTGTTTGCGGTGATAACAATACCGAGTTCACTCATCAGTGTTAGCAATTTTTGTTAGTTTTTTATCACATTTGGCATCTGATCTTTTGTAGTAGATATCACATTAATTAGTTGTTTTTAGCGCATATGTTCATTATTTACAATATTTTGTAAGGCCACCATTATTTTCTAGCCCTGCCTGGTTAAGGCAGGGCTAGAAAATAATGGTGGCCTTACAAAATATTGTAAATAATGAACATATGCGCTAAAAACAACTAATTAATGTGATATCTACTACAAAAGATCAGATGCCAAATGTGATAAAAAACTTTATTGGTTTAATGGTTCTCTTGGGTATGGAGTTCACTAGAGCTTCACAGGTTGCCTCTGGAGTCCTCTTCCACTCCTCCATGATGACATCACAGAGCTGGTGGATGTTAGAGACCTTGCACTCCTCCACTTTCCATTTGAGGATGCCCCACAGATGCTCAAAAGGATTTAGGTCTGGAGACATGCTTGGCCAGTCCATCATCTTTATGGAAAAAATAAATTGCGCCAAAAAATAAAGGACTGAGCATGGAATGCCAATATCAAAAAGTCTTTGAACCCAGGAAAATTACTAAATTAAACTGGTTAAAAATAAATGATGTTAAAGTCCCGAAATACTGATGGAGGGATCGAGGCAGACCCTGTAGTAAATAGAACACCACCACCGAGAATGAGCTGGTTGTGAAGAGACCCCCACCTTTTGGAAAGCCGCTTACCGCAACCAAGGGGTTAATGGGCACATAGACAATCTATCCACGGGAACGGACACCAGGCCAAAGGGAGTTCCGGACCAGACAAGCGATGAACGATCACAACCTCACACCAGGGCAGATCCTCGGTAATAGGTGGATAAAGAGAGACAGACCAATAGCGTAACTCCGTTACTCCTCTTTACCCTCGGCTTCTTTAGCAAGGCAGTGGCCATCTTGGAGGTCTGCTTGGGGTCATTATCATGTTGGAATACTGCCCTGCGGCCCAGTCTCCGAAGGGTTGGGATCATGCTCTGCTTCAGTATGTCACAGTACAAATTGGCATTTATGGTTCCCTCAATGAACTGTAGCTCCCCAGTGCCTGCAGCACTCATGCAGCCGTAGATCATGACACTCCCACCACCTTGTCTTCAGCATACTGTTTGCGGGCTTTCTTGTGCATCATCTTTAGAAGAGGCTTCCTTCTGAAACAACAGCCATGAAGACCAATTTGATGCAGTGTGCGGCGTATGGTCTGAGCACTGACAGGCAGACCCCCCACCCCTTGAACCTCTGCAGCAATGCTGGTAGCATGTCTATTTCCCAAAGACAACCTCTGGATATGACGATGAGCACATGCACTCAACTTCTTTGGTCGACCATGGTGAGGCCTGTTCTGTGTGGAACCTGTCCTGTTAAACGCTGTATGATCTTGGCTACCGTGCTTCAGCTCAGTTTCAGGCTCTTGGCAGTCTTCTTATAGCCTAGGCTATCTTTATGTAGAGCAACAATTCTTTTTTTCAGATCCTCAGAGAGTTCTTTGCCATGAGTTGGCATGTTGAACTTCCAGTGACTAGTATGAGAGAGTGAGAGTGATAACACCAAGCATTTACCATTTACAAGATTGTAATGGTCTAAGCTAAGAGGGTCCTGGTGGCCCAAAGATATCTGGTGAGTGGCCCCCCATATAATAGGTGGTCGAGTACATAGCAATGTGGAGCACTATTGAGTGTGAAGAGAATGTCTCACTAGATTTGCATGTGGTGAAGGAGAGATGGCGAAATAGAAGATTTAGAAATACATCATACGTGGACTTTCACTTGTTATACGTCTCTTTTTATGTTGCACAAATTGATTTAATGTTTATGATTGCATCAGTACATTTACAGGTTATCACAGGTATAAGCTAGCGTCTCAACACATGTTTTTTTTTTTTAGTTTTGGTTTAGCACCAAAGGATGGCAGCAGCTATATGTCTATGCCTATGTATGGCCAGTTCAAAAATTGTCCCATAATAACATAAATACAGAGAATTAACCAGGCTTAATTTAAGGTGAAGACTTATTTATATAGAAAATATTTATGGGTTTCAAATAGTAGGAGCCCTCCAAAGATTTTGAACATTCATGAGTACTGTAATTGTTTTCACGTGCCATTATTCTTTGGCAGTGTCGGGAGATCTGTGTCTGGCAGCACAAATATTTACTTTATATCTTGTCCTTCGAGTTTGGAAGCCAGAAAGCAGAAAGACCAATGCGGGCAATGCCAATACTGTCTCATTAAAGAGTTTTAAACGGTGGATATATATGAAAAAGAGATACGTTTGAAGTAAACTAACAAATATATGTTAATTAAAAAAAAAAATGTGTCGTATTTATAATGTATTCGGCATGCATTTGCAGTACATTCACCTTGAAACATTTATCCTGTTTATAAACCGTGATCAACACAATTACAAAGTTATCTTCGAATTTTTTTGATTAGACTTTAAATTAGACTTTTACATCTAAACAGTCTTGCTCTCCTTGAATTTTTTGTTGTAATAATGGGAATATATATTGGTTTTGTATACATTTAACTATATTATAATGTTTAGAACTAAAAAAAATAAGAAAAAATAGCCAGGTTAATAAAAAGTCCTGAATATTACAAATGCATTATTGTTAGCACACAAATGTTTGGTACCTTAAAAATCACTAAACATTTACATACTAAGAACAATACACTTGTGATATTCACTATTCCCTTTTTATCTTATTAAAAATTGTATATTTGCGACTAAATAGTACTATATATATATATATATATATATATATATATATATATATATATATAACAAACACTATACAATATATTCCCATTAACACATTAATGAGTAAGTATTGGAGAGCAAAAATGTTTAATTATAAAATTGTCCACAAAAGTCCCTTCATAAATGACTTTAAGGTAACTTAAAGTGTTAGTGATGGGTATGTGAAAAAGATAAGTCTGTAGTTAACTAAGAAATGTGTGCATTCACTGAACACATTTAACCTGTTTAGAAATTGCTTTCAATTTGGAAACCGTTTTCTCATGCTTTTTACCAGCAAAATAATTTTAGTGACTTTAGAAAATAATAACATTTGCATTTTTACAAATTTTTGTTTCCAGGCAAAAGAAAAAATGTGGTCATTACATGGCCTCTTAAAGTGGATGTAAACCCACTCTCATCCTTTCTAAACTACTGCCATAGTGCTGATCTATAATAATATACATGCCTCCTGCATGTATCCTTACCTGTCAAATGTTTCCCCTCTGTCTGTTATAAGAACTGAAAAACTACAGATTCTGTGGGTGGGTCTGTTGTCTGGAGCTCGGTGGGTGGAGTCGTGATGTCAGTAGACTCCCCACCCTCCTCTACACTCCCCTTGTCAACATGCATTTTTTCCTGTGTATTCCTTACACTAAATTCTGCTATGATCACCAACATCCAGTCAAAATCCAGCTGGAGTGGAGTTATAGATTGGTACTACATAGAGCAGGAATGCTCCATTAATATCCAGGCCTGAGACTGCAAGGTTTTCTCTCTCTCTCTTTTCATCAACCTTGTCCTTCCCAATTGATGTTGATGTTGGCCGTGTTGGCCTAGAAAATAAAGCCTTGGAAAACCCTTTATTCACTGTCTGGACCTTCGCTCATTACTTTGTTCCTCAGTTGCACCCTCAGTTCATACCAAGGTAACTTAATATGCCGATCCCAACAACAAATCAGCGGCTCCTGTGGGGGTAGCGCTACATATAAAATATCAAAAAATTGTTCACAAAACACTTCATAATGACAGGTCCACATTTCCTGAAACCCATTCCCATTCCCATATCTCCAGTTATTCCCAGCCATTTCAAAACATAGACTTCGGGTATGTGTTTGGTATAAATTTGTTAGCTGCAGGACAGTACACAAACACTTGAATAGACAGCAAATAGAAAGCGTTTTGCAATGAGGGCCTTTTTAAATGTATCTGCTGCCAAGAGCACCATCATGGCCCGCAGCCTTTACCTGCAGAGCATTAGAGAAAATAAGTGTGCTAGCCATTTGTGTACCATTTGCATCAGGAAGCACACAACTATGTAACAAAGCTCGGTGGGAGTAGCACCTCACGTCAACAGTAAAAAGCATGCACTCCTCCTCTTTAAGGGTATATAGCAGCCATTTTTTTTATGCCTGCTAATGAGCCCTTTTCCTCCTCCTTCTCATTGGCACATAGCAGCCATATATTTTAGCCCTGCTAATGTCCTCTTTACCTTCTCCTCAAAGGAGCAGAGCAGGCACTTGCCATTCCACTGTTGATTCTGTGACCCTTTTCCTGCTCCTTTTCCCCTTCATTTAATCTCGGCATATCACCACCAACTGACTATGAGGAATTTTTAAGGCTGCTATGCCCACAACCGTCCCACAAACATCTGCACTGTTGCTGTGTAAGAGAAGAAAATGTCCCCAAATAAAAATCATGCCAAGGATTTTTAATGCCTAATACCCAATTACACTTTTTCTATGTTACACCAGTGTCGGGTACCCATCTGTCCCTATTTTGCCAATAAGTTCATAAGCCAAATATGCTTCTGTACTGATGCATATTGCCTATCAAAATTATACTATTTTTACAAAAATGTCTTTAAAATTTCAGCCAGCAACAATTCGGAAATACCGTATCTCACAAAAGTAAGTACACTCCTCACATTTTTGTAAATATTTTATCATCTTTTCATGTGACAACACTGAAGAAATGACACTTTGCTACAATGTAAAGTAGTGAGTGTACTGCTTGTATAACAGTGTAAATTTTATGTCCCCTCAAAATAACTCAACACACATCCATTAATGTCTAAACCGCTGGCAACAAAAGTGAGAACACCCCTAAGTAAAAATGTCCAAATTGGGCCCAATTAGCCATTATTCCCCCCCAGTGTCATGTGACTTGTTAGTATTACAAGGCCTCAGGTGTGTAAAATTTGGTGTTATCACTCTCACTCTCTTATACTGGTCACTGGAAGTTCAACATGGCACCTCATAACAAAAAACTCTCTGAGGATCTGAAAAATAATAGTTGCTCTACATAAAGATGGCCTAGGCTATATTAAGATTACCAAGACCCTGAATCTGAGCTTCAGCATGGTGACCAAGACCATACAGCGGTTTAACAGGACAGGTTCCACTCAGAACAGGCCCATGGTCGACCAAAGAGGGTGAGTGCAGGTGCTCAGCATCATATCCAGAGGTTGTCTTTGCGAAATAGACGTATGAGTGCTGCAGAGGTTGAAGGGGTGGGAGGTCAGCCTGTCTGTGCTCAGACCATACGCCGCACACTGCATCAAATTGGTCTGCATAGCTGCCGTCCCAGAAGGAAGCCTCTTCTAAATATGATGCGCAAAAAAGCCTGCAAACAGTTTGCTGAAGACAAGCAGACTAAGGACATGGATTACTGGAACCATATCCTGTAGTCTGATGACACCAAGATAAACGTATTTGGTTCAGATGGTATCAAGCGTGTGTGGTGGCAACCAGGTGAGGAGTACAAAGACAAGGGTATCTTGCCTACAGTCAAGCATGGTGGTGGTCATGGTCTGGGGCTGCATAAGTCCCACCGGCACTGGGGAGCTACAGTTCATTGAGGGAAGAAGGAGACGTCCTGGACTGCCGCACACTCATAGGCAAATTTTATTTAAAAAAAATGGCAAAGAATAAAATTCAAAAAATGTCAAAATAATGCAAAAGCATACAAAACACAGTCAAAAACAAAAAGTGAACATGCAGGGGCAAATGGCTGACGCGTTTCACATCAATGTGAAGAAGGGAGGAAAATATTGCGCTAACCAAAACAAATTAGAACTAAAGCAGCCACACTACAATACGACAAATATTGAACAGTGATGTGAGAAAAAAATGCAGCGCTGTGAAACCATAAAAACAATGATTCCTCTTGGGAAATATTAATGATCACTGTGCTGGGACAGTGATAAAGTACCAACCACAGTGAAATAATGATAAAAAGTGAAAAAATGGTGCTGTAGTGAAACACAACCAAAAATTAATGATAATAAAACACTGAAAAGTCCATCCAAAACAGGTGAGATGAATAGATGGTAAATGACCACGAGACAGATTATCACCATTGAAATAGAGATGTAGTTGTGCTTACCAGAAAGCGTGGATCTGCCTGTCAGCGACAGCAGATCAATGAGGCATGAACGATCACGGAGCATACTCTGCTGGGCTTCCTCGGACTGGATTGAAGATGGAATGGATATTCAGTAGAGGGCCGTAGGTGTACGGTATCCCGGATAGCTGTCTTGATTATCCCAAGATGTCCGCTCGCAAGAGTGGATGGGAGGGATGGTGTTAGACCCCTTACGGGGTATAGTGGAATGAAAATGGAAGGCTCCAAGCAACATGCTGGGGAGAGAGAAGAAAAACGCAGCCCCAATGGTGCAGGTCAAAAATTATTTGAATAAAACCAGCAAATACATAAAAAGTGATCACATAGTATAAAAGAGGCAATATGAGAAAATGGTAAAAAAACATTTCTCATATTGCTCCTTTTATACTATGTGATCACTTTTTATCCGGGATATCGTACACCTACGGCCCTCTACTGAAGATCCATTCCATCTTCGATCCAGTCCGAGGAAGCCCAGCAGAGTACGCCCCGTTATCGTTCATGCCTCATTGATCTGCTGTCGCTGACAGGCAGATTCACGCTTTCTGGTAAGCACAATTACATCTCTATTTCAATGGTGATAATCTGTCTCTGAGGATCCACGTGGTCATTTACCATCTATTCATCTCACCTGTTTTGGATGGACTTTTCAGTGTTTTATTATCATAAATGTTTGGTTGTGTTTCACTACAGCACCATTTTTTCACTTTTTATCATTATTTCACTGTGGTTGGTACTTTATCACTGTCCCAGCACAGTGATCATTAATATTTCCCAAGAGGAATCATTGTCTTTATGGTTTCACAGCGCCGCGTTTCACATCAAGGTTAGATGCTTACTCATAGAAAACCTTCGCTGTCTTTTTAGGTTTTAGCTGAGGAGACACTTTGGGATTTTTTAATAACTAAGGTAGACTGCAGAAGTTGTGAAGTGTTATTTAACAGTGGCTTGGCTATAGTAGAAGTTGTGAAAGCAATCAAGCTATATTGCTAAGACAGCTAAACAAACTAGATAATGCAAAGGGAATCGCTGATCCTAATAACCACTAGTGTGCATATGATGTCTTAGCTCTTATAACCTGCAGACTTCACAGTCTCATTCTCCCAGGGATTAGCTAAGGTCAGATAACTATTCATTACTTCATCGATTCTCTCACTCTATTTCTGAAAAATTCTCCCAGCAGCAGACAGAAGCAATCAACCACCAGGTTTAAGGGAAAACCTGAGCAGACCTAAACAATGAATTTCAGCTCAGCTAGCTACAGCAGAGCTTTATACAAAATTTAGCCAGCCCAGAACAGGGGGGGGGGCTCCACACGTTAGCAATCAGACTGGGAATGGGAGGATCAATACCAGGAGTCAATCAAGTGCTCTACATGCACATATGCTGACAAGGAGCATGTGTACATTAGGAGAGAGTAGAGTAGGGTGACCACATTTGCAAACTACCATTCAGGGACACCCCCCTTACCAAAAATCAGCTTGTGCTGTAACGAATCACAGCACAGTGATTGGACACAAGAGGCAGGATTTATGATTTCTCCAATCACAAGCAGGAGGCAGGGATTGGGCTCCTCCAGGCATTCCCGGCCAGGACAAGTACTGTCAGTGAGTAAAGACGTGATGTGGCGGCCTTTTTTTAAGGCATCAGATTGGCCTGGGGGGTGGCTGTGTCAGTTTGATTCAGGGACACTGTATTGTCCCAGAATGAAGGTGCCTGGGACAGATATGCAAAATGCGGGACTGTCCCGGGTAATCTGGGACACGTGGTCACCCTAGAATAGAGGGATTGCTCTCTCTCAAGGTTTCTGCTCCTTCACTGTCCAGTTACAAGCTGGCATGCAACCAAGGCACATTGCTTGACTGTAGTAAAGAAAAATGTGGTCACCAAGCTGGCTGTGTTGCCTAGCAGGACTGTGAAAATGTAATGATTGGATGCAGACAAATGAAAACCCTCTGGCAGGTATAAAACCTCCAATATGTGTGTTTCAACTGTGTATTTAGCTGTTTAGCTGAGTTTAGCTTTAAGTTGCTCAAAGTTGTGTCAGAACAGATTTGGCTATATCTTACCACATCACATAAGCTATAATCTAACAAATGAGTTGTAGTAATGAGCAGCAGATTGTCTAACTCTTTCCATGCTGGGCTGTCTGATCTGTACATTTCAGGTTGTCTGATCTACAGACTGATCTGATCTTCTTGGACTGTGTTTTATTTTCCCATGTAGGACTGTCTGATCTTCACCTCCAGTACAAATCAAGAGCCTCAGAGAACATAATCCAATTTGATGAATTGCCAGTGGATAAAAGTCGCTCTTGCTGTGATGTGAAAAGGTGCTGATGGCAGCCACACTGTGAATCCATATTACTTTGACGCCCACGCTGGGTGCTGACAATGGCTGTTTCACAGCTCAGAGTGGCTGCATTTACTAAAAATTGCACCATTATACACAGGCTCAACAGCTTCCCATTTATAAGCATGCAATTTATACTTTTATTCTATAAAGTTTAAGGCTGCTTATCAAGCCAGTACGAGAACTAATGACACTCTGCATCCTGCAGCAACCAATCAGATATTACTTTAAACAGGTTAATTTCAGAAATATTACTTTAAGGCCCCGTACACACGGTCGAACATGTCCGCTGAAACTGGTCCGCAGTACCCTGCCTTCAACCCCCTCTGTGGTGCCACAATCTCTCCCTGCTTTCAATCTCCCCCTGCCTCCAATCACCCCCTGCCTCCATAGTCCCCTGCCTCCATCCCCCTCTGCGGTGCCACCAACAACCCCTGTCTCCATCCCCCACCCTCTCCGGTGCCACCATCCCCCTCTGCGGTGCCACCATCACCCCCTGCCTCCAATCACCCCCAGCCTCCAATCTCCATGCGCAGTTCCAAGCCGAACTGATTTTGGCTATTTTTACTGGCACATTCCTGCAACCACGGACATTTACCAACGGGGGAAATAAGTGCCAGTTTTTATGAACTGTCCGTAAAAATACGGACGGTTGGCAACACTGATCTGGAATGTTGGAATTGGAAGTTTCATTATAGAGTGTTAAAATGTGATGTTGCAACGATAAATGGTCATAACAGTTTTTTTATCACTAAACTGTGATTTCCTAGCAAGACATCAGTCAGGCACCACTGTACACCAAATGATCCATCCACTCACACATTACAATGGTTCCCCTCAACTGTGTGAATTATATTCTACACCGAGCCAGGATTCCGGAAAGCACGGTATGTGGTAGGTAAGTATCTCCTCAGGGAAAATCTTACTTGGCGCTTGACTACCCTAAAAAATGACCTTGATTTTGATTTAATTTGGAAGGTCTAGTAGATCAGTATTTCTCAATAGGGATGACCAGGCTGCCTAGCCAGTATAACAGTTTTGCAGAAATTCCAATGTAACTTACTTAATATTTAAAATGTTATGATCTTTGTAGAATCCTTTAATGCCCAGAGGAAAGGAAGGTTCTTTTCAACATGGTTTTACATGAACAGCCAGGTGTTTTCAGGCCAGTTATTTGATGTGCATGGTTCTTCCTCTACAAAGTTTTCCATCAGTGGTGGGTGGTCCCCAGTGATACAGAGAGCAGGGCTGCATCATTAATGTTAGCGCAAGGACGCTGTGGAGTGGGTCCATGACCACATTCTTCGAGGTTGAATGGCATCTGGGGGTGGAAAGAGCTTACTGTGGGGGACAGTGCTGAAAATTGGGGAATGTTGCAGCTAGAGGTGCTTTTGACTTTTTTTTTCATTTTCTGGGGTACCTTAAAAATACCTCCGAAGTCCAGATTTTAGGTGATTCTGCTACTTTGCCCTGCATGAACAAAGCCTAAACTAAGGACAAGACTGAATTGTCACATCTAATTTTAATGTAGAGAGGCTGCTGTATTTTAAAAAATCATGTTTGCTGTGTCTTTGGTGTAGTTCCATAGAAACAAATAGTAAAGCTTGTAAAACAAGATTACAACAAGTCTAGAACAGGTCTAAAACACACCACCCTGAGACTGCTCAGTTTGAAAAATGTAGAGGTATAAATGTAGCTTTATGTCCATTTTTTGAACTCATGACTAAACTAAAAGCACAAGGCTTAAAGTGGTTGTAAAGTCACTGGGCCAGATCCTCAAAAGAGATACGCAGGCGGATCTGCCGTTCCGCCTGCGTATCCCTGTTTCTATCTTTGAAACAGAATCAGTTTCCAAGAGATAGACAGAAGATCCGACATGTGTAAGGGACTTACACTGCCATATCTTAGGATGCAGTATCGCAGCCGCTGCTGGGGGCATTTCGAGTCGAAATGCCGCCTCGGGTATGCAAATTAGCACTTACGGAGATCCACAAAGCTTTTCAGCTTCGTTTTTTCTCCGTAAGTATTAGTTTGCAATCGTAAAATTAGGGCTGCTTTTACAAAGTGTAAAGTTAGTACACCTTGTAAAAGCAGACCCTTCTTTCCAGCGACGCTGTCTTTTTTTTTTTTTTATTTATTTTTTTCCCGCCGCAACTCGTTTTTTTCCCGACGCAACTTTTTTGACCCAGCGCAATTCACGAAGCTCAGCGTAACTTAATTTCGCGATATGCACGTCGGGAAAATGACGTCACGAGCATGCGCAGTACGTCCGGCGCGGGAGCGCGCCTAATTTAAATGGGACTCGCCCCATTTGAATTGGGAACGCCTTACGCCGGCCGGATTTAAGTTACACAGCCGAAAATTTCTAGGTAAGTGCTTTGTGGATCGGGCACTTAGGTAGAAATTTTCAGCCAGTGTAACTTAAATGGGAATATTTAAGTTACGGCGGCTGGCTGTGGATCTGGCCCACTGTGCCTAATTACTAGAATTCCCTCTGTTATAGTAACCTATGTTGCAAAGTGTCTTTTTAAAAAAAAAAATTGCAGCTCAATACCTTATTTCAGAGCACTGTTGTGCAGTCACGTGACCTCCCACAGCTCTCCTTCTCTGATCTGAGGACTACAGCGGGAGGGGCTGAGATTCCTCTCTGACATCAGCTGAGAAGAGAAAGGAGGAAAGTGGTTGGAGGTCACGCAGGGTTGGACTGGCCATCGGGACTACCGGGAGTTTCCCGGTGGGCCGATGGCTCAGTGGGCCAGTTGTCACTCAGGGGCGTCGGGAGGGGATGGCTAGAGCCCTAAATGGGTCCCCAAAAAGCCCGGAGTCTCGCCCTGAGTGTAAACATCCAGTGATTGGTGGGCAAGCGGGGGTGTGCGGCCGCAGTGAGCGTGGAGCTGTCAAAACTGATGTCAGGGATGGGCGGGGCCAATATGCGGGGGCACCCCCATCCCCGACATCAGTGCTTAGATGTGACAGCTCCACTCTCACTGCGGCCGCAAGCCCCGATACCAAAGTGCACTCTGACAGTCATAATCAGGGCCGGGCTGGGCCGGGATGCAAAGTGGCACTTTCCTCCCGGGCCGCTCTGATTCCCTGTAAAAAGGGCCGCTGTACTGCCAGGCCGCGGACCCTGCAGTGCAGTACAGATTTGCTCCCGAGTCCCGCGCACGCCGCTCAATGGCTGGAGATCACACCATTATTGGCTGTCAGTGTCATGTGACCCGTGGTGGGCGGGGCTTCGGATGGTACACAGGGACGGGGCCAGGGTTGGACTGGCCATCGGGACTACCGGGAGTTTCCCGGTGGGCCGATGGCTCAGTGGGCCAGTTGTCACTCAGGGGCGTCGGGAGGGGATGGCTAGAGCCCTAAATGGGTCCCCAAAAAGCCCGGAGTCTCGCCCTGAGTGTAAACATCCAGTGATTGGTGGGCAAGCGGGGGTGTGCGGCCGCAGTGAGAGTGGAGCTGTCAAAACTGATGTCGGGGATGGGCGGGGCCAATATGCGGGGGCACCCCCATCCCCGACATCAGTGCTTAGATGTGACAGCTCCACTCTCACTGCGGCCGCAAGCCCCGATACCAAAGTGCACTCTGACAGTCATAATCAGGGCCGGGCTGGGCCGGGATGCAAAGTGGCACTTTCCTCCCGGGCCGCTCTGATTCCCTGTAAAAAGGGCCGCTGTACTGCCAGGCCGCGGACCCTGCAGTGCAGTACAGATTTGCTCCCGAGTCCCGCGCACGCCGCTCAATGGCTGGAGATCACACCATTATTGGCTGTCAGTGTCATGTGACCCGTGGTGGGCGGGGCTTCGGATGGTACACAGGGACGGGGCTCTTGGGGAGAAGGCTCAGGCTGCTTGACTCATGTGACAGGCTGCTGTCTGACGGGGCTGGAAGATGGCAACCTGCGGGAGAGACATGTGCTGTGCTGCTGCTGTCGATAGAGAGAACAACCCCAGAGGAGCTGGTAAGTGTAACCTAACTACTACCACAACCTGCATTCACCCACCCTGCATTCACCCACCCACCCTGCATTCACCCACCCACCCTGCATTCACCCACCCTGCATTCACACACCCACCCTGCATTCACCCACCCTGCATTCACACACCCTGCATTCACCCACATACACCCACCCTGCGTTCACCCACCCTGCGTACACCCACCCTGCATTCACCCACCCTGCATTCACCCACCCGGCTTTTAGCCACATGCACTCACCCATCCTGCATTCACCCTCATACACCCACCCTTCATTCACCCACCCTGCGTACACCCACATTCACCCATCCTGCATTCATCCACATACACCCACCCTGCGTACACCCACCCTGCATTCATGCACATTCACCCACCCTGCGTACACCCACATTCATCCACATACACCCATCCTGCATTCACCCACCCTGCTTTCAGCCACATGCACTCACCCATCCTCCATTCACCCACATACACCCACCCTCCGTACACCCACATTCGGCCACCCTGCATTCGCCTGCATTCACCCATTCTGCATACACCCACCCTTCATACACCCACCCTTCATTCACCCATCCTGCATTCAACCACATTCACCCACGTACACCCACCCTGCGTACACCCACATTCACCCATCCTGCATTCACCCACATTCACCCATCCTGCATTAATCCACATACACCCACCCTGCATACACCCACATTCACCCACCCTGCACTCACCCACCCTGCATACACCCACCCTTCATTCACCCATCCTGCATTCACCCACATTCACCCATCCTGCATTCACCCTGCGTACACCCACCCTGCGTTCACCCATCCTGCGTTCACCCATCCTGCGTTCACCCACATTCACCCACCCTGCATTCACCCACATACACCCATCCTGCAATCGCCCACATTCACCCACCCTGCATTCACCCACATTTACCCATCCCGCATTCACCCACCCTGCACTCACCCACCCTGCATTCACCCATCCTGCATTCACCCACATACACCCACCCTGCATTCAACCACATACACCCATCCTGCATTCACCCATCCTGCATACACCCACATACACCCATCCTGCATTCACCCACATACAACCACCCTGCATTCACCCACATACACCCACCCTGCATTCACCCACATACACCCACCCTGCATTCACCCATCCTGCATTCACCCATCCTGCATTCACCCACATACACCCTGCATTGGTCACCATCATCACACCTCTCTCTATTACCCTTCAGGCCAATGTACACTGCATTATATGTCACCATTAAGGATGAGCTCCAGTGTGTTCGCACAGCCCACGTGCAGAGTCCGCCAGGAAGTTGGCACCGCGCTGCGCTAATCACAGGCAGGGAGACATTATCCCGATGCTCGGCTGCAGAGATCGGGAAATGTCTCCCTGCCTGTGATTAGCGCAGCGCGGTGCCGACTTCCTGGTGGGCTCTGCACGTGGGCTGTGCGAACACACCGGAGTTTATCCCTAGTCACCATACCCTGTGTGTACTCCTCATACCCTGCACATATCCATTACACCTGCTCAACTACAGACGACTAATGCACAGCTATCCACTCCCTGCAGAGCCCTGACACCACCCATCTAGGGTTGCCACCTCATCCCCTTAAACCCGAACACATGTTAATTACACAGGTTCCGAGTCTAATTTGATGCAGATACCTTAATCAGCCACAGAACCTGTGTAATTCATGTGTGTTTGGGTTTAAAGGCATGAGGTGGCAACCCTACACCCAACACTCCCCATTATACCCTATTATACTCTGCATACACCAATCACACCCCACACTACCAACACCTCTCACCACAGATCCCACCCTACTATACTCTGCATACACCATTCACATAAGAACTCTTGCACCTCTCACTACCCATCACACTTCACACCTTCTTACAGCTATGACCCCCCATCACACCCTGTCCTACCTTGTATACACCCATCACACACTGCATTATACACTGTGTACTCCCCTCTTTTATTGTCACCACCCTTTACAGCCTGGTTGCAACCATCACCATGCAACCTACCCCTCCCCTAAATATACAACAGTCAAACCCTTCATATACCTGCTCATCCTCCAATGTAAAAACAAAACAAAACAAAAACATTTGGTACATATTCCCTCATGCAATCCATCATTTGATCGTCTTTTTTTTTTTGCTTTAAAAAATGAAAAAATACCAAAAATTATTATTTTTTTTTTTTTGTAAATAAGTAATTTTTCTCCTTCACTGATGAGGCGGCACTGATTAGTTGGCACTGATGTGGAGGCACTAATATGCCGCACAGATAGGTGGCACTGATGGTGGGCAAGCACTGAAAGGCAGCACTGATTGGTGTCTCCGATGGGCACAGAATGGCATCACTTGCTGGGCACTGTTGGGGCTGCACTGATGATCAGTGCCCTTTTTCACCTGTACGGGTCTCCCCTGCGAAGAGGTGCCACTGATCGGTTCTCCTCTCCTCACACTCTGTCAGTGTGAGGCAAGGAGAGGCGATAAACGACACTTGTGATCCATGATTGGACACAGCGGATCACATGGATAAATGAATGGTGAGCTGATTCGGTGGTTCAATGGGCCACTTGAACCACCAATGGGCCACTTGACTGGACTTGCCCCCCAGGCCGAAGGCTGCCAGCCCTCCCCTGGTCAGAATGTATACAGGCAGTGTTTGCTATGTACTGGACGAAGGGGCACCGCACATCGGTATCGGGTCCTGCGGCTGCAGAGTCTGACTGCTGGCTGGGGAGGAAGGTGGTGGCCGCACCCGTTGCCACTACTGCAAGTGCACGGTTCCAGTGCAGGCTGCAGAGTATCGCTGCTGGAGGGGGTGCATGGTGCGTGGAGTGCATGTGCAGGGTGACAACAGTGAACCTGTTGAACATCCTGCCTGTGTGTCCTCTCAGACCTCTTCTCTCCCGTGTAACTCCTCCTTCCCCCCCACAGCCACTTTCATCCATACAATAAGCAGACTGTCCGAGCAGAAGGCGGAGCTGTCCAACTTGTCAAGTTAAAAAGCCTGTGATTTGTTGCTAGGGGCGGTCCTAGCAACCAATCGTCTGTCTGTTACATGGAAAGTTAAACAGCTCCCGCCTTCTGCTTGGACTCGTCTGCCGCCTCTGTCTTCTCCCTGCTGTGTAAGGTAAGGGAGGGGGCACTGACATAAAGGGAACTGTGTTTGTTGCAAAGAAAGAAGATGGTTGTAAAGGATACCAGAAAGGAGGGGACTGTGAAAGGAAGTGGGTGTCAGTGTATGTGTAAGGAGGGGGTCAGTATATGTGTAAGGGGGGGGGGGGGTCAGTATATGTGTGAGAAGGGGGGGTCAGTGTTTGTGTCTGAGCCGCCCATAGTGTCGGCGGTAAAACGCCAATATTTTTACCGCCGACAATTGCGTATAGTTTACTGTGTTTGTTTGCAAAAATTATGTGGGCCAGTCTGGATGAAGTCCAGGGCCAAATTTTTGTCCCAGTCCACCCCTGAGGTCACGTGACTGCACAGCGCCACTCTGAATTTAAGATATTGAGCTGCATAATTGAAAAACAAAAACAAAGACTCTTTGCAACATAGCTTCCTACAAAAGAGGGTATTCTAGTAATTAGGCGCAGTGACTTTACACAGAATAGCAGCTGGAGGGAAGGGGCGAGGAGCAGATCAGATCTCACATCATTGACTCAATATAGCTGACAGGCAGGGAGTAGGGGGAGAGGGAGAGCAGCAGGATGACAGAGGCACTGACCATGGTATCATGGATCAGCAGCCATGATTGCCAAAATATACACAGAGTTCCTACACACTGCGAAAGGGCATCAAGAACCCTTTAAAATGTATCCAACTGCATATCTGTTTCTCTGTATTATCACATTCATTATGAATGCATGTTGTCTCAATGAGCCTTCAAGCAACAGTCAAAAACAGTATTGCAGTGTGGCATTGTGATTAATCATATATCCCCTTACAGTTTGTTGTTCTGCACAGATTGTAAATGAAAAGTGGTTTTTGCATTTTTGTATTGCTTGAAAGGAAAATTAAATAACCAGTGACATTAAAACCTAAAGGATAACTTTGCTTTCATGGGAAAAAAATATATAGCATGTACAATATATTATATTGTAATTGAATGTTATTAAAAATTACCTTCTGTTTCAGTCCACAGTGTTGTAATTTTTCTGTAAAATTCAATGCAATATGGCATCCTGGAGACACTTCATACAATGCTCCTTTTTGATTGGCTCAGAGGTCTGCACTAAGAAACAAATCAAATTTTAGGCATCCTCTGCAACAAAAAGTTACTTTTTGGTCAGACACTCCCTAAGGGTAATCACTTCCAAAGGGATGTAGACCCTGCATTTTTCTCATTCGAAAACTGCAAATGCATCAGCTGATTAACAATGAAAAAAGTCACTCCCATTTAGATTCACTCTACACTTGTAGACATGTAGAAAAGCAGCTTTTTATTCAGAGCAGCAACAGGCAGGAATCTACAGCAAAAATTGTTAAAAGAGAAGTATGGGTTTGGGTTTTTTCCCTCCGTTATACTTACCTAAGTGGAGTGGATACAGCATTGGACCGATGCTGCATCTGTCCCCCGGCATCTCTGTACTGAAAATCGAGCCACCAAACACCGCCAATGGCTCTGTTCTCACAGCCCCTTGAGCAGAGAGCTGCTGCCTGTCAGTCAGCATCTCTCCTGCTCTGCTCCTCCATGCTCACTGCAGCGGCTCTCTGAGAGGCTGAGAAGGCCATCAGTCCAGTCAGCTGGCGGATCCAGACTTCCAGAGTCATGGTGGTGCCTGGAATGATCTGTGTGAGGTCAGCAGAGAGCGGACTTTAGACTGCTCTCTCCTGAAAATGGGTCACAGGAGTGCAAAACGAATTGCACTCCTGTGACCTGTAGGAGAAGCCCAGTCAAATGAGCCCAGGCTGGAATATCCCTGCAATGTACTGCAGCTATATGTTTAGTACCAATCAAATGGAAGCAGCAAATACCACCTTCTCAAACTGATCTTCAAAAATGAATTCACAATGTGTACAATATGGAATATTTGACAGCTCGTTCCTAAATATAATAACATTTGGCATCCCTGGCATCTTGTAGAAGACCCAAGATCTTAGTCTTGCTGACAGGGATGTCTCCTTATGCCGCGTACACACGATCAGTCCATCCAATGAGAACGGACCAATGGACCCTTTTTTTTCGGCTTAAAAAACCGATCATGTCGGAACGCGGTCACGTAAAACACACGACGTGCTGAAAAAAACGTTCAATACTTCCAAGCATGCGTCGACTTGATTCTGAGCATGCGTGGATTTTTATCCGATGGTCGTGCCTACTAACAATCGGTTTTGTTCTATCGGTTAGGAATCCATCGGTTAAGTTTAAAGCAAGTTGGCTTTTTTTTAACCGATGGCGCCCACACACGATCGGTTTTGACCGATGAAAACGGTCCATCAGACCATTCTCATCAATGTCATGCCCACTTGGAAATGTGTAAAATTGTCAGTGGGGTAGGTTTCTTTACCCTCTACCCCCCCACCCCTTTTTTCTCCTTGTCTTTTTTTTTTTCTTTTACATCTGGCTATTCAATTTATCATGCAATGGACTATCCATCCTATTTCTATATACCGTATAAGCTGAGTTTTTCAGCACATTTTTTTTGTGCTGAAAATGCCCCACTCTGCTTATACTCGAGTCGCTCTAATCAGCCCCTGTGTCATGAAGTCAGATGGCGTCCAGTGTAACCCCGCCCCCTCCTCCTCCTCGTCCATGATAGGTGGAACACTGAAGACTGACTCACTGCTGGGAAACTGAGTGTTCCATCTATCATGGATGAGGAGGAGGTGGGGCGGGATTACACTGGACGGCTGCCGACTGCATGACACAGAGACGTGTTTCGTCATCTAGGACATCATCTGAGGGCGAGTATATATGGTAGCAGCTCATTTGTCGTCTCCTTAAATTTGACATTTTATATGCACTGTATTTGTTATTGATTTTAACTTACTCCAGAAGCTCTTATTTATTGTAGTCAGTGGTTTTTAGGGATTCTACAATTTTTTCAACCTATTGTATATGTTTTTTATTTTTCTTAAAAAAATGAATAACGAAACTCTGGGATAATTAAAAAAATTATCCTTGCAGCTAGCCCCCCCCCCCCCCCCCAACACCACCAAACATTGCAAAAGTAAAATACTTGTTCATTCTAGGGGCAGGACAGAGGAAGGAGTACTTACCTTATTCCTCTCTCTTCTGGCAGCCGTCTCTCTCCTGCTTCCGGTGACGCCAATAAGGAAAGCAGCTTCAGAAGTTAATTTTTGCAGCTAGGAAGAAGCCTACAGGAGCAAGGAATAAGGTAAGTATTACTGCTTATTCATTTATCCCCAGATTAAACGAGCATTTAACCATTGCAGTGCAGGGGAGGGGTACAGTTTTACTGCAGACCGGAGTAGGTGTCACATACCTTTTTGGAGGCCGAAGTGCTAAGAGGGCTCCCTTTGTGGCTGAGTGCAGAGCACCCCTGAAGGTGGTAACAGGAGATGCTACAAACAAAGAAGCATGAGTTGCCAGCTGCGTGAGGCTGAAGTGCTGAGAAAATCTTTACTGTATAATGGCCAGGTGAGCAGGATGCGCTGCAGGGCAGGAATCCCTCAGAAGTAACAGGCGATACTTGGCAGCAGGGAGGGAGACAAAGGTAGGCTCAGGAGCCAGGCCAGTAGTCATGCATGAGAATTTAGCCAGGAGCAGAAGCAGAATCACAATCAAGCCGGGGTCATACACAGAAAATCAGGCAGCAGCAGAGTCAGCAGAACAGGCCAAGGTCATACACGGGCAATCAGGCAACAGCAGAGTCAGTAGAACAAGCCAGGGGTCAGAGCTAGGGATTGGAGACAAGACAGATCAAGAGCAAATCGGGTCAGTAACAGGGAATCCAATAATAGCATAAGCAGGAGCACTGAAACACATGGGTGCGCTGACAATCATTCAGCAGCTTGTGGATCAGACTGCAGGTTTTAAATAGGCCGCTGGGCCCCAGGATCTGTCACGCATTGCATGAACAATTGCACACCAAGGTTTTCAGCCGTTTACAGGTGTGCATGCACACGCATTTGCACAGGCATGTGCCTGAGTACCCACAACCATCATCTGCGGCCCTGTTGGGTGTTGGCAGATGTGCTAGCTCGCCTGTTAATCATCCTCTGACAGTAGGGCTTTAAATCAATAAGTCTTTTCTGGAGAGGTAGGGGAATCCTCAGACAGCTGAAGTACAACTGACATTTCTGTTCCGCTCTATATCAGACACATTGTAGCCTAGGAGGGTATATGAGCTTCAGAGCTGAAATAATAAATGACTCCTAGAAGACAGAAAACAATAGCTTATCTACAGAAATTACAACTTAGTATTTTTACACTGTTTACATAAATGAACAAAGGTAAGCTAACTCCACCCTGTATGTAATAAAGAATCAGAAATTATTTTAGATTTAGTTATTTGTTACGCTTTCATACAGCACCAATAGTTTCTCTACTGAATACACCTCCAAGGGCACCTACAGTCTAAGGGCCAGATCCACGTAGATTGGCGTAATTTTAAGCAGGCGTAGCGTATCGTAATTACGCTACGCCGCCGCTACTTTGAGAGGCAAGTGCTGTATTCACAAAGCACTTGCCTCTAAAGTTACGGCGGCGTAGCGTAAATGTGTCGGCGTAAGGGCGCGGAATTAAAATGACAAAGATGTGGGCGTGTTTTATGTTAATTCAACTTCACCCCACATAAATGATGAGTTTTTTTAACGGCACATGCCCGTGGGGGTATCCCAGTGCGCATGCTCGAAATCACGTTGCAAATAGTCAATGCTTTTGACGTGAACGTAATTTACGCAAAGCCCTATTCGCGAACGTTTTACGCAAACGACGTACACGACGGAAAATTTGACGCTGGCCCGACGTCCATACTTAACATTGCATATGCCTCATAGACCCAGGGATAACGTTACGCTGAAAAAAGCCTTACGTAAACGACGTAAAAAAATGCGCCGGCCGGACGAAAGTTCTGAGAATCGGCATATCTAGGTAATTTGCATACTCTACATGGAAATCAATGGAAGCGCCACCTAGCGGCCAGCGTAAATATGCACCTAAGATCCGACGGAGTACTAAGACATACGTCAGTCGGATCTAGCCCCCATTCAGTCGTATCTTGTTTTGTGGATACAAAACAAAGATACGACGGGGCAGCCTAGAAGTTACGCGGCGTATCAATAGATACGCCAACGTAACTTCTTTGTGGATCTGGCCCCAAATCTTTATCTCAACCTGAGCCTTATGCCGTGTACACACGGTTGTTTTTCGGCATGAAAAAAATGAAATATTTTCATCATGAAAAAAAACAAAGTTTTTCCAACTTCATCATTAAAAACAATGTTGCCCACACACCATCGTTTTGGAAAAATAAAAATTAGCTAGATACGCCGATTCATGAACGTACTTGCGCCCGCAACGCCGCTTACGTCTGGCGTAACGTTACCCCTGCTATATGAGGCGCAGCCAATGTTAAGGTATGGACGTCGGAATAGCCGTCAAATTTTACGTAGTTTACGCAAGTGGTACGTGAATGGGGTTGTGCGTAAGTTACGTTCACGCCGAAAGCATTGCGCCGACATTTCTTAGGGAGTATATGCAACGTGATTCTGAGCATGCGCGCGCATGCGCCGTACAAACGGCAATTCATTTACATGGGGTCACAGCTAATTTAAATGAAGCACGCCCCCTACCTGCCTATTTTGAATTAGGCGGGCTTACGCCAGCCTAATTACACTACGCCGGCGCAACGTACAGCGCAGAATCTTAGCTCCCTGATTTATGTCGGCGTAGCGCATAATAGATGTGCTACGCCGGCCAAAAGGTACACCGCTGTACCTGAATCTAGCTCTTTGTTAATTTGTATACAACCACACTTGATACTGAGTTGAGAGTAATCATGAGAACAAGAACAGACGCTGTGAACATTAAAGCAATGGTCTACATGGGAAAGTACACTTTGCATTTTGATAACCAATAAATTCAAAGTGGCTTTTCCAATATTCTGTGGCAGACAACAAGTTCAATTCACTAAGCTATAATAACTTTTAGCAATAACTGGTATTTTTGAGCAGAAAGAGATAATAAGAGTGGAAAGTCGTAGTCGCATGACTAAAGTTACAGCATATTGAACTGAGTCTTATCTGTAAATTCAAGAAAATAAAGATATTTTAAAGTTCAAGCTCCGCCAAAACGTTATCTTAGTTTTTAGTAGCATGGGTAATGCCTGTACACACGATCGGATATCTGATTGAATCTAATGCGATGGATTTTTTTATGGATATCCGATGAAGCTGGCTTTCATCAGTCTTGCCTACACACCATTGGTCAAAAATCTGACCGTGTCCAACGCGGTGACGTAAAACACTACGAAGTGCTGAGAAAAATGAAGTTCAATGCTTCCGAGCATGCGTCGACTTGATTCTGAGCATGTATGGATTTTTGACCGATGGAGTTCCACACAGACGATCATTTTTTTCTAGCAGATTTTTATCCATAGGAAAATTTTAAAACATGTTCTATTTTTTTTCACCGATGAAAAACAAACCGATGGGGCCCACACACGATCGGTTTGTCAGATGAAAACGGTCCATCGGTCCGTTTTTATCAGACAAACCGATCGTGTGTACAAGGCTTAAGAGTCAGTCAATTGTTAACAGTTGTCATTACTGTCAGGGTTCATACCAAGGATATTTTCCCTTAGGCCCCTTTCACATTGAGGTGTTTTTCATGCGGTACAGCGCTAAAAATAGCGCTGCTATACCACATGAAAAAATCATGCCCTGCAGGCTTCAATGTGAAAGCCCGAAGGCTTTCACACTGAAGCGGTGCGGTAGCAGGAACGCTCCAAAAGTCCTGCTAGCTGCATCTTTGGAGCGGTATAGGAGCGGTGTGTTTACCGCTCCTATACCGCGCCTTCCCATTGAAATCAATGGGAAACCGCGGTATTAACCCTTTTTCAGCCGCTAGCGGGGGTTAAAACCTCACCGCTAGCGCCCGAATATCGCGGTAAATATGACGGTATAGCGGCGCTACAAATAGCGCGGCTATACCATCACCGCGGCTCCACTGCCCAATGTGAAAGCAGCCTTACTTGCTGTTTAGGTGACACAAGTACAAACCATTAGAGGATGTGGGTGTCACTGGGACAGGGAGATACAGAGAATGATAACAACCTGAAAGATGTTTCAACCTTTCCCTAGTCTATCAAATAAATGTCTGTTTTTTCTATCTCTGTCCCCATCAGGGAAATATTTCATCTCAACCTTGACAGGTTGGGGGGAGATTTGCTAAAATTGGTGCTCACAGAATCCGGTGCAGCTCTGTATAGTAAGCAATCAACTTCTAACTTTAGCTTGTTCAATTAAGCTCTGACAACCTAGTAACTGATTGTTTACTATACACAGCTTGACCAGATTCTGTGGGCACCAGCTTTAATAAATCTCCCCCTTTGTGTCTAGAGAACATCTAGAGGTTTCTAGCCCATCCTGGCTCTACAGAAATTGAAAAAAAAAAAAGTTTTGACCAGAGTTGACTTCTTTAAGGAAATCTATGGTAAGAGAATGATGCCATTTTTCCAATACTGAAAATGTAAGTTGTTTGGCTGTCTCTGACTTCAATACTCTTTCTAAGTTAGTGACTCATAAACAGCAAGAACCGAGGGCCAGATTCAGGTAGAAGTTCGGCGACGTAACGTATCGTAGATACGTTACACCGCCGCAAGTTTTCATCGCAAGTGCCTGATTCACAGAGCACTTGCAATGAAAACCTACGCCGGCGGCCTCCGGCGTAAGCCCGCGTAATTCAAAGGGGCGTGTGCCATCTAAATTAGGCGCGCTCCCGCGCCGGACCTACTGCGCATGCTCCCTTTTGAATTACCCGCCGTGCTTTGCACGAAGTGACGTCATTGTTTCGAACGGCAACGCGCGTAGCGTAATTCCGTATTCCCGGACGGCTTATGCAAACGACGTGAATTTTTAAATTTCGACGCGGGAACGATGGCCATACTTTATACAGCACATACGTGTGCTGTGTAAAGTTAAGGCACCCAAAACGACGACTAACTTTGCGATGGGAAACTAGACTAGCGGCGACGTAGCGAACGCGAAAAACCGTCGTGGATCGCCGTAACTCCTAATTTGCATACCCGACGCTGGTTTACGACACAAACTCCCCCCAGCGGCGGCCGCGGTACTGCATCCTAAGATCCGATAGTGTAAAACAATTACACCTGTCGGATCTTAGGGATATCTATGCGTAACTGATTCTATGAATCAGTCGCATAGATACTCTGAGAGATACGACGGAGTATCTGAGATACTCCGTCGTATCTCCTTTGTGAATCTGGGCCCAAGTTCTTATTTTTATACTTTAAGTGGGTCAGTGACTTACAAAGAACAGAATGTTAGGGGGATCACCATCACTGCTGAATAGGGCTGGGGAAATTAAAGATTAATTCCTTGATTAATCTTTAATTTTTTGGATCGATCAAAATTCTTTTGATCGATCAAAATTCTTGACGTCACTGGACGGTGAGACTTACCCTGCTGGATGCGAGCAAACTGCACCCATTAGATTGAGGTACCTTTGCATCTGTGGAGCAGGAGGATGCATCAGGCTCCATCAGGGGAAGGGGGCAAAAATAATCATCGTTTTCCTGTTCTAAGCAGTTTTGTGCAGACAATTCTTTGTGTATCGGCAACATCTGTTCCTTGCGAAAGACTGTTCAGTTCTTCAGGGTATATTGTCAATAAAATGCGATCATGTCTGCTTCCAGAAAATGTAAACACTCTGGTATGTCTGCGTGCAGGGGTCAAGTCCTGGGAAAAAAAGTGTGGGAACTCCCACCCAAGATCCACTTCCCCACCAAAAAAATAAAAAATGATACGCTCATATGCATAATTACTAAACCGCATGTTTGTCATTGTTCCCAGGAGACATTGCGGAGGTCTGCCGCAAGTTATCGCGGGATTTAGAAAGAACTTTAAGCAAGTTATTTCTAAATCCCGCGATAACTCGCGGCAGACCTCCGCAATGTCTCCTGGGAACAATGACAAAAGCTCCCAGGAGACATTGCGGCATCGAGGAAGTGACGGAATACACGCACACTACCCGATAAATCCATATACAGGAAGCGGCCAGTAACATAAAGGATTACTAAGGTTCGCCTGCCCCTGTCAGTGTTTTGAGCTGGGCATCGCCGATTAGTGAAGGATTGGCTTGGGCGGCTCGGGAGGCTCGGCTGCTCTAGTCCTGCAAAGGGAACTGCCTTCCTGCTGTGAAAAAAGTGCAGGAACTCCGTTCCCACGCGTTCCCGCAGGACTTGAGCCCTGTCTGCGTGACTGGCTAAAGTGATGTCTACTTGCCTACTATAAAGTGACTCACAGTCAATATACTAGATAAGTTTTATAATTAAAGTTAAATGAACTTTCTACATTTTTCTTAAAGTTTAATAATAAAATTACTTACGTCAGTGCTACAGTTTGAATTTAAAACGTATTTGTGTGAACTGTGAAGTTAAGTCATGGATTGTGGGAAACTAACTAGTGTCGGGTGATTGTATATAGTGTATACCACATTTACCACTGACCACTGACTAATGCAGAGTTGCAATGCAAGAAGATCAGCTAAAAGGAGTTGGATCTGTAAGTGCGTTATAATTAATCGAAATTAGTCGATTAATCGATTAAAAAAAAATTAATTAATCGAACACGAAAATTTTAATCAGTAACAGCCCTACTGCTGAACATTGCAGCTAAATACTTCTCTCCTTTTGCTCCAGTACTTTAGAGTCAGAGACATTGCATAGGGTCCAGCAACTTCTTTCCAGCCCAGAGAACCCAAGTCTTTCCTGGTCAGTCTTAGCTGTCCAGCCCCTTACTGCTCCAGAGGTTACGCTCTTCTCTTAACTTTAGCTGTGAGATTGATAAAGTGGGTTTTGACATCCCAAGTCAATACCTTATACACAGGGACTGCTTGTAGGCAGGTGGAGGCTGCAGTATGTCCTCTAAACTGAAGGTGGTTCTGTGCTGTTTCTCAGGCTGGCAAGAGTCTATTGAGGACGTCTTTTCCCATGTTATGGGCTGCAGGAAGCCCTGTTGGAGAGGACAGCAATCCTATTGGATACTGAAACCCCTCAAAATTTGGGCAGCCATCTTGACTGAAGATTTTCATAAATGGTGAAATGCTGCGTTATTCAGTGTGGGAATAAGGCATAGAGAGAGCCCTGCTGGATAATAAGAGAGTTGGAACAGTATTAAGGAGAGGTACCTGTCAAGAAGGTAAAGAGCTTCTTGAGTGTTTCCTCTTTCAGCCTTCTAGAATAGTCTCCCACTGACAGCCACATATCTACAGGGACTTTTGGAGATCTCAGTGTGATCAATATCATAGCTCCTCCAAAGAAAGTGCTTCTCCGGCATTCTGCTCTGTAAGTGCCTTATATGTTACTATTGGAAAATGCCCAATGGACAAACTGTGCCCTCTACTGCCTGAAATCATGTATGACATATGTGGTGCAAATGCTGTAAATTTGTCAGGAAACATGAATCAGACTGAGACAGAAGTGCAGTGAAAATCACACTATTTAATAAAATGATATAAACAGAGCAAACAGAGTCAAAACATAGCCAGAGTTCGGTAATCAGGACAGGTAGTCAGAACAAGCCAGAGAAACAGGAGTCCAGAGATCAGCGAAGTCGGATGCAGCAAACAGGATCAGGAACCAGAAGGGAAGTCAGCCAAGCAAAAGTCTTTCACAAGAAATCACAGTAGAGAGAGTCCGGATATGTTGACCCATGCAAAAGCACAGAAGATCTGATCCATGCAGCTTAAACACCTAGCAGAGCTAGCTGATGAGCAGGAAATTAAGACCAGGTGAGTCAATGGAATGAAAAGTGCTGGCAATTAACAGCTGAGCACAGAGCTCTGAGAAGGAAAGGCTGAGACCAGCCCTGACAACATTGCCTTATTTCTGTGAACAATTTCTTCAATATGAGCAAAAGTAAGTATATACGAGTGTTTACTCAATTCTCAGGTAGCCTGGTTAGGCCCTGCTTACATGCTTGTCCCAAGTCACACACAGACTTCCAGTGAGTGTGTCAACCTGCGCCTAAAAGCTATTGCTACCTGACACTGTAAAGTGCCAGAAGCCAAACTCATAATTATCATTCCCAGCTCTTGACCCAGGGGACATGCCACCATTCTTTAGCCAGCAGAACATTTGGTTCTCAAACCTTCTTCAGCCCCCTCAATAAGGAAAAGTCACATCCAGTTGTTTTTGCTACCAACAAAAACTTTACTGTGACCAGGATTTCTAGTAGGGATCATGTACATCTTCAAACAATGAACATTTCTTTCACAGGAGGTATAAGGTGCCCATAGAGTTTATTTTTCGATCAATTCACTCCCTACTTTGGAGAAGAAGTTCAACCTTTTACCTCTGCACCCAGCGAGGATTAACCACACCCCCAAAGGGGAGCTTTAATGCCAATAACCCCCATTTATGCTATAATATTTCCTTCTATAACAGTAGGGTTCCTCCATACTTGGTCTCTGTATTATATGCTCCACACCTGTCTCCAACCATTACTCCCTATATATCCCCAAATCAGGGCAACTTGAGTGACAAGACATTCACCTAGCAGTACCAAGGTTGGATCATCCCTAAAAACACCTTACCAGAGGCTATTGTAGCAGGAAGACAGCCCAGCAAGTAACATTTTTAAGAGAAGTTTGATAAAAGGAAGCCAGGACTAAGGCACCACTCTTCCTGAAAATGCATCCTGCCTGGCTATCATGCTGAAACAGTGATTTCAATATTTTCTAAGTCACTGACTTATGAAGATCAGGTGTTATGGATTTTCAGTTTTTTTTCTTATACCTATTCACTGCCTTAAGGGGTTAATTCTAAAGACTGCCAGGCAGCTAGCATTTTCAAAAGAGGGTAAGTATTGGCAGCCTCAGCACTTATCTCAGTAAAGGTTTACTTTATATCATTTAGGCCCTCATTCATGAAACATAGCTCCCAACTATCCCGGTTGTGTGGGATTGTCCCACCTTTTATGCCTTGTCTTGCTTTCTTGTGTCACTTTACTGCATCTTGCATTGCCTGGCTTTTATCCTGCCACAGAAAAGGCATATGAACCCTGGTGATAAAAAATTGACTTGAACTCTCCAGTATTTTATGGCACGGTTAACAACTTTTATAAGACACGTTTTTGCTGAAGGGCAACAACAAGAAGGGCGAAATGTCTACAAGGATGATTGCAGAACTTCTGCTCAGGTGCCGCGTCATTTGCACTGGCCACCTAAGTGGTCAGAGATCAAATATTGCCATGAAAGTCTGCTGTACAATTCAGTTCTATGACTTTCTCATTTTTGTAACCATTTCAACAAAATCATATAATTTGGTGGAAATATAATAGTGTATCTGATTTATGATCTTTGCCCTGAGCCTGCTAATGCGTTGAAGGATCAGTCCATGAAAATTGTTTAATATTGCATCTGATTATGTTCTAGTTCACTGTAAACACTTCATGTTTTATTTTTCTTTCCAGCGCTATGATTTCCTGCGGCATATCTGATTGGAAACGTGTTTGTGTAGAGACAGACTAGCACCATTTCCTAGCCAAGCTTTCTACTTTCCCAGGTTTGTTAACTTTTATTCTCTTAATTTCCATCCTAAATGAATTTACTAAATGACATCATACAGATACATATACAATCGTAACCTGGGATCATTATTGGTGATAAAATTATTATTGTGGATTTCCAATGAGTATTTTTTTTTTATTATTTCTAGTGAGTTTTTAAGGCAGTTAAAAAGAAGCCAATACATTTTGGCCTGTATGTAGCGCCTGGCTACTTTCATAGCAGGTGCTGCTGTAAATTTAGAGGGGGTCAGAGAGTTGCCTCTGACCATGTTTATTTTTCTAAATTTAAGGCCTCTGGTTGTACTGTGTGCTCATGCTTACTCTCTGGAGACTCCCATCCCCCCAGACAGCAGATGACAGCAGTAAGGCCAGGGTCGTGTGGATACTTCTCTTCGGCAGCCTATCAGGAGGATTGATCTCCTTGCTGTGCATGCTTGGGTGAGGTATTTAGGGGGCAGATGCCATTGATTTTGCGTGGTCGCTTTGCCGCCATCCACCTGGGCAGTCGTCCCACCACCCCCATGTGTGGCTCTCCTGGCCAGGGTGTGTGTGTGTGGTGCAGTGTTCCTGGCTCCGGGTCCGGAGCATTAATCTACCTCGTAGACTCAGTAGACTGAGTCTGCAATTTGCAAGTGGTCCTGGACTGTCCATCCCGTGGGAGGAGGCGGGTTGGTTGAAGAACCTGTCTGGGAGATATCGAGCACAAGGCTGGTGTCTCAGGAGAGGCCTATTTGCTCATCGAAGGACACTTTGTTTCTGAGAGGCTGGACGATGGTCACCTATGAGTTCCTGACATAACCAAAGCTGTTTGAAGGAGATCCGGGTACTGAATCCAGTTGAGAAGGATTTTGGACCGAAAATATCTCCACCTTTAGGAGGGTCTGTGGCAGAGACTTCATCCTAAAGTTCCGAGTGACACTCTGGCTGCTAGGCTGGTGAGAGAGGCCTATGCCTATGCAGATGCACTATACCCACTCTGGCTAGAGTGGCGATGAAAAGTTGTCGTTGGAAGCAGGACTGTTTCCTTCCATTCCTTCTATCCCTTCACCTTTCTACTATCTACCATTTTTAACCTCGTTGGGTAATAAAAGCACAGAAACATTGTGGACATTGACTTTATTACAGCTCTCATCCAGTACCCTGGACGGCGGGAAGATAGAGGTAACGTGCCACCCAAATCAAACCAGCAGCTCCTTCGGGGGTAGTGCTATACAATAAGGGCTCTTTCACCCAGACAGCATTCTGAAAAGCAATCCTGCTTTCAAGAGGTGGTTTGCAGGCCTTCAAGAGGTGATAGGGTCTGCCCTATAAACAAGATAGCGTCTGAAGAAGATCTCACCAGGTAAGTTTGCTCATTAGTGATGAGCCGCACATAACTGGGTTCGATTTAAGCAGGATTGGCAAATATGATTAAAGTTCGGGTCATTGAAATCAATAGGAGCTGCATCTTAAAAAGTAATTTTGGGCATTTTCTAGGCTAACAGGCAAGGGATTGTCAAATATATGCAATTGGTGCTGGCCGCTGTCACGTGGAACAGATACCAAACAAAAAAAATGTCCAAAATTATGTTTGGCAGAAAGCAGTGTTTTTAGCAATGCTTAAAGCACAAGTTCTTCTTTGGGTACATGTTACATCAGTTTTTAGGGTGGAACACGTTTGAAGTCGATTTCCACTCGCCTTTGCAGCTGTCAGCTTGGAGTTCTCAATGGACTACCATGGCACGGTTGAGCGGATCGGGGCTGCTCTGTGCAAAACCATTGCACAGAGCAGGTGTGTATAAACATGTTTATTAATGGAAAAAAAATGTTTATTATCTTTATTTTAAAAAAAAACAAAGCTTTAATCACTTTAATATTTGCTGTGTATTACAAATAAAGGGAATCTATCCAAAGAGGAACAAAGAAGTATGGATGCTACCATTGCTAACTTCTGAAAATGCCACTTCTTGACCTTTATGATTGTTTTAGTTTAGTTGCTTAGAAAGTGCTAAAGCCAGTGCTGCGTATAATAGCCAGGCAACTAGAATATTTAAAAGGGGTTTCACAGTGACAGCCCCATACAGTATTTCATGAGCTTAGGTAATCTGTAGTCTCATAGATGTATATTTTCTGTGGGGGATTATCTAAGAAGCTGTGCTCATGAGATTTGAGGTGAGATTTGGCGATGTCACTATGGTGCTACTCACTGTTCTCCTTACTGGAGAGAAAGCTGTACCTGAGGACCTACAGTGCGTGGATCATCCTGCTTCTGCTTCATCTATTTTGTGGATCTGTGCTTTATGAACCTCTCCTGTTGCTTGAATATTCTCCAACAAATCATCAGATCACCAGCCAGCAGTAGGGCATGACATGAGGAAGCACAGCCCTACCTCCACAAATATGATTGCCTTCACACAAATACAGTGCAGCACAAGGCATGGTAAGTCTGTAACAGAGAACATATCAAATGCAGGGATCCTAAAGGCAATATTCATGACTATACCTATTATATTATTATTATATATTATTATTATTATTATACTATACCTATATATATGACTATAACTATTGTTTGCCTTTTTATAGGTACAGCTTCCACAGTTCAGGTCCTCTTTAAGTGACTATTGTTTAGAAAGAGGTCATCAAATGTGACGTGCCCATGTTTCAAAAACCCATTTATGATATTGTCACTAATATAGGAATCTGAATGTAGCGCCAGGTTACTTCCAAGTACCGGTGCTGACAAAATTTAAGGGGTAATCAGAGTGTAAAAGACTCTGATTTCAATTTCAATTCAAGAAAGGGTCTCTGTTTCAGCTGGGCTGTACTGTGGGCTCATTCTGTTGTTGCTGGGGTGTTATACCCCCCCGGGGCAACAGGTGGCGCCAGTGGAGTCGAGGCTTGGGTGCCTCTTGCCAGCAGCCAATCAGGAGGAAGTGTTCTCTCGTGGGGCATGCTGGGAGAGGGTACTTCTGGAACAGATGCCATTGAGGCGGGGTCTTCTTCCGGTGTGGCACCCACCTTCAGGGTGACCACACATCACGGCCCCCGGCGAAATGGCCTACCAGGCCGGGCTGCGCGTGCCACGCGGTGCTCCTGGTTCTGGGACCACGTTGGTTCGGAACGTTTAAGCTGTGGCAGGGCCCCAGTGATCGACTGGGTCCCTAGTCCTGAGAAGATCCCAAGCGTTGTTCCTTTGAGAGGAAGCTGTTCGGTGGGGAGTCCGCCTGAGGAGAGCCAAGAGAGGCTGGCGATCCAATAGGGTCTCGACAATCCATTGGGGATCAAGGTAACTGGACACTGAAAGGCTGGACGTTAGTCACCTGTCAGTTGGTAACCTAATTGCAAACTACCTGAAGGAGATCCAGGCACAAAGTATATTGAGGAGAATTGTCTCCGTGATCTAAATTATAGGGAGGGTCTGTGGCAGAGACTTTCTTCCCTTGACGTTCCAAGTGATACTCTGGCTGCCAGGTCAGTAAGAGAGGCCTGTCCAGGTACACTTTACCCACTCTGGCGAGAGTGGCGATGAAAACTAAGTGTTGTTGGAAGCAGGACTGTTCCTGTATCGTTACGCTTGAGTCTGCTGTTTCTTCTCTTACTACATCTTTACTCTTCACCTCAAGTTTTATTGTTTTTACCTTGTTGGGTAAATAAAAGCACAAGAAAAAGACACCTGCTGTGTGGACATTCCATTGCTATGGCTCTCATCAACTACCCTAGACGGCGGAGTCACAGAGGTAACATGCCACCCAAAAATTAATCAGTAGCTCCTTCGGGGGTACCGCTACATGAAATTAAGATTTATTGTCTAGAACAGCTGTCACCAACTGTTGTTTTTTTCAATGTTCATTTACATAAAGGGAGCAATAACTGGGAGCAAGCTGGTCGGGCTGAGACAACGTGTACAACGACCTATCAAAGTGAGACTTTGGAATAGACTGGAGGCTGCTAGTTGAGTAATTAATGAAGACTTTTGCTGTGGTCTGAGCCCTTGAAGGGACTGTCACCAGAAGACCTCTGACTGGACTGCTGAGGTCAGGAAATAGGAAGTGTCAGACCAGTGTAGGATATGAGAGAACATGTGACACAGCAAGCATCTGCCCTTAGTGATAATTGATACCGTTTTTCACTAGATTGACTTCTTAATGCATAATATGTTGTAAATCATAATACTTTCATGTTTGCTGTTATTTTCCTATTTTAAAAGATAACTTTTAATTAATTCATGCCAGTTGTTATTGTTGCTGACTAGGGATGAGCTTGTCAGTTTGGTCTGAACCTTTTACTCATTCAGCACCCCCATCCAGCAGAAGCCAAACATTGTATACAAATGTGATATTTCTACTGCTTCTATATACTGTATGACAACTTCCTGCTGTCAATGGTTGCTAAGGAAGCAGTGGATGCTTGCACCTGCTACATTCCTAGGAACTGCTGATGTTACTGAGAATGTCTGCCACATAAGCAAGGGGGCTCTAAAAGCAATGAAAACACTGCCCAAATATAACCATGATGGATTAACAAAAAGGGACTTTTTTGTGATTGTTAATTAACTAATAAATGACCTGGGAAATGTTTTGGCGTCTTTTTTTGGAGTAGAAGTACTTTTTTTACCTCATAAAGTATCTCAGAAAAGTGAGTACACCCCTCACATTTTTGTAAATATTTTATTATATCTTTTCATGTGACAACACAGAAGAAATGACACTTTGCTACAATGTAAATTAGTGAGTGTACAGCTTGTATAACAGTGTAAATTCGCTGTCCCTTTAAAATAATTCAACATAGCCATTAGTGTCTAAACTGCTGGCAACAAAAGTGAGTACACCCCTAAGTGCCTTCATCAATTATATATTTGCCATAATTTCTAGTTCAAAGAATCTATATATCAAGGGAATGTGCAACCTAGAAACTGTTTCCCAGATAGCAAGGATAACTTGCCACAAATTTGTTGCAGTGTTGAATTGTAACTCTGTTAACTTGCTGCACATTTTCACTGGCACTTGCAGAGCACTTGAAGCTAGTTGACGCTTTTCCAATTTGTAACACATTTGCATGGCAACAACTTGTAGCAGACTTTCAGAATGTTTTCAAACAAAATGGATCTGGAATCATGCAATGAAGACTTGCTGCAGTTATGCAAAAAACTTGTGAAGCCCGGCAAGTCTAACAGTAGCTTAGCAGGTCATTTTCAAACATGCAGCACAATTGCTTGCTATCTGGGTTTGACGGGTTTAATATTGTAGATTTAGTATACTTCAGCCACATTTGCTTACTTACCCAAAGCTTGCTTCATTTCTGCTACATTTCCCCATGCAAGACTATAAAGTCTGTAGCGCTCAACCCCAAAAGACCCGATGGAAATAACCCAGGCCTCCCTTACCTGTTTAGAAGCTGCCAGGCCCAGGTAGAAGTTCCAAAGCACACCAACGAACACAGCTCAGTCTAGGGCATAGGTGTCAAACACAATGCCCGCGGGCTGAATCCGGCCCTCCAGGTCATTTCATGTGGCCCTCGCACCTCCAGCTCTCCTTTGGTCCTCCTCAAGACCCTTACTTTCTGCTTTTAAGCAATGCATCCAGCGTCTTCCCAGCAGCAGCATAAGGAAAGGGGGTGCACTGTAAAGTACGGGAGAGTGGGGGGACTCAACTTCTGATGGTGGGGTGGCTCTTGACATCTAATGTAAGGGGAGGGGATGCGCTGGACATCTAATTTTACAGATACAACCGGCCCTTTTGAGGGCAATCATAATGCTGATGCGGCCCACAATGAAATTGAGTTTGACACCCCTGGTCTAAGTGATGTCTTTTTGTAGATTTATTGCAGTAATAGAACAGGGGAGAGGGATGTGTGTGCAGGATACACCAAAAATGGAAGCAAGTACAGGAGGACACATTCTCAAGCAAAATTCTTCACCAAAAGTCTTAAGTAATGCTGGGGGTAGAGAGGGGACAGCCAGCTGAGACAGTCCTAATAGCAATTTCAGGCATCTATCCTCAAAGCACATTTGGAGCTTACTGCATCGGTCTTCAGTGAAAGGGGTCTTTTGCCCAGCTTAGGGTAGTGTCCTCCAGAAAGTTTCTTTCAGGCCCTTAGCCAAGCACATGCTAAGGCCTAACAGCAACAAACCTTTGATAGCACACTCCCCAGCCACCTTCTGGGGGCCCCCTCCATTGGCTGAGGATTGGCTGAAAAATATTCTTAATATTCTTAACCCAGTAGTTGACCCTTCTACTCTATTTCTGGAAGCTTCTTTTAGAGGCAGAAGCAATCAGCCACCAAGCTTAGGAAAAACTATCCAGACCTACAAAATTGATTGCTGCTCCACTAAGTACAGCAGAGTCAAAAAGGAATTTGAACTTGTCTAGGACAGGGTGCTACAGGTCTATTTATATTTAAAAAAAAAATACTTTGCAACTGTCTCCACATTTCAGATGAATAATCCCTTTGAATTTACCTAATATGTATATTTTTCATGACTTTTTCATGACTGAAAAGTGAGAAGCATAAAACAAAATGTGGACAAAAAAGTGTAGCGCTCTGATACAATAAATGATGACATTGAAGTCAAAACAATACGTGAATAGTAGATAATGATGGTAGAAAATGCACATATAATGAGGACAAATGAATTCTGTCATAGATGCATAAAGTCCAAAGTGAACCAAGTAGTGAATGAATAACCCAAAGTTCAAAATTGGAAAGTCAATGAAAGTGAGATGATATCTTCCAAAGAAAAAAATAAGTGGATTGAGATGAATTTCAAGTGAAAGAGATATCCCGTCACCAGTGTGAGTGCAGGCTTACCGGAACGTGTGGACTCTGAGAAATATATATTTCCAGAGTCGATCAGGCTTGGTATATGCTGGAAACCACGATATGGAGTTACTTCCGAAAGAGAAAAGCGAATGGCCGTAATACAATAACCTGGGGATAGGCTGGAAGATCTCTCACTCAGGAAATGCAGGGGATGGTCATCCGTATTTAAAAGTCACATAAGAAGGTAAAAAAAGAGAAGAGGGGACGCCATAGTGTAAAACCATAAAAAATCAATAAATGTTTAATTAAAGGTTGCACTTACATATCTGATGAAAATATAGCGCATATCAATATAATGATGGCAATTTTAATACCTTTAATACCTTCTTATGTGACTTTTAAATACGGATGACCATCCCCTGCATTTCCTGAGTGAGAGATCTTCCAGCCTATCCCCAGGTTATTGTATTACGGCCATTCGCTTTTCTCTTTCGGAAGTAACTCCATATCGTGGTTTCCAGCATATACCAAGCCTGATCGACTCTGGAAATATATATTTCTCAGAGTCCACACGTTCCGGTAAGCCTGCACTCACACTGGTGACGGGATATCTCTTTCACTTGAAATTCATCTCAATCCACTTATTTTTTTCTTTGGAAGATATCATCTCACTTTCATTGACTTTCCAATTTTGAACATTGGGTTATTCATTCACTACTTGGTTCACTTTGGACTTTATGCATCTATGACAGAATTCATTTGTCCTCATTATATGTGCATTTTTCTACCATCATTATCTACTATTCACATATTGTTTTGACTTCAATGTCATCATTTATTGTATCAGAGCGCTACACTTTTTTGTCCACTTATAGTAAAACACATACTGTAAGAGGAAGGGTAAGCACTAGGGACCACTCAGTAATGCAGTGAACAAGAAACAGGCTGACTGGAGCAGAGGGTAAAGAGATGAGCTCACCAGTATTCTTCTGCTCAATGATTGTCAAGTAGGGGCAGGGATATGGACAAGCTGTATTATTTCAAGTGTATTTAAAGCCAAAACTTTTGGAACGTTTTATTCAAAAAATTTTGGGCAAGTGGTTAGTGGCTGGACATTCTGTCTTGCTTTTATTTAACCTCATTAACACATTGAGGTTTTTTGTGACATGAAGTCTATTTCTTATCTGAGCTATAATGGACCTTAATTCCATTGAAATCTTATGAAAGGAGCTGAAACTTCGAGTTGCCAAGTGACAGCCAAGAAGCCTTAAGGATTTAGAGAAAATCTGTAAAGAAGAGAGTACCAAAATCCCTCCTGTGATGTGTGCAAACCTGGTAACCAACTACAAGAAACCTCTTACCTCTGTACTTCCCAACAGGGGTTTCTCCACCAAGTACTAAGTCATATTTTGCTTGGGGATCACATACCTAATTTACTCATTAAACTGCAACTCAATTTATAACATTTGTATCATGTGCTTTTTCTGGATTTTTGGTTGATATTCTGTCTCTATCATTCAAAATACACCTATGATAAAAAATTATAGACCCTGCCAGCCCTCCTCGCTGCAGCTGCCTGACTTCACTGCCCATGACACCACAGTCTCTCCTGCTGGCTCTATATCCATCTCAGACTGCACTCTCCCAATACGCTCTGGCATGCCTCCCCAGCTCTTTCAACTGTGTCTGTCACTCGCCAGCCCTCCTGGCTGCACTCCAGTGGATCCCTTCTGGAGACTTGCCCGACAACACTAGCTCCCATTGTCCTTCTCTGTCCCTCTTTGTGCCTCCTGTCCAGATCCTTTTTTTATTCTCAGAAACGCTCTGACATGCACCTGAACCCCACAGGCCCCCAAGACTGGGGGTACCTCAAAGGCCCTGACAACCTAGTGCTTCATCTCCAGCTTCTTCCACTCAACAACTCCTCCCCAGCTGGGCTGATTCCAGGTATTTAAGGAAGCCTGCCCCCTTCCAATCCAGGTTGGGGATTGGTCAGGGCTTCTTAGAACACCCCAGGCAGCTCCACCTCTTCTCCCCTCCTTCCTTCTAGAATCCTCTAGAAGCAGAATGGAGGTAACCGAAAGATGATGCTGTGAATCCCCAGTCTACTCTGAGCCACTCCCAACCCCACAAATCAAAACAAGCAGGCCTAGCCCTGATTAAATTTACCTGCACTACAAAACATCCTACATCTAGCACATACATAAAGTAGAGGGTGCTACACAAATAAACATTAAATATTTCTCAATACATTCTGTACAATGTAGTCTGCATGAATATGTGCTCATCATTAGTACATTAGTACATTTTAACATGGTGAACTTATGGTTTGGTTGCCTGCACAAGATCGATGCACCAGAAAACACACGTGAGCTTTAGGGAATCTGGCCCTCTATCTCTATTTGAAACCCATTGACAGGTGAATTCCTAATTTATGACATTTGAGGGTGTAAGGACCCATCAAAAGTCCAAGTGGAATTGTGCACATATACTTGGGTATATGTAGTTAATAATAGTGATACCTCCAAATAAATGTTGCAGAAAGTCCAGTTGCAGGGGCCCCTGAGGATGATCACAATGCAGTCTTGGGTTGTAAAGCTCAAGACAAGATCAGTTACACAGCCAGAACACAGGAACAGTTACCTAACATTTTCTGCTTCTAGTCTGGATGAAATACAGCATTGCAGTAATGATGACGCTGCTGCATTTGGAAATGTGGTATCAGCTCCACCATTCTCTCTCTCCACTTCCTCCTTCTGAGCCATCTCCCAGAGACATAAAGTGCTAATACATAATTATATTTAACACTGTGATATTAGCAACTAACAGTAGAGGGAAACAGATCCCTACACACATAAAACAAATTCTGTAAAATATCAGTTTATAAATGTATAAACTTTAACAATCTTTAAAGAACTATTTGGAAAAGTTGAGATAAAGTGAAATAAATTTGGATCTATCTACTAATTAACAAGGACAATCATATTTTGTTCCTCCTGGAAACAAATTTGATATACACATTGTACAATGTACTTGTACCAGACTGGGTACAAATGGAATAATTTCCTGTCTTTAATTGTGGAATGATTACATAGTATGCCCATTTAATAACTAGAGGATTTAATGATTCCTAGGAAAATTAATAATACATTTTTATTGTCTAATCGAATGAAGGTCAAGTGGGCAATTTTCCTTACGGGTTGGGTTTGCTTTGGTTTTACAAATGCCAGCACACAAAGATAATGCTCTTTTTTTTAAGAAATACAAATCTTACAATATCCTTTGTAGATACGCAGTTGAGTCCTCGGGCCCACTCACCTCAAAATACAGTTCTCTGTCATGTTGCTATGTGTTGGTGCATTTTAAGTAAGAATGCCCTAAGTGACTGTGGAGACATACATAGCATATCCTGGCCGACTACACCAAGTTGTGGGCCATGCCACTCACCCTGCACGTTTGGGTGCCTTTTGCTGTTTTTTTTTTTTTAAAGTGTGTTTTGTGCGTGTACTCGAGAGAGGAGCCGGACTGCAGGAGTTGGGAGTAGGCAGGCCTCCCCCAGAGGCAATCTGCCACCTTTCTCCATGCCCCAGGTGGCAATGGCAGGTGTGTGAGGGGGTCCTCCCACACAGCCTGCCCTACCTGCTCCGCTTTGAAGCCCAACGGGGCAGAGGGACTCCCTATAAGGGAGTGAGAGGAACTAGCCCGCTCAACCATCCCCGTTAGTCCTTCGCCTCTCTTTTTAGAGACCGCGTGGTCAAAGTGCGTGCATGTTAACCCAATTTCGAGTGCGTGTAAGTGTGGTGGTTTTTGTGGGAGGGGGTGGGCGTACTAAGCGCAGGCTTACCTCGCATAGCACACCCACCGGGAGCCGGGCTGAGACCACCAAACTCAATTCACATGTAGCCGGGACCGGGATCCGAACCCCTAGCTGCAGAGGTGAATGGCTTGTCAGCGCAGTGCCAATGGCGTTGAGTCACCGCAGCTCCTGTGCCTTTTGCTGTTAACAAGCTCACCAATGCCTGGGAACTGCAGTCACGTGATAGTCTAACATTAAGGTGGTTTCCCCCAACTTAGAGATTAGCCGAGTCACTGTGTGCAGTATTAAAAATACTGAGTTCCTCTGTGAAGTGTCTTGTCTCATGTCACTACACACATTTTCTTGGTTTATGTTGGTATATGTTGCAATTAGGAGGGACACTGCTGGTCCAGCGTACCTCTATTACCTCACTCCCAGTAACAGAATAGGGCCCCCCTGTGCACATAGCATGGACCTCATGCATGCACTTGGTAACCCCTTCACTCTCGTACAATGTGACCAGGTCATGGATCTCTGTTGCTACTGGAAACTGACCACTGAGGAGGGAGACAGATCACCAACTCCCTTGCTACCAGAGGATCCATCATTATTCCAGTTTACACTCTTCATGACTGGCTGCAATGTACTTTGCGCTAGATCACATGGGCCAAATCTGGTTTACCAGGCCATTTCTTGTGGCCCTTGCACCTCTCCTGCAGCTGTGGCATCCCCCACTTCACCACCCCCACCTTGTCTCTATAGTCGGCAGCAGAGAGGAGGACATTACTCCTCCTACTGTGGTCTCAGCATTAAACAGACTCTGGCAGCTGACTCCAGCTCTCCTCTGGTCATCTGTTAGACCCTGCACTTTCTGCTTCCCACCTGGTGAGGGGGAGGGGGGGTGCACTGTGATATAAGAGTGGGTGGGGACTCATAACTTCTGATGGTGTGGGGGGGTCTTGACATCTGATATAAATGGGGTGGGTGGCTCAGGACATCTACTTATAGCTATTATAAGAATAATACAATTCTATGTCTGTTGAACAGGAGGGTCGTACACCAGCCAAAGTTATTAGTAAAACCAGTAATAATCTAATGCAGAGCTAATATGATAAAGAGTAGAAACATTTATTTAGCCTTACAGATACAACCGGCCCTCTGGATTCCCGGTGCCTCGATGGCTTGCAAGGCGCAGCACTCCTCCACAGTAGTCACACCATGTACTGCTTAATGTGACCCAACTTTTTATATAACCAGTGGGTAGGCTGGATCCAAAAAGCCCAGGAACAGCAGCACACACATTAACTCTTTCCCTCCAGCCTGGGAAAGCCACTAGCTAAAACTATACTTATGTAGGCAACCTACATGTCCATTAACAAAATTGTAAAGGTTGTAAACCTCACACATGAAAAATTAGCAAAGTATATCTTTCTGTAGTGTGTACTTGTCTCAATTAAGAGCACTAGATGTCACTTTTGTCTGCTGCCTCGTTCCTGCACAATTTGCATTACTCACTTCTGACAAATTTTCCTGACACCAAGAGAAAATTTAGAGCACTAAAGAGCACAGGGACAATCAACATCAGGGGCAGTCAAAGGCCCTTCTAGTTTTTTCTAACTGTGTGGGGGATGGACTAACAGAAAGAACACAGAGATCGCTGTTCCTGATTACTAGGAAAAGAAGATCTCAGCGTACTTCCCTGTCAGAACGGGCATCTGCCTTGTTTACATAGGCAGATCCCCATTCTGCCTCTCTGTGGCGCGATCGTGGGTGGCCAGTGGACATCGGATCCGCGGATTGGCTCCTGCGCCGTGCCTATATTATCTACAGATACGTTGTTTTGCGCAATATAGCCGCCCTGCCACAGTATATATGTGTGGGCGATCTTGAAGTGGTTAAGGAAGGGTGGACCCCGACCTGCCCTTAATCTATCCACTGCAATATGTGTTCCAATTTGTGAGACTCTGAAAATGATAAAGTTGGGACTGCTGTATACAGAGAAGCCTTGACGTATGCACTGCAGCTTATGAATATATTTGCAAATGTGGGCAAAACAAAACCCTCTGGTTTTAATGTGAATTGTTAGACAGAGCCAATTTGTTTGTTTTTTGCAGGCTGGCAAATGCACTGGGAAATCTTTGTTTATTTGTGATGTGCGTCCCCCTTACACCTTTCTTTTCTCTTTCCAAATCTCCAAAAAAGAAGTATGCTTTATATACGTCTTTAAATATCACTGTCTCCTCCCCAGACCTCCCACAAATAATGACAAAATATAGAGTAGATCATGCCTGCTCCAATATGCCAAGAACTCCCCAATCTGTAGCTACAGGATTTCCAAGGAGCCCCCAGCACTAGGACATTATGTACCATTTTGAAAATTTACACTGAAGACTGTGCTCAATGCATGCCACAATACAAGACAGAACCTCATTACCTAATAAGAAGTACTCAGCTCTGTCTACTTTTTTCTTTTATGTGCTGGGTTCAGACGTACCAGGTTTGCTTCAAAAATGGAGTAGCTAAATGTTGGAGGTTATTTGGAAAGTAGGTAAATAAAAGTTTATGAGCACACAGGAAATGCTATTTTTTCTTTTAGTTACCTGGAGTAAAAAGACAAAAAAAAAGGTCTTTCTTTAGCTGTTATGTAACAAATGTATCTAGGGCATATCTGCTATACCTTCTGGAAAGTAAGAAATAATAAAAAGTAAAAATAGATATAGTAATAACTGGAGGAGTTTCAATTCAGAGAATATTCTTTGTGGATCTCTATGTTCCAACAGTTAACCTAAAGCTATGTCTTGCTGGGACAGACAAATAACAAGTACAAGAAGGGCTTAAAGGCTTACTTTTTCTGGAGAAATTGCTTCTTCTGGATTTCTTCAGTGTTGGTTGGGTATCCAAAAGATTAGATCCACTTTAACCACTTTAAGACCACAATACATATAAAAGGTGTGCTCATAAGTTTACACACCCTGGCAGAATTTATGATTTCTTGGACATTTTTCAGAGAATATGAATGATAACACAAAAACGTTTCTTTCGTTCATGGTTAGTGTTTGGCTGAAGCCATTTATTATCAATCAACTGTGTTTACTTTTTTTTACATCATAATCACAACATAAACTACCCAAATGACCCTGATCAAAGGTTTACATACCCCAGTTCTTAATACTGTGTATTGCCCCTTTAATATCAATGACAGCTTGTAGTGTTTTGTGGTATTTGTGGATGAGGCTCTTTATCTTTACAGATGGTAAAGTTGCCCATTCCTCTTGGCAAAAAGCCTCCAGTTCCTGTAAATTCTTGGGCTGTCTTGCATGAACTGCACGTTTGGGCTATCTTGAATTGATATTGCTTTCTGGCTGATGAATGCAAATGTTCTGCCAGTATTTTTTGATAACATACTGCATTCATCTTGCCATGAATTTTGAACAAATTTCCTGTGCCTTTGTAGCTCACACCTCCCCAAAACATCAGCGATCCACCTCCGTGTTTCACAGTAGGAATGGTGTACCTTTCATCATAGGTCTTGATGACTTCTTTCCAAATGTTGTGTTTATGGTTGTGGCCAAAAAGCTCAGTTTTGGTCTCATCACTCCAAATGACTTTGTGCCAGAAGGTTTAAGGCTTGTCTCTGTGCTGTTTGGCGTATTGTAAGTGTGATACTTTGTGGCATTTGCGTAGTAATGGCCTTCTTCTGGTGACTTGACCATGTCACCACATATTTTGAGAGTCCTGTATTTCACCTGAAGTTATTTGTGGGTTTTTCTTTGCATCCCGAACAATTTCCCTGGCAGTTGTGGCTGAAATCTTAGTTGGTCTACCTGACCATGGTTTGATTTCAACAGAACCCCTAATTTTGCACTTCTTGATTAGAGTTTGAACACTGATGGCATTCTAAATGCCTTGGATATCCTCTTTCCTGTTTAATACAGTTCAACTATCTTTTTCCGCAGATCCTTTGACAATTCTTTTGCTTTCCCCATGACTCAGAATCCAGAAACGTCAGTGCAGGACTGGATGAAAGATGCAAGGGTCTGTCAGGAGTCCAGAAACTCATTGACCTTTTATACACACACACACACACACACACACACACACACACACTAATTACAAGCAAACAGATCACATGTAAGGATTGGTTACCTTTTATAGCCATCCAAACCACTTTGTGTCAACTTGTGTGCATGTTATCAGGCAAAATCACCAGGGTATGTAAACTTTTGATCAGGGTCATTTGGGTAGTTTCTGTTGTGATTATAATTTAAAAAAAGTATACACAGTTGATTGATAATAAATGGCTTCAGCCAAACACTCACCATGAGTGAAAGAAAAGATTGTGTTATCATTCATATTCTCTGAAAAATGGCCAAGAAAAAGCTGACAGGGTATATAAACTTTTGAGCACAACTTTATATACTGTTCATAGTTTTTGTACAGCCAGCGGCTGGCTTTCTCATGAAAAGTTCAAAGCGGCTGAAACACTTCCAGGAGCAGGGGGAGGGGACGTCCGCTGGTGTCTCTCGGGCTTACTGTTTCCACCAGTTTGCCCGAGAAACAATCTGATAGTGTGTCCGGCTGCTCCCACAGGCAATCAAAGAGTAGATCCTCTTTGATTGCCTCTATGGGCTTGGAGGAAGGGTGAAAGTATTTTTTTATTTATTTATTTATTTTAAAGCTAAATCTTTCGATCTTTTCATTTTAAAATTAAAGAAGAGATTTGGGGTCTTTTTGACCCCAGATCTCTCCATAAAGAGGACCTGTCATCCTTCTTTCTATTACATCGGATGTTTACATTCCTTGTAATAGGAATAAAAGTAATAAAAAAAAAAAAATTCAGCAGGTGATCCCAATGCCTCCTTTATTGCCTTTATTTTTCTTTTGCCAAACGGCAATTTACAATGTGGCTAATTCACCACAAAAGCAAGCCACAGTTGCCACACAGCCTCACTGACTTGAATAGCCGTGTTTGACAGGCAGTGCCACCTGTTTACTTAGGACGCTACATTGAATTTGCCACGGCATAACACAAAGCATAATGTCTGCGGCGTGTGAATGCCTCCTCTTGTTGTATTTTACACTTTAGGTAGGTGGTCAGTCATTGAAAAGTAAAACTGCGGCTCAGCTATCTGTTTTTACTACTTCCTCTGGCTGCCCGAGTGAAAGAGTCCTTAGCTGTGAGAAAAGAGAAAAGGACACAGACCTCTACTTTTTTTTCCAGACCCAGAGGGATTCAGAGGTAAGCAGATACAAACCCTAGAGACAATGTTCACCAGACAAAAAAATAGGATGCATCTTCCCAGAAGGGACACTGCTCTATCTCTCCAAACTAAGCTTTGCGGGTGTTATCTTTATAACTGGTCCAGTTATGGCAAGAGTGCTGCAACTTATGATCTCAATAGATGTAGCAAACAATGACTCAATCCCAATGACATCTTGCAGATCGTAGAAAGATTTTTAATATAAAAACTTGTGCAGATCATAACAGATGAACATCAGATAGGTAAAAAAATCAGTGGCCCGGATTCAGATACATTTGCGTATCTTTCGGCGGTCGTAGCGTATCTCAGATACACTACGCCGCCGTAACTTACAGCGGCAGGTCCCGTATTCAGAAAGAACTTGCTCTGTAAGTTACGGCGGCGTAGTGTAACTGGGCCGGCGTAAGCCCGCCTAATTCAAAGGAGGTGGGCGTGTTTTATGTTAATTACTTGTGACCCCGCGTAAATGGCGCTTTTTACGAACGGCGCATGCGCCGTCCGTGGACGTATACCAGTGCGCATGCTCCAAATTACGCCACAAAGCCTCATTGGTTTCAACGTGAATGTAACTTACGCGAAGCCCTATTCGCGAACGACTTACGCAAACGACGTAAACGATGCAAAATTTTACGCTGGCCTGACATCCATACTTAACATTGGCTACGCCTCACAGAGCAGGGGTAACTTTACGCCGGAAAAAGCCTTACGTAAACGACGTAAAAAAATGCGCCGGGTGGACGTACGTTTCTGAATCAGCGTTTCTACCTAATTTACGCGTAAATATACGGAAGCGCCACCTAGCGTCCAGCGTAAATATGCAACTAAGATACGACGGCGTAAGAGACTTACGCCTGTCGGATCTTAGGGAAATCTATGCGTAACTGATTCTAAGAATCAGGCGCATAGATACGACCACGCACACTCAGAGTTACGACGGCGTATCTGGAGATATGCCGTCGTAACTTGTATCTGAATCCGGGCCAGTGTGTCTATCTCCAGGAGAAAACAGCATTTGTGATGAATGGAGAAAGGTGGACCTAACTACATATAGCATCTCCCATCTATGGAGTAAGGAAAGGACAAAATAATTTAAAGACAAACACCAAAGCATGTGTAACATGACGGACAGCATTAAAAAAAAAAATACAGGTGTTCTAACGCCACACTATACCCAAAACCAGAAACATTTTGGACTAAAGATAGGCTTTAAAGTAGACCTGTCCTCCTTTAAAAAAAATGAAAACATGTGCAGGTGGGTTACATATGTAATGGGCTCCCTCATAAACTATACATAGAAACAAAAAATGTTTAATACATTTAAAAGCTGCAACACCAACACGGGATCCATACTGTGAATAGCAGCGAGTGGACATGGGCAGAGACATGACACCAGCACTGCGTGCATGCATTGCTTATGTTGGTGGAGGGCCAGAAGTACAGCAGGAGTTATACTATCTGGTGAAACCTAAAAAACTCCTTTTAATGTTTTTACAGAAAATTTTATTAAATTACTACCCAGCAAAGCTAAAAAAACAAACTACTAAGCCCACTTAAGCTATGAAAATGGTGGATCCCAGAGCTGGAGTTTAACAAATGTTCATAAGATTTCTTGCCTTAGAGAGGTTGTTTCATTCATGAAATTTGACCTAAGCACATATAGTGTTTATTTAGCTCTCTCCAAAGTTCTAAGTGCTGTTGCTCTCTGGTGCTCTGTTCCCCTGTAATCAGCAGATTCACCTCTGATAAGTTCTTGTATACAGGAGATAAAAGCAGCTGAAAATTTGTGTCAGGGGGAGCTTAGAGGTATATAAGCGGAGAGCTGGTCTATTTAGACTACAATTCTTTATGCTCCTTCATTCCTCTTCCTATGTGGAGGAGGGGTGCCTTTCCTCCAATCAGCTTTCACACAGTGTACGCCCAGACTCCACACCCACTGCTGAAACAAAGAGTGTAGAAAGGAAAGACATCTTTCACTAATGCAAAAGGTCAAACCAATATATGAGATGGACTTGCAAAGCAAGATAGTTCAAGCCGTGATTTGTCAAAATTGGGATGATTACGGCTTACAGCTCATGAAAACCCCAAATCCACAATCTCCGAAAATGTGAATATTACATGCAATCAATAAAACAAGGATTGTACATAGAACAATATCGGACCTCTGAAAAGTATAAGCATGCATATGTACTCAGTACTTGGTTTGAGCCCCTTTTGCAGCAATTACTGCCTCAATGCGGCGTGGCATGGAAGCTATCAGCCTGTGGCACTTATGAGGTGTTATGGAAGACCAGGATGCTTCAATAGCGGCCTTCAGCTCTTCTGTATTGTTCGGTCTCACGTCTCTCATCTTTCTCTTGGCAATGCCCCATAGATTCTCTATGGGGTTCAGGTAAGGCGAGTTTGCTGGCCAATCAAGCACAGTAATCCCACGGTCATTGAACTAGGTTTTGGTGCTTTTGGCAGTGTGGGTGGGTGCCGAGTCCTACTGAAAAATTAAGTCAGCATCCCCATAGAGCTTGTCTGCGGAAGTAAGCATGAAGTGCTCCAAAATCTCCTTTTAGACGGCTGCGGTGACCCTGAACTTAATGAAGCACAGTGGACCAACACCAGCAGATGACATGACTCCCCAAATCAACACAGACTGTGGAAACTTCACACTGGACTTGAAGCCTCTTGCAGTGTGTGCCTCTCCACTCTTCCTCCATACTCTGGGTCCTTGGTTTCCAAATGAGATGCAACATTTTCTCTCATCAGAAAAGAGGACTTTGGACCCCTGAGCAACAGACCAGGTCTGTTTTTCTTTAGCCCAGATAAGACGCTTCTGACATTGTTTGTTGTTCAGGAGTGGCTTGACAAGAGGAATACGACATTTGAAGCCCATGTCCAGGATCTATCTGTGTGTGGTGGCTCTTGATGCACTGACTCCAGCCTCAGTCCACTCCTTGTGAAAGTCCCCAACACTTTTGAATGGTGTTTTCCTAACAATCCTCTCCAGGCTGCGGTCATTTCTGTTGCTTGTGCACCTTTTTCTTCCACACGTTTCTCTTCCACATAACTTCCTATTGATGTGCTTTGATACAGCACTTTGGGATCATCCAACTTCTTTTGCAATTACATTTTGAGGCTTTCCCTCATTATGAAGGGTGTCAATGATGGTTTTCTGCACAACTGTCAGGTCAGCAGTCTTTCCCATGAACGTGATTCCTACTGAACCACAATGAGAGACCATTTAAAGGCTCAGGAACCCTTTGCAGGTTTTAAGGCTTAATTAGATGATTCGAGTGAGACACTTTGAGCCTAGAATTATGCACCTTTTCACAATATTCTAATTTTCTGAGATTGTGGATTTGGGGTTTTCGTGTGCTGTAAACCATAAATCATCACAATGATGACAAATCACGGCTTGAACTATCTTGCTTTGCATGTAATGACTCTATCTCATATATTAGTTTCACCTTTTAAGTTGCATTAGTGAAATAAATGAACTTTTGCACGATATTCAATTTTTTCGAGATTCGCCTGTATTTTTGAGACTTCAAGCCTCCAAGAGGGGAAGCCCACCAAGGATATCACAATAAGTCAACTCCACCCCAAATAAAATGGAAGAAGGTCATTAATCTCACTGCAATAATGTCTAGTGGAACTTGATGTCAGGGGGTTAATGGATGTATAAGAAATGATTAACCAGCCTCAAAGCAAGTATATGGATATATGCACGGAAGGTCTATATGTGACTTAGGGATGCTATTCAATTTCAAGACAATGTTTGCAAGTGGCCCTGGTCATTAAACATGTAACCCTAGAGCTGGTAGAGGATATCACATAAAGTCTGCTCCATCCCCATCAAATTTGGGCAGGAACAAAGCCCAAATCTCTGAAATAATGTTTAGTAGAACTTTTACAGGGTTGTAAGAAAAGTGTCTGTTGGCCTCAGAATCATTGTATGAAATACATTTATAGTCCATGTACAGTAAGTAGACACTACTTAATTTCAAAGTGTAGTTATGAACAGTCTAAGTCATCAATTATAGACTAATGGTCTATAATACAGTATTCTAAACTAGTAATATCCTCTTGCCAGCAATCCAAGATGGTCTCTTGTACAGTTGCCCAGCAGTCTCAGTTCCACGTGCCTTTTCCAGTAGGCAACACCGATGTGTTCCCTTCGTACGGTCCCTACAGTGTACCAATACCAACCATCTTTTGTGCCCATGCCAAACAGCTGTACTTGCTTTTTGTCTCAAATGTAATATACAATATGCACATTTTTAGGTCACCAAAAATACATGCAAAACCTGTGTATATATGTTATATATATTGTGTAGGGTTACAGACTTAGGGCCAGATTCAGGTACAATTGCGCCCGTGTAACGTAAGCCGTTTACGTTACACCGCCGCAAGTTTTCAGTTTTAGTGCCCGATCCACAAAGCACTTACCTGGAAACTTGCGGCGGTGTATCATAAACACGTCCGGCGCAAGGCGGTCCAAATCGAATGGGGTGGGTGCCATTTAAATTAGGCGCGCTCCCGCGCCGGACGTACTGCGCATGCTCCGTTCGTGAATTTCCCGACGTGCTACGCACGAAATTACGACGCGCCGACGTGTTGAGAATCGCGACGTGCGTAACGTACTTACGCCGGGAAAACAAAAAAATTCAAAAGCGACGCAGTAAAGACGGGCATACTTTAACATGGTGGAGTAATTTTACACCATGTTAATAGCAGCCCTATCTTTGCGACGGGAATCTATGACTTGCGCCAACGTAACGACGGGAAAAACCTTAGTGGATCGCCGTAACTGCTAATTTGCATACCCGACGCTGGTTTACGACGCAAACTCCTCCCAGCGGCGGCCGCGGTATTGCATCTTAAGATCCGACAGTGTAAAGCAATTACACCTGTCGGATCTTAGGGCTATCTATGCGTAACTGATTCTATGAATCAGTCGCATAGATACTCTGAGAGATACGACGGAGTATCTGAGATACTCCGTCCTATCTCTTTTGTGAATCTGGCCCTTAAACCCCAAAAACTAAGATTTATATATAATGCAATTTACCAATCCCTAAACTTTGTGTCTGCATTCATTTTATTTTTTTAAGCTTTTTTTTAACATTTTATTTTCACCTGGTGAAGCAGGCAGTAACACACATCTTGTCAGTATCTGGATGGAGGAGCAACAGAGCCACCCATTGTTAGTCTGGGGGGAGGATAGTGTTAAGCCTAGTACACACATGCTAAATGTTGGGCGACATTTAGCCCGTGTGTATGGTAGCCAGTCCAACAGAAGCCTTCGGACGAACATGCTGCAAAAGCCAGCAGTCGACCGACTCCCGATCAGTGCTCTCAGCCAATGGCTATCCTCCTGTCAGATCACAATAGCACAGCAGGGAAGATCGCTGTACTAACATTGGATTGCTAGTACAGCGGCTCTGGCCAGAGCTGTCAACAACTGAGTTGAATGAAAAAAAATAATAGTGGCGTGTATCAGGCTTTAGATGCACTAGTAGATTTAGACTTGAGTAACAAATTAAATCCAAACTACAGCTAACAAATTTTAAGCAGCTTTTTTGCCATTAAAGATAAAAGTTGACCGTTGTAAGCAGCCATGTCAATGGTTAATGGTTTGTTTTAACCCTCTAACTGCTACTTTTGCTAGACAGATTGGTCTTTTAACCACTTCAGCCCTGGAAGATTTGGCTGCTCGATGATCAGGCAATTTTTTGCGATAAGGCACTGCGCCGCTTTAACTGACAATTGTGCGGCTGTGCGACGTTGTACCCAAACCAAATGTACGTCCTTTATCTCCCACAAATAGAGCTTTCTTTTGTTGGTCTCTGATCACCTCTGTGGTTTTTATTTTTTGTGCTAAAAACAAAAGAATAGCGACAATTTAGTAAAAAAAAACACAATGGCCCAGATTCTCGTATCTGGGCGTAAAACTATGCGGGCGTAACGTATCTCGTTTACGTTACGCCGCCGCAAGTTTTACAGGCAAGTGCTTTATTCACAAAGCACTTGCCTGTAAAGTTGTGGCGGCGTAGCGTAAATCCTCCGGCGCAAGCCCGCCTAATTCAAATCATCCGGGTAGGGGGCGTGGATCATTTAAATTAGGCGCATTCCCACGCCGAACGTACTGCACATGCGCCGTCCCTAAAATTTCCCGACGTGCATTGCGCTAAATGACGTCGCAAGGACGTCATTGGTTTCGACGCTAACGTAAATGGTGTCCAGCCGCATTCACGGACGACTTACGCAAACGACGTAAATTTTCAAATTTCGACGCGGGAATGACGGCCATACTTAACATTGACTGCGCCTCATAGACCCAGGGGCAACTTTACGCGTCGCAAATCTTACGTAAACGTCGTAACTTCACTGCGTCGGTCGGGCGTACGTTCGGGAATTCGCGTATTTTACTAATTTGCATACTCGATCGGGAAAACGACGTCGGCGACACCTAGCGGCGAACAAAAAAATTGCATTTAAGATCCGACAGCGTAAGAGCCTTACGCCTGTCGGATCTAATGGTTATCTATGCATAGATACGACGGCCCAGATTAGGACTTACGACGGCGCACATGGCGTTGCGCCGCTGTAAGCCCTTTCAGAATCTGGGCCAATATCTTTTACTTTTTGCTATAATAAATATCCCAATTTAAAAAAAAAAAAAATTTCCTCAGTTTAGGCCGATATGTATTCTACATATTTTCGGTAAAAAAATAGCAATAAGTGTATATTGATTGGTTTGCGCAAAAGTTATAGCGTCTACAAAATAGGGGATAGATTTATGAAATTATTATTATTTTTTTTTACTAGTAATGGCGGCGATCAGCGATTTTGATCAGGACTGCGATATTGCCAACTTTTGACACATTTTTGGGACCAGTGACAATAATATAGTGATTAGTACTATAAAAATGCACTGATTACTGCATAAATGACACTGGCATGGATGGGGTTAACACTAGGGGGCGATCAAGGGGTTAACTGTGTTCCCTAGTGTGTGTTCTAACTGTAGAGGGATGGGACTGACTAGGGGAAGAGAGAGATCGGTGTTAATACTTCGTATGAAAACACAATCAGTCTCCTCGCCTCTGAGAGATACGGGAATTGTGTGTTTACACACACACACATCTCCGTTTTTGTTCTATATTGAGCAATCGCGGGCGTCCGGCGGTTATCGTGAACGCCGGGCACTCGCATCAGCTTCGAGGGCGCCGCCGGAGGTGTCTTAAAGAGCTGTCTTACAGCTACAACGGCTCACACAGGGGAGCCACCCTGCCGCAGTATAACTGCGACGGCTGGTCTGGAAGCGGTTAAAAAAAGGTTGAAAAATAACAGACTTACTGGCTGAGACACAAGATGAAACGACTATAAAAGAAATATAATGTAGATACCACATCCAAGTATTGGTAAGCTGGTTGTTGTGTTTGGGTTTAGATACTCTTTAATGTTCCATAAAGCATTATAAATGCTAATGAGGGGATGCACAGAAGCTGGCGTTTCTGCATTAGCGTGCATTAGCTGACAGGAGGCTTAAAAACATAAATTGTGTTCCGAGATAATTAATATTCCTGCCCTGGCAATTTACATTAATCTCTGCTCTGCAGTAGCAATTAAACACTGGAGAAGTACTTGTATGTGGGAAGAGGGGCTTTGTTCTAATGGCTCATTTGACGTGCTAAGTTGTGATTGCAAGGAAAGGACGTGAGCTGGCAAACAAATTCAGAGCTTGAGCTTGGTGGCAGGGGTCTGATGGGAGTTATCAAAGGCAAACATTTAGAAATTACCTGCATATTAAGTAATTAGTGGACCAGCGACTAGAATGGTTGAGGTGTGTCTCTGATTAGTAAATGTCTACATTACGCCTTATGTAAATGAAAGGCTTGTTTAAGGTGCACTCTAGTAATTAACATGGAACAATGGATAAAAAAAAAGAAAATTAAACATAAGATGCACTCTGTTACTCTCATTACCACAGTCAATTTGTTATTCTGTAACATCGTTTTATTACCTGTTGATCCTGAATATAGATCTTCTATATTTTATTTTTCTGTAACAAGGTGATAGCAATTTTCATTTTGCAGTGCAATCTAACAGCAGTGTGGAATTAAAGCAGACTTAAAGCGGTTCTCCACCCTAAAGTGGAGTCCCGCTGATCGGAACCCTCCCCCCCTCCGGTGTCACATTTGACACCTTTCAGGGGGAGGGGGGTGCAGACACCTGTCTAAAGACAGGTATTTGCACCCACTTCCGGCCACACGCTACGGGCGAAAGACGGGTTTTTCTGACTTCCCGTCTGTCGCCCGTTGTGTGCTGGGAACACTCGGCTCCCAGCACACAGCATGTGAGCCAATCGGCGGGCGCAGCGCGACTCGCGCATGCGCTGTAGGGAACCGGGCAGTGAAGCCGCAGCGCTTCACTTCCTGGTTCCCTCACCGAGGATGGAGGGGGGAGCAGCAGAGAGACGAGCGATCGCTCGTGCTCTGCTGCGATCAGCGCTGGACTCCAGGACAGGTAAGTGTCCTAATATTAAAAGTCAGCAGCTGCAGTAATTGTAGCTGCTGGCTTTTAATATTTTTTCCCCGTGGCACATCCGCTTTAAATCATCATTAAAGCGGCTCTTCATCCTTTTGGCACCGCCTATCCCTTGTCTTTATTCGGCCCTTGAGGAATCTGCCACTGACACCAACAATGAGGCACTAATAACTTCTTGGAGCCCAGCCATTTTCAAATGACGGCCACAAGGTGGCTCTACAGGTCCGGGAGGCCGTCTTTTTACGGCCTCGGCTCCTCCGGCCACTGGGGGGCTCCTCCGGTCACATAGGGACACAGATCGGTCACCTCCCCCCGTCAGTCCCCTCCCCTCACAGTGAGGCCTTGTACACACGACCGGATCTGTCCGATGAAAACGGTCCGCGGACCGTTTTCATCGGACATGTCCGCTCGGAGATTTTGGTCTGATGGTTGTACACACCATCAAACCAAAATCCGCGCGGACAGAATACGTGGTGACGTGACGACGACGTGAAGGCGACGCGACGGCGACAATGACGCGGCAATGTGCGCAAACCCGGAAGTTAAATGCTTCCACGCATGCGTCGAATCACTTCGACGTCATGCGCGGGTTCTCGGGCCAGCGGACATGTCCGATCGGTCATTCTGACCATCGGACATGTCCGGCGGACATCGTTCCAGCGGACAAGTTTCTTAGCATGCTACGAAATTTTTGTCCGCCGGAAAACGGTCGGCTGGACAAATGTCCGCTGGAAAACGATCCGGTCGGCCGTACAGACGACCGAACATGTCCGCGGAAACTGGTCCACAGACCAGTTTCAGCGGACATGTTCGGTCGTGTGTACGAGGCCTAAGAATCACTCCCAGAAAACACATTTAACCCCTTCCTCACCCCTAGTGTTAACCCCTTCCCTGCCAGTCACATTTATACAGTAATCAGTGCATATTTATAGCTCTGTTCGCTGTATAAATGTGAATGGTCCCAAAAATGTGTCAGAAGTGTCCGATATGTCCGCCATAATATCGCATTTCTGTCAAAAATCGCAGATAACCGCCATTACTAGTAAAAAAGAAAATTATATAAAAAAAAAATGTCATAATTCTATCCCCTATTTTGTAGCCGCTATAACTTTTGCGCAAAACCAATCACTATACGCTTATTGCAAAAAAAAATACCAAAAATATGTAGAAGAATACGTATCGGCCTAAACTGAGAAAAAAAAATATATATATTTTTTTTTTAATTCTGATATTTATTATAGCAAAAAGTAAAAAATATTGTTTTTTTTTCAAAATTTTCGCTCTTTTTTTGTTTATAGCGCAAAAAAAACAAAAAAAAAAGCAGAGGTGATCAAATGCCACCAAAAGAAAGCTCTATTTGTGGGGAAAAAAGGATGTCAATTTTGTTTGGGAGGCACGTCGCACGACCACAGAATTTTCATTCAAAGCGTGACAGTGCCGAAAGCTGAAATTTCGCCTGGGCAGGACAGGGTATATGTGCCCAGTAAGCAAGTGGTTAATCCCATTGACACAACAATGGGGCACTATTCCTGATACTAACACCAACGATAGGGCATTATTCCTCCCACTGACACTAACCGGACAGGTTTCCAGCGGACATTTGTCCAGCCGACCGTTTTGCAGTGGACAAATGTTTCTTAGCATGCTAAGAAACATGTCCGCTGGAAGCCTGTCCGTCGGACATGTTCGGTCGTCTGTACCCGCCATGTAGAGCTAACTGCGCAGGCGCCATATAGAGCCGACTCGCAGGTCGGCTATTTACGGAAAACTGGTGATGTGCCTTATGCACCATGGGAAGTTTTTCACCAGATGTCAATCATCTACCTCTGAATAGGAACGCCCAGTCCCGCGGGAATCAGAACCTGGAAGCTGGGGGGAAATAACAATAAAACGGTATGTACGGCGGGAAAAAAAATACCAGCATACTGTACATGTCGGAAGTATACTGGATGTAATGTTATATAAATGTTTTAGGGTGAACCTCCACTTTAAGTTTATGTTTATTTATTTTTAGATGGTAAACACAATGAATGGTATATTTATGCTTCACATACACAGCGCAACTAATTTGGAATGCATCTAATTAGCGGTTTGGTATTTTGTGTTATAGAGTGCGGCTATGGAGATCACGTATTGTTAAGTGTTATTTGATTTAAGGACATTATAGTTCTTTAGTTTAAGGTACTAAAAGCTGTTTTTCTTCATAGAATAATAATGATGTGTACAATTCCTCATTTTGAAAGAAAAAAAAAGGAAAAACTTGATCTCTCATGTCAATCGCAAAGTCGCATCTCCCCAGTTCGTTATACACTGTGCATATCTTATGCCAATGTTACTTTTGAGGCATAACGCTTTCATGCAGCTGTAGACTGCGCATTGAAATCCAAAAAGAAAGGACAGGTGCTCGCACACAGAAATGGCAAAGTGAACAGAACGAGCAATTATTTTTAGCATGATGTGCTAGGCTAGAATGGAAAATCGAACTGACCTTCTGAAAGCAGACAGCCATAAAAGAAGAGCCATCCGAGAGATTTCAATTTAAACCTTAACCATGGAAAGATGAGGCTCAGTTGCCTGAACAATGGAACCTAAAAAAATATCAGTTGATAGGTTATTTAAACCACACAGTGCTATCTAAAATGAACATGTGGAATCTTGTACGTACTAAAAGCAATTCGCCTTATTAGCTCTGACCACGAGCAGATTTATGGATGGATGATATCTGTGAATCTTTCTCAGTCTGCCAACAGCTCTACAAAACCTTGTAAAATACTTGGATTTTTTTCATTTTTTAGGGTTTTGTTAATCTTTCAAAAAAAAAAAAAAAACTCCAAGCCCAGGACTCCAAACTTACACTATATTACCAAAAGTATTGGAATGCCTGCCTTTACACGCACATGCACTTTAATGACATCCCAGTCTTAAGCCTCGTACATACGATCCAATTTTTGGCCAACCGAGCTTCAGATTTCCGATTTTTGGCCAAAAAGCCTGTGCCAGGAACTTGTCTTGCAACTTGTACTGACATTGGTACACAATTGTCGGCCAACAGACACGAACGTAGTGACGTAGTAACGTACTACGAGGAATTTAAACTCTTGAGCGCCACCCTTTGGGACCCTTCTGCTAATTTTGTGTTTGGTAAGCATTGATTCCGAGCATGCGTGTTTGTACTTTCAACTATTGTGTGCCGGACTTGTTTACTGACAATACGAAAATCAGACAGCAGACCGTTGTCCGCCGAAAATTTACTAGCCTACCATCCACCCACCATCCTTGGACAAACCATCACCCCAAGCACTAAAGTCAACAGACTCTGAGTTATCTTTGACTCAGACATGACTATGGACGCACAAATAGGATCAGTAGTCAGCGGATCTCACTATCTTCTACACTTGCTGCGTAGACTCATCCCCTAATCTCGGAAGAGGACACAGCGGTAGTAGTTGGAATAATCATTAAGTCCAGACTCGACTAAGCAAACTCCCTCTACCTAGGACTACCGAAATACCAGATTTCTCATCTACAAGTCGTCCAGAACACAGCAGCCAGACTGGTAACGGGAAAAAAAACCTGGGAATCAACCCCCCCGGTCCTGAGGACTCTCCATTGGCTAGCCATAAAGGATCGGGTTACATTCATGACCCTCTGCCTCACCTATAAATGCACACAAGGAAATGCGCCTCAATACTTATGCGAGAAAATAAAACACTCCTCCGATCAACTAACCGAAACCTCCTCCGCATCCCCAAGTCTCGCTACAAATCTAAAGGAGAACGAAGATTCGCAGTCCAAGGACCACGGCTATGGAACGCTCTACCCACAGATATCCGCATGGAAGAAAACCATCGGGCCTTCAGGAAAAAATGCAAGACCCACCTCTTCTGAAGGTTCTGGACGACATTGGACACAAAGCACCTTGAGGCGATTTAGTTCGCATTTGTAGCGCTATACAAGTTACTCACTCACTCACTCACTCAAAATTTTGCCGGAAAGTTGGACAACAATTGTTTGGAGGAGCGTACTAACGGTCAGATATTAGGACAACAGTCTGTCAGACAATCCCCTGCCAACAATCGGATTGTGTGTCCGAGGCAATAGTCCGTAAGGTTCAATATTGAGTTGGCCCACCCTTTGCAGCTACTATAACAGCTTCAACTCTTCTGGGAAGGCTGTCCAAAAGGTTTAAGAGTGTGTCTATGGGAATGTTTGACCATTCTTCCAGAAGCGCATTTGTGAGGTCAGGCCCTGATCAGGACAAGGCATGGCTCGCTGTCTGTGCTCTAATTCATCCCAAAGGTGTTCTATCATGTTGAGGTCAGGACTCTGTGCAAGCCAGTCTAGTTCCTCCACCCCAAAAATTGCTCATCTATGTCTTTATGGACCTTGCTTTATAGCCTAGTGTGTTCTGTGGTCCCATATACCACCCCCTCTGGTTCTCAAAAACTGAGGTTGCACAGCAGAAATAACAAAGATGCAGAAATTTTGATCAGCAGGAACCAGCCAAGATTCAAACCATGTTTGAACAGGCTGAACGTACCCAAGCTGATTGATTGATTGCTCGACTTGGGTACAACCAGCCTTCCTTTTAAATGTGATTATTGCTAGCCACTAGCCTGGCGGGGACTTCCGCTACCCCCCCCCCCCCACTGGTAGAACACAATGGCTTCACAAGAGGGATTCAGCACTAGTGTTGATGGGGGAACCAAATACATTTCTTTCCTAAAACCGTGGTTGCAAGAAACAAATTCGCTCCATCATTGGTCTAACTGGCTCTCGTAGACCAGCAGTTAATTAATGAGTGTGGTCTTTAAACCTGCCAGACCGAAAAGGTCATGCCATCAAAATACAGAGAAGAGTGGCAAACCAAAATCAGATAAAAGATTCCAAGATCATTTTAGTTGTTGGAAAATAAGTCATATAAAAACAGCCATTGCTTTTCGGGGGCAACATTACGCTCACTTCATCAGGTCTACAAGAATAAGCAAAAAACATAGTCATGATGAAAAGTTATTTTTAGATATGCATATGAATATATATCACAAAATCTAGAGCAGGGGTAGGCAACCTGGGGCCCTCCAGCTTTTGTGGAACTACATTTCCCATGAGGCATTGCAAGGCTCTCAGTAACAATTACTCCCAGAGGCACGATGGGACTTGTAGTTCTGCAACCGCTGGAGGGTCCCAGGTTGCCTACCCCTGATCTAGAGCATTACATAAGAACAGACTCGTCACATGAACCTCTGTTGTTGCAATAGAATTTGAAAATGTTAAAAGATACAATTCATATACATAGTAAACCATCCAATAAAGTGGATATAAATGCGAGGTGTGACAATTAAATTCCCAGAATGCCCACGGCACAGCACTATGGTGGTGAGTCACACAGCTATTCGCACTCAAGTGTGTTCTGATATGTTCTAACTTGCACTCGCCTTGGTTGCAGACTAGTTGACTCTGTCTTTAC